>NC_134716.1:107692500-108002142 GCF_049634645.1 Pelodiscus sinensis | reverse complement strand
TGAGAAGAGATGCAGTCTCTGTATTTCCTGTATTGATTTTGATACTGTACGTACAATGAAAAAATGACTTTGAGTGTTTCCACTCTCTTCACTTTCTCAATGGTTATTTACATTACGAGTGCCAACTCCCTCCTGAGATTAAACTCTAGGGTTCTAATCGTGCACCCACTGAGATCCATGGCAAAGTGGTCCATTGGTTTCAGCAATGCAGGACCACACCCACAATAAAGACATTTTTTATTTTAATGGCAAAGCAGCACTTAAAAAAGGATATTTTGATATCCTTGCTTATGATGTAGCTAAGGAAGGAGGCACTAGAAGTTTAAAAGAAGGGGTCAGGAAGAAGCATCCCCAGCCCTAAGCACAAAACTGCTGTCCTCAAAAAATGTCTTAGAAAATACCTTCACAAAACACTAAGAATGTCCTACAATGTGAAACTGTCTTTTTCCCCCCCACAAGATGAAAGGCCATATGGCATAATGTGATCAGCAATTCATTCCTGAGTTTCTGAAAGAAATTAAGACAAAATTACTCTACTGCTTAAAGAATGAGTTCTTCAAGAGCCTCTTCTTTTACACTAATGTCTTTGGTTTTGTCCGTTTCCCTAAAGTTTTTTTTCTCGGAAATAATGGAATTTTTTTTCTTTTTTATGCAGCAGAAAAATGAGATCTAATGGAGTCTTCACGTAACTGCCGATGCTTGCCCATATTACATTCTTCCTGTTGATTTCGTCTCTCAATAGTTATTCTGTATTTCTTTCTGCATGAAAGGAGAGGAACAGAGTAAGAAATCCTCCCTCAATAACAAGATAATAGGATGTCTCTTTCAAAAAATGCCTATAGGAAACAACTGGGTTTCTGTTGAGAAAGGAGAAGTAACAGACTGTAAAACCCTGGTAAAAGATTAAAGTAGTTTGCCTTGCAGCATTTTGCCCTAGCCCTAGAATTCTGTGTAAAAGTTAACAGGCATTCTCAAAGGACTGAGACAAACATTTTCATCTTGGACAATTTGTGGATTAAACGATTAGGACATTTTTGTAGAGTGTCATGGGAACTATGCCAGATAAGTCTCCTTGCATTGAAATTTTAGAAATGCTATGAATATTTTTAACATTACACCTATGAAGTCAACGGGCTTCAGGGCTGATTATTGAAAGGGGCTTCAAACCAGTCCCCTTTGTGCATGCAGTTTTTTACCATACTGCTTTTGCTCACTGATCACAGAATGGTCACCTACAAGGGAAATTTGCATTCAGTTTCCATGAACAAGTGGGATTTAGGTCTAGCAGTTTTGAAGTTAGGCTTCTGAAGATGCAGATAGGCACCTAACCTGAGAAGATGCTTTAGCAAATGCTAGTAAGTGCCTAACTCCTATTGAAATCAATGGGACTTAGCGACCTACTTTCTTTTGAAAATCCCACTAGCCATCAATCTGAATCTTCAGGTGTCTAAATACCTTTAAAAATCTGGTACTTATTGGATGTATATTTTATGTGCAAATAACAGCATGGATGTCAGTTGCTCAGGCACAAAACCAGGACATTTTTGGAAATGTAACCCTGGCAGCTCAGCTTAATTCCTGTCATGACAACATATCAGAGGGACTGAGGTTCAGATTTGCAACGAAGTGCAGTGTAAGAAAATGATCAGGTAGTTGTGTAGCTATATTTGCATCCACATTAGCATAACTACTGCACCACTGAGCTGCTGGCCAATGGGAGCTACGGGATGTGGTGCAGGCTGGGCGGTCATGTTTAAACAAAGCATCTTTCAGCCAGCTAGCAGCCTACCCTTACAAGCCACAACCCCAAGTTTGAAAACTCCTGATCTAGACCATCCTTGACAGGTATTTTTCTAAACTGCTCTTAAAAACCGCCAAAGATGGCGCTTCCATTCCTTCCCTAGTCAATTTATTCCAGTGCTTAATTACCCTGACAAGAAATGTCCAACCTAAACCAACCTTGCTGCAACTTATGCCTTTTGCTTCTTGTCCCATCCTCAGAGATTAGGAGAACAGATTATGTCCCTTCTCCCTGTAACAAACTTTTATGTATTGGAAAACTGTTATCATGTCCCCCTCTGTCTTCTCTTCAGACTAAACAAACCCATTTTTTTTCAATCTTCCCTCTTAGGTCATGTTTTCTAGATCTTAAATAATTTTTGTTGTTCTCCTCTGGACTTTCTCCAATTTGTCCATATCTTTCCTGGAATGTGTCACCCAGAACTGGACACAGTATCTGGCTGAGGCCTAATCCGCAAGGAGTAGAGTGTAAGAATTACTTTTCATGTCTTCTTTACAAAATTCCTGTTAATACATCCCAAAATGATGTTAGACTTTTTTTCCAACAGTAGCACACAACTGACTCTTATTTAACTTGTGATCCAATATGACCCCTAGATTTCTTTCCATAGGCTCCTTCCTGGGCAGTCATTTCCCATTTCATATGTGTGCAACTGATTGTTCCTTCCTAAGTGGAATACTTTGCATTTGTCTTTATTGAATTTCATCCTCTTTATGTCAGACCCCATCCCCAGTTTCTCCAGATCACTTTGAATTTTAATCCCATTCTCCAAAGCACTTACAAGTCTCCCAGCTTGGTATTGTGTGCTGACTTTGTAAGTGTACTCTCTAAACCATGGATGAAGATACTGAACAGAACCAGCCCAAGCTCTGGTCCCTGTGTACCCCGCTAGATATGCCCTTCCAGTTTGACTGAGGGAAGTGACAAAGGAGGAAAGAAAGGGCACAACAGTTCAACCAACCAGTACGTCTTCTCCAAGACTACACCTGTCACTTCTGTAGGGAAAAAACACAAGGCACGATTTGGACACCTAAGCCACTTACAGGCTCACCAATGAGCCCCCTTGACCTATCATCATTCTCACATCAAGGTATAGCCATAGAAAACAACTCTCTGGGAATAGTTTTGCAACCAGTTATCCACCCAAATTATAGTAGCTCCCTCTAGTTGTATTTCCCAAGTTGTTTGTCGGGAGGTCTAGCCTTCCTAGAATCAAGATATACTACAGCTACCACTTTTCCCTTATCCACAAGTCTTGTTACCTGGTCAAAGGAAGCTGTTAGGTTGGTCAGACACAATTTGTTCTTGACCAATCCATGTTGTTTATAACTTATCACCTTATCTTATAGGTGTTGATTACTTATTTGCTCCTTTATGTTTCCTGGGGTTGCAATTAAGTTAACTTATCTGTAATTTCCCAGGTTGTTCTTCTTTCCCTTTTTATAGATTGGTACTATATTTTCCCTTTACTAGTCCTCTGGAATAACGGCTGTTATTTCAAAATAACTTTGCTGTGTAGACGTATCCTTACTTATTCTCTTCCAAGCATAAGAAAATAAAGACCTCCTCATACCCTAACCCCCTTTCTCTGGGAGGAGTACTGGAGGGACAAGACATGACAGCAGGCAGAAAGGGTGGAAGTGACTCCCACTTGTCCTGACCCAAGCCCTCCATAAAATCCTCCTCCTCCTCTGTTTGTTGTTTGACAGTATAAAATTTAAAAAATAGACAGCCCAGCAATAGAGCCTTTGGTTCTGTCTTTTGGAACCCAGTGAAACTCAATAACTCCCTTTGGTCAATCATGCTAAAGCAGTCCTTTGAAATATCTCCTGGGTTACCAGTATCATTTTTTCAGCAATTAATTAAATACATTTCTTAACTCTTCTAGGCAGCTGGTGCTGGTCCACTGCATGATCAACAAATACACAATGTTAGAAAATTGCAGTCGGAAAGCATTTCACGCCTATGAGTGTTACTGAATTAGCCATGAATTCACTGACATGAATAAAATTACTTACAAGCATAAGGGATTGGAGGATCAGGGCCTAAGGAAATAAAGCTGATTTGAGCATACAAAACAGCTATAGAAATAGTGAAAATGAATGAACTGGCTTCTGTGGAAGTCTTACTACTGTGAAGTAGTCCCTTATTTTAGCACTTGTCCGTCTCCTCTCCTCATACCAGAGCCAGGTTTGCCAGGAGTAGAGAGATTTGGGCTCTGTAGGTAGCAAAGGAACTTTTAGTAACTGGGACTAACCTGAAAAAGTAGAAAGCCATTAGTAATCCTGCTCCAAGTAGAGCACCAACTACAATCCCCGTAACAGCTGATTCTCCTAGGCCACCTGCTTGAAAAAGCAAACAGAAATAAATGATCAGCATTCATACCAGAACTGGAAAATACATGTTAAAAGGAATGACCAGCACAAGAAAATAACTAGCACTGTTCAGAACCCACTTCTGAGGGATTTGGGGCAGAATCTCTCCTTTGGTTCAAACTCATGTGCCTTTTTTTACTCTGAGTGCTGGGTTCACCCGCCTCCCAAAGTAACACTCTGTCACCATTGTAATAAAAGTGTGATACAGAGGCATGCTGGTAAGAAACAAGTGTGTATGGCCTACCCACAAAACAGAGGCTAGGCTTACAAAAGATCACATGGCAGGAGTCTTGGTTTAATGTCTGCTGCAGCTACTCTTGCAGTAATAAACATATTTCACCTGTGTTAGCATCAAAACCCAGACTAACCTAAGGCTGGGCTCATCTCCACTTCATAAGTGTTAGCAAACCTATTGAATAACCAGGCTGAGTTTCAAGTTAAAATCATGTGATTTTAGTTCTGTGCTGAAAGTTTTGCAGATGATGTTACAGTAAATAAATGACTATGTGACCATAATTATAAATCAATATTCAGCTGAATGGAGAGAATCCAGCACTTTGCCACAGAGTTGGGTAGGGGGCAGGGCAGAGATGCAATGACCCAAGGGAGTTCAGGGAGGAAAGCCCCTCCAGGAAGCAGAAGGGCAACATGGTAGCTGCATAGCTTAGGGATAGCATAGCTGGCTTCTCTTGTCACACTTGGTCCACTCCATGGGCTGGTGCGGAGGGATGGGCAAGCCATGGCCCTGTCTCCTTTTTGCTTTTCCTTGACCCTTTGAAGGGTGTTGCTGCCCCTCACCTCAGGGATGCTTGGAGATAACAAGGGAGCACAAATGCACTGTCTCCCTCCAGGCTATGCAGGGACTGTCTGGGCTAGAATGGATGTATACAGAAAAGTATGGAGTACAGCTAAACCTTAATGGAAAGGAAAATTGCCACGCTGGGGTAGTTCCTGACTCCAGAGCTAGCGATTCATTTCCTGCAACACCCTCCTTATAACAAGGGGGCTCATTGGAAATGTCCACAGCAGAGGGAAACCTGCCCCAGAAATACTGCAAGCACCTTTTCCCTGTCACCCTTCCCCATTGTCTCCTCTGGGAGGCGCAGTCTGTGAACTCAGTGAACTGGAAAGAGGCGGGGCTGCTCAGACTGAGCCTCCTTGAAGGGCACCACCTGAAACTCCATGATCCTCCAGCCACAACCGTAGAGTAGAGATTGCCTTTCCACGCCACCTGCCAGCAACCTTTCCCCCAGTGCCTGTGCTGGCTCTGGACCCAGGCTGCTTTTGCCTTCCCTGCTGTGCTTGTTCATAGTAACCCCAATTTTCCCTGGGAAATTCATACTGTCCTGATGCTGTTCTGACCAGCGTCTGTCAAAGGTGTGTGATAAGATAACTCCTTGTCGTGAGGTACAAGCCTACACATTCCAGCTACTCACTGTGTTTGCTCCCTTCTGGCTTGCAGAGCGCTACCTTTTGATTCTCCTGGAAGGGGACTTCCATGGGATTAGGGCCAACATGGAGTAAAACAACTGTTTCCCTGCTTCTGAATATGCTGCCTCAGGTCCCTCTGTGTTAGGTCCCCTCTGCCCACATTCAGTATCTGTAAAATAATGGCTGGGAGCCCAACAAGAAGTTGCATATCGGCTTGAGCTTTTTGTTCCCAGCAGCAGCATGCAATGTCTGGGAATAAAGATATGAGCCTGCCGTGTTAAAGGGAACTGTTTCACTACAGCACAGCTGTCAAGGAACTGTTGGCATGTTCAGGCCCAGCAACCTTGACTGTGTTTCCATTAAGATTCGTGTGTGTAAACAAGGAACACTGTAACACAGCATATGCTGCATCCTCTGTCTTACAGCTTGGAAGGAAACATTATGTCACTAAACTTACATGATTTACAAGGTGTATTGTTTGTGTGCTCTAGAACTCTGTTTTCATCTATTCTCAGCTTGCCAGGACCCCAAAGATACTTCACGTTTGATCGAATTTCAAAACGCCCTTGCTTTCCATAATAGTCCCCAATCACCTGTGTAAAAATAAGAAATGACAAGGCTTTTCTAATGAATTTATTTCCAGAAAAAAGAGAGAAACTGAAGAGCTGCATGTGCTTGGAGCATACACTGATTATCCACAGAATTTCAATGAGTTGCCTTATCAGAATCCCAGTGATGAGATTATTAATTAGCAGTGCTTATGACCACAGTAAAAACTCTAGATTATAAATCTAAGGCTTTCCATATCCTGCTCCACTTTAGTCACTGCTGTTTATAAATCGTGGCAATTCTCTGCACAGAGTTGGAAGCTCGTATTTGTATTCATACTATGTTGGATAAAACGTGCAGTTAGAGCTACAGCATTTTGGTTTGCGAGGGTCTATGCAAATGCTATCATTATACTGGTTCATACAGCTTTGTACCTCTCAGCTTTAAGTTTGAATTAACTCAAAATTCAGAGGAAAACGGAACACAAGCCATAGTCAATTTCATCAGCTTTCTGCTCCGAACAATAAATGGTCAAGTCTCAGAGAAAATTTTGAGTCAGCTTGCTTAAAAATTTGTGATCGTTTTTTAGATGGCTCCTGTGACAAGGTGTACTAAGCCTTTGGTAGCCTACTGCTGGAGGCTCTACAATCCTACAAACACCTCACCACAGAGAAGGAGCAGTAAAGGTGGGCTCTCTTGAGCAGTGTTTCTTAAACTTTTTAAGATCAAGGAACACCACACAATAATTTCTTTCACCAAGGATAAAAAAAAAAGGGGGTTGGGGGGGAAAGTTATTGAGAAAAACGTAAAGGTGGCCATTTTGAACTCTGTTGTGCTTTGCGGCACACCTCCAACTGCCTCGCTGCATACCGGTTTGAGAAACACTGCGCTAGACGTGCACAGAAGCAGCCAATCAGAGCCCAAGAGGCTTACATAAAAAGGAGCTGCAGGGTAATGACCAGGTCAGTACCGGGACGCAGGAATGAGGAAAGGTGCTCCTCTATGCACAAAGGAGCTTGAGGGACAACCCTTAGTTTGGTTCTGACTGCAACAGGTTAGGCTAAGAGAAAGAGAGAGGAACTGAGAACTTTCACCCTAAGATAAGGGGAGTGAAGAGGCCAGATGAGAAGAGGTTTAGGGAAACTGCAGCAATGAATACAGTGAGCATTACGTGGCTGCTGCCTTTAGGGCCTGGAGCTAGACCCTGGAGTTGTAGGCAAGCCCAGGCTCCCGTATCAGCCACTGGTAAAGTGGTGTAAACTCTAAAAAGGGGACAAGACTTGTTTGGGAACCTGACTTTAAAGTGCCTGAGCTAGGACTGAAGGCCCTTGTTTGGATTCTCTTGACACCCTAGATGGGATTCAATTTGACTGTGATCAGGCTGGAGGACTGAGCCAGAGATGTTACACTCCTAACAAAAAACATTTAATCTGGTCTCCCACAAACTTCTTTGCATTTGAAATCTGGACTCAGATCCCTACTTTCTTGCCTGGAGACCATCCCAAGCATGAACCTAAGTAAATCAGGACCAAGGGTTTTGAGTTGTAAAGAAACTTAAAAGCAGGAGAGCTTTGCCAAAATTTGGGTTACAATCTGTAAGGTTCTGAGATGTTTACATGCATTTCTGTTTTCTGTTCAGGATTTTGGACTCAAATATAAAATTTGTAAATCTAAATTAGTATTCTGAACTTCCTTAAAATTTGAGGCAGTATGTAAGTTTGTTTCTTGCATTAATATTACATGACCAAGGGGTTGATTTATGTTGCATCCAAATAAAACACCCAGAATATGGTTTACTACTGCATCAATCTAGTTTTACTAGCTACGTCTAGACTGGCACGATTTTCCGCAAATGCTTTTAACGGAAAAGTTTTTCCGTTAAAAGCATTTGCTGAAAAGAGCGTCTAGATTGGCACGGACGCTTTTTCGCAAAAGCACTTTTTGCAGAAAAGCGTCTGTGCCAATCTAGATGCGCTTTCGTGCAAGAAATCCCCGATCACCATTTTCGCCATCGGGGCTTTTTTGTGCAAAACAATACCGTGTTGTCTACACTGGCCCTCTTGCACAAAAGCATTTGCGCAAGAGGGCTTTTGCCCGAACGGGAGCAGCATAGTATTTCCGCAAGAACACTGACAATCTTACATGAGATCGTCAGTGTTCTTGCGGAAATTCAAGCGGCCAGTCTAGACACAGCCCACCAGTGTAATGCCAATGGAACAACAAAGCTACATCGACATACAGATGGAGTAATACAGTAGAGAATCTGACTCAAGTTGTCTTTATACGTAGCCAAGTATGAGGCTGCTTCTATCTAAATAATGGGATTTATAAATTATTTTAGACCTCCCATTTATGGATGCACCCACAAAAGAAAATGCAAGAACAAATCTGAATGTCTGCATTTCTACCTGATTAGTGCCTCCAGTCAAGTACTTCAGTTAAGAGGGTCAACTACCCAGATATAGGGAGGAGGATATTTTTGTGGTATGCATGAGAGTTAGGTGAAGGGCAAAATTCAAGTAATATCCTGAGCCGACAGTGCAGTGCAGACAAGCCCTTAGTAACCAGTTCTGTACTGTGGTTTCTAATAATGGATTAGAACATGTATTAACACAGAGCCAAAACATGGGGAGGCCTATGATGCCCTCAGTGATGTTACTACCATCACTTCCTGCATTAATTTTGCTTTGGGGGTGTCACATTAATGGATTTTAAGGGGAGCAGCTAGATCATTGCTGCACCCATGGGGGGGTATTTTCTCAAAAGTGTATGCAAAGGGGGCCATGTGAGGTGTTACATGAAAGCTTGTGTTCTACTGATTCTGCATATGCTATTCATGTACTTGTATGATATCTGTATATGGAGTTATAAACATGTACTCTGTAGGGATGCTGGAAAATTCTGTCTGTGGCTGAGCAATGGGCAAGGAATGCTCAGCCAATAGCTATGATAATTAGCAAGGAGACAATGAAGCTCTAGGTGCCAATACACAATTCAGGAATGTGACTCATACCTGCAACCCAGGTAGGGCCTAAGGACTACCAGCATGGGACGCAGGGATAGGTTGTTGGACCATGTGACCATGTCTGGCCAGGAAAATGCCAGGAGAGGGATATAAGTGCCATGTGGCACCCTCCATCTTGTCTTCAGTTTAGCTCCTGATCCCAGATGCAGCCTTGCAGGGAACAATGAGCCGGAAAGAACTGTGGACCCATCCTAACATAGGATATACACTTTTAAGATAGCAGTGTATAACATCTCTGCTAAGAGCCTGTATCGAGAACTGGGTGGTTTGATGCATGTTATATATTTTCTTTAACAACCTTACTCTCATGCTTTTCTTTCTTTTAGTAATAAACCTTTAAATTTTAGATTCTAACGAATTGGTTCAGCATGACCTTGTGGGTAAGATCCAGAGTGTAAATTCACCTGGGAACTGTGGCTGGTTTCTTGGGACAGGAAGAACCCATTTGGGTTAGGTGAGATTGGGTTCTATAACCCCTCACCTGTGTTAGGCCCGGGGCTGATTGGGGCACAGGAAGAGCTGGGGTGTTAGAGTGGTTTTATTTGTGAGGCTTCTGCCTGGCCAGATTGGCAGCTGAAGCGCTTGGTGTGACTGGTTTGTGGCCTATTTGGGAAGGTCCTAGGTCTGGGGCTGTAAGGAGCCCCAAGTTTGAGCAATATGCCCTGAGCAGATGCCCTCAGCTGTGCCCAGACCAGACCTGTCCATCACAGGCTGACTAATGACTAGACTCCCTCCTCCCCCCCATCACAGTCCTGTTGACTTCCAAAAGCTATGACTACTTATGCAGGTTAGAGTCAGAATTTTCAATCAGTTGTATAGACAGAAATGAATTAGTGGCCCAGCCCAGCCCTATAAATCATTACTCACATAATTAGGCCTTACTCATTGGAACCATTCAAATGAGGTCATTGAAACTACGTGGGTTACTAAGGGCTTGTCTGCACTGCACTGTCAGCTCAAGATATTACTTGAATGTTGCCCTTCACCTAACTCCCATGCACACTACAAAAATATCTAGCTTGAGTTAAGTGGTACTTTAAACTCTAGCTAGCTGGACTCTGTGGTGAATCAGCCACAGGCAGTGGTTTAGCACTGACCTCAGGTAGTTTACCTCATGGTAAAGTTAAAATGTCTTGTCTTCATTGTGTCTGTGTCTTAGGGTAGTTCATGTGTTTTAGCCTCCCTAAGGTAAAAACACTTCTTTACCACTGAAGATGGTGACGTAGTCATTTTAATCTTCAACTTCTCTTTTTCAAACTCTCTCTCAGGACTAGCTAAGATACAGATCAGGCATGGCCACATCATGACTTGCAAGCCACAGGCAGCTCTTTTACAGTTAACGTGACTCGCCTACCATACTTGGGGTGGGGAGCTTGGGGTTTCTGCCCTGCGGCAGGGTGGTGGGGCTTGGAGCGTCTGGCCAGCAGGGAAGGAGACATTGCTGTAGCTTGGCACCCCCTCACCCCACAGGGATGGAGCCCTTAGACCCAGCAGGTGCCCCCCCCCCCCCACCACCAGAGGGCAGAAGCCCCTAGTACTGGCAGGCATGTCCAGCTCTCAAACTTCTTGTTCGTGTCTCTGAGAATCAGTAGGTTTGGTCACCACAGATTACAGCTTTTAGTTCTGTAAACTCTTACACACAAGTAATCCTTTGAGTGAGAATGGATTTGTACAATAGGGTCTTATGCTTTAAGATTACTTTTACAAGCAGAATTTGTACTTTGGGTTTGTAGCATTATGTTACGACATGTTAATATTCATAGTTAAATAACTAGATGTTGATGGTACAAAATTTGGACCCTAGTTGGGACATCTCATAAGTAGGCATTTGAAATTTTGTTTATTTTCTTACCTCCTGTGTGCCTGCTTCTGGGTCAGTCATTGCAATCACTGAGAAATCCCCAAACCGGTCTCCATTGGCATCAATGGATACCTGCCCTGCAATACCTAGGCAATGGCATGTAAGGAATTGGAAAGTTAATTAGTTAAAATGCTGGACCCTTCCAAGGAAAACAAAAATTAGAGTGGACAGATTTTTACAGACTGATACATGGCAGGAAATCTCATCAGTCTCACAGACTTTTATTGGCATTCCAGAAGAAATTGTAATTTCATCTCAGTGTCTGCATTCCTAAATTCTTAACATTTCTCCTTTTGAAATATAAAATATATGAGCCTGTTTAGGGAATATGTGAAAAAAATGTAATCCAGAAACCCAGAGCACTGGAATAAAAATAAAAATGCTTTTCACACAAATTAATTTAAGTGGGGCTCTGTCCTGAAATAGACAACAAAGCCCAAGTAAAAACAAAGGTGCTTGTGTGAAACTTAGAACTAGTGAAGCAGAGTTCAAGGCAAGAGTCAGGAACTCCAACATGTGGTGCACATGTGCCGCCGATCCTGTGCTTTCTTACTGGACATGAAGTGTGGGAATAATGAATATAGCTGCTTCACTGTGGACTAAATCCTGCCCTTGCTTAGATTCCATTGTCTTCACTGGGGTTGCAAAATTTGAAACTGGAGTGAAGGGGGAAAGCTAATCTGACAGGCTTCTGTTCAGTAAAGCATTTAAGCACGTGGACTGATTCCCACAGACAGCTTAAACAAATGTGTGTTTACATGCTTTGCAGAATTGGGGCCACATTTTTTTCTTTTCCTATTGCAAGTTGAGATAAAGGACACTATTAAACATTAATTGAAATCAATGAGATCCTTTCCTTAGAATTCAATGGCACTGAAGTATGCACCACTCTAGCCCCTCCCCTGCAAGAATATACTGTATGGGTTTGACGGCTCATGTTGACTTAAATCATAGTTTTGGGTAATCAGCCTTTCTTAAAGTCAAGGTGCGGTACAAACTCTGTATATGAAATTGGGTTCTAGTTCCTATATATTTCAATATTTTTGTATACAATTTTGAAAAAAAGACACATTAAATACTCTCCAACTTCTCAAGTTTTAGCATGACATCTGCCCTCCATGACTCATCTCCAGTGAAATGTAGGATTAAGTCATCCATTGGTGTAAACTGAGGTAGCTCTACTAAAGGCCATCGTCCAATTCCAGTTTACACTCCTGAGGATCTGGTTCAGAATGTATACAGTGAGAGCCATCATCCAGTATTTCTGTAAGAAATACTGCAGAACTTTGCTAATACACACTCTTGACTGGGAAACTGTGAGCCAAATCCTGAAACTATTCATGAGATTTGCTTCAGGTTTAATTCAGGCAACAACTCCACTAAAGTCAGTGTGCCTGATTCTTCTCCCATTCCAGTTATACATCAATTTGCCTCTACTCATTTCAGTGGAGTTAGAGTGATATAAGCAACAGCAGAATCAGAAACTGGGAGGTTTCCCTGACTGAGTAAAAAGTGAGCAAGGTTGTCATGATTTGACCTTGGTGAACAGACCTGCCAATGGGAGGATGGAGAGAGGGGTATAGGGGGCAGTTGCCCCAGGGCCTGGCAATTCAGTGGCGGTGGCTGGAGCCCCGGGTCCCTTTAAATTGCTGCTGGAGTGCTCTGCTGGGTGCTCCACATGGACTGGTGTGGGGGGAAACACTGTGCTCCCAGAGGAACTAAGAGTGGTCTGCCCTGGCCCTGTCTGTCCTGCCCAAGGTTCCACCGAGTCCCCCGCCTCCATGCCTTGTGCTGGCGTGGTGGCTGTCAGCCCCACTGTTGGTGAATGACCAAATTAAGCAACTTTGACAGATTTTAGCCCTTTCTCTCTTGTTCATGTTGATAAGTATTCTGAATAGTCCTACAGAAATCAGCAGACCTTCTTGTGGAGTAAGGTATTATCCACCATGCATAAAGCTGGCAGAATCATGGTGGGAGTCAACAAGCTGAGTTATAAAGCAGGATAATGCAACATATAGTGTATTGTGCTCATTTATTTTATCAGCTTTCATGTAGTTTAATGAGTATGCATCATACATCCCACTATGCTAGTACATGTAGTGTGGCAGTTTGTGAAAACAATGAAATCATAACACACGACCTCCCTACAGTACCAATTCTTTGAGGGGGGAGAGAACAGAGAAGAAAAAGGTAAAGAGCAGAGTTTAGCAAGGTCCTATTGCAGCTCTTCAGTCAGGGGATGAACGCCATGGGCCTGATTCTCTGTTGCACTGTGCAAAGTGAATGCACATCAGAATGGCAGCAATTTTACACCCATGTCACAGAGATGAAAAGTGCATGGCAGTGGAGAATCTGTTCCCAGGCTGCTGCTACAAACCAGGAGAGAGATTTCAGCGACTCAGTACCAGTGTACATTTTCTTAAACAAACCAAACCTTCCCAAATGCTCAATGAGCAAATGTGCCTCTGTTTACTTTTGCTCTTTTCCTATTAAAATGGAGTGACTTTAGGAAAGGTTAATCCAAATTTAATTGTAGGCCTACTGAGTAGGGAGTGGACCAAACCCAGCTGCGGCTCTGTAATTTAAAACATAGTAGGACCTGGACAGTCTACCCCCTGGAGATTGCAGAGCCACAGTGGGGTTTGGTCCCACACCCAGCACGAGCCGGAATTGAGCCCAGCTGCCTGCCCAGGCAGCAGCAGCCCCTGTGTGAGGGGGTCCCAGTGGGGATTTGGCAAAGCAGCCCCATCTCATGGCTGGGTCACCGTGGACCGGGGCTACCTTTGATAGTGGCAGCGGGGGGAGGGGAGACAGGGAGCACTGTGGAGATGTTGCTGGGGGAACCAGCTTTTAAGAGGGTCCCCCCAGCACTGGCTCCTGCTCCCCCCTCTTACCACTGATACAGAAGCAGTGGGGGGTGGAATGTGAGGAGTAGTCTACTTGACTACCTGATAAGCATAGGCTTATCTGGTAGTCAACTAGTAGACTACTCCTTTACATCCTTACTACTCAGTATGTACCAAATTGCTTACAACCAGATGGTTGCCTTTAGGTGCAGAGGTACAGTAACCAAACAATCAGAAATGTGTGCTACTATCCTGGCTAGACTGAAGGATTAAAGAGTGAACACAACCAAATGGCAATAGCAACACCTTAAGGTCACTACCTACTTGTCTGGCATGGCAAGGCTGGCTCCCAGAACGGAAAGGAAGTATTTATTGGAACAGATAGCTTACTGGCTCAGGAAGCCAAGACCATCTGGCCTGAAGTCATTATTAGAGCTAGTCAAAACTTGTAATTTCCATTCCAAGGGATATTCTGAAATTTTCTTTCATCCTGAATTTCCCTTAGCACAAAATTTCTGAAATTTTCATCTGGAAATACTGAAATAACTTAATTGAAGCACTTTGTTTTGACTTTATGTTAGTGTTTAGATAGTTTCAACAACCTTGGGGTACGTCTAAACTACATGGCTCCGTCGACGGAGCCATGTAGATTTGTTTATTTGGCAAAGGGAAATGAAGCCGCGATTTAAATAATCTCGGCTTCATTTAAATTTACATGGCTGCCGCGCTGAGCCGACAAACAGCTGATCAGCTGTTTGTCGGCTCAGCGCGGCAGCCATGTAAATTTAAATGAAGCTGCGATTATTTAAATCGCGGCTTCATTTCCCTTTGCCTATCTGTCCAATCTACATGCCTCCATCGACGGAGGCATGTAGTCTAGACACACCCTTGGAGTGTTCTCCTGTCCATGATGGTGCTCCACCAGGATGAGAATAGCCTCTGCTGACCTTACTGCCCATGATAAGTACATTGACTTCAGCTATGATATTTGCACAGCTGAAGTCACATAGATTAGATTGACAGCAGGAGTTAGTAGAGACAAGGCCTGAGGGTAAGTCTACACAGCAGCATTATTTCAGAATAAGTGACATTATTCCGAAATAAGAAATTGCACATCTACATTATAAGCCTTTATTCCAAAATAATTTCGAGCTTGAAGATTTTATACTTCAGATTCCTGTAACCCTAATTTCACAAGGAGTAAGGGAAGTCAAAAGACGAGTGTTATTCCTGCGACTTCCTGCTGTGTAAACAGCGGCAAAAGCCGAGTTAAGCTATTACGACTTCAGCTAAACGACTGACGTAGCTGAAGTTGTGTAGCTCAATTCAACTTTAGCCCTGCTGTGTAGACATACCCTAAGTGACTACGCCCAGAAAGTCAGAGTCCTCTTTGGATACTGTATCTGGGATAACAAACAAAGCTCTTAAAAAGAAGGGAAGAAAAACCTTCCAATGCTCAAAACAGCATCAACGAGAGAGAAAAAATTGGCACCCGTGAGCTTTTATCGAATCCAGCTTGTTAAGATAAAAATGGAAAAATGGAAAAAATGAAGCAAGCTCAAGCGCTAGTAGATGCACATGAAGTAAGACAAGCTGCTCTAATCTTTACAAAAACAAAGGAGCCTGAGAAAGTTATTGGCATTTCTTTTCACTCTAATGAAGGTCATTAAATTATTAGGCATTCCTTTGAGCAGAATAATACCCAAAGGGATGTTATGAAAAATGTGCAGTGATGTAAAAATGCTGTATGTGTTTGTGAAGAGCATATATTCTGACTATTGTTTACACAGCACAAACAGTCGAAGTGAGTTGAAACAATACCGATACAATCCAGTATTCAACTAGCAGACACCTACCTTCATATGTCCTATTCCGTGTATGAAGAACAATTTTATCCCCATTCTTTTTGCTAAAGCCATATTTCAGGACCTCACCCAAAGCCAGAGCATAGAGGAGAATGGCGTCATGGAACCCTTCCACAAACATGTTAGCCTAAGAACAAGATGACAACATTAATCATTAAAATATCTATGGAAAATTATTTATTTTTACTAAGGCTCAAAACCTGGATCAGGGAGACCAGACTTGGCTCAAACTTCTTCAGAACTTCTACAGAATGATCAAAAGAACCCATTTTCTGGTTTTGACTCTTTCTTTCAAAGAACTGATTTTGTTTTAATCTCTGCAAATCTGGAATTAAAATGTGCTTTATTATTACATCTGTAAATGTTACATCCTGATTAGCCTGAGGGCTCTTGTTACCTTGCAGGACTGTTCTCTTACATCATCTTTTATATTCAGGCCAGATTCTACAGCCCAAGGCTGGGTAGCATTTACACCTATAATTCATAGATGTAGTAGACAAGTAGAACTGGATCAATAGTTTAATGCAGGCATGTGCCTGTTCCAAACCCCCAGAAGAGCACATCTGGTTAATTGTCTATTTTACACGGCACACTTCATTGGATATGAAAATATCCTCTCCCCATTATGTTTATGGAGAGAGGAAGTTTTTCTGACTTCGCTGACAGATTTGTTTGTTTAATGATTATTCCCCTCCATTTCTGCTGATTCTGGATCTTACTCAGCTGACCATTTCTTCACTAGCAAATGAACAACGGAGCAAGATGTTTACCTTGTACTATGTAACGTTCTTTGGAGCTGCCAGAAAACTAGTTTCCCATCTTTTACGTCTGTTTCAGTAAATGGCATGAGCTAAATGAAAAGCCATTTTCCAGTATAAATACAAAAAGCAAATACTGTATTGTAAACCAGCATTGCCCTTCAATGAGAGCAAGTGTGATTTCTCATTAGAGCCACACTTACGCTGCTCTCCCACTGATCTCAACAGCATTTGTGAACAGAGCAGTGCAAAAATTGGTAGGTTTGGTTAATTGTGGGGTGGCAAATGTAAAAGTAAGTCATTTGGGGTGCTATAGCTTACTTTTTATTTTTTCAACTTTTGGGTTCAAACTGAAAATTTAAACTTGGTTGAGGTCAGCAAAGTTTGCCTGATGCAAGGTCAAAACCTAGACATGAGAGTGGGTGGCAAAGTTCAGTGCTAGATCCAAACTTCTCCAGAATTCAGGGAGGTTGGAATTGGGGATTTTGGTTCAGCTCCCTGTAGAGAAAGGGACCACACATGAACTCACATTTGGGTTCATTTTCCCTGAAAAATCTGGGATGTTCAGTTCTGAGGTTTTAGATCAGGCCTATTTTAAGTTGAAACAATGTGAAGCATCCAGTTTTCCTATGGATTCTAAACTAAAGCATAAATTATTGCCTGGCATCTGTGGGAAGGAAGGGATTGGCTGGAAATCTTCCTCCAGAAGCTGCGGGAAAGTTCACCCAAGTTGATCCTCAACTAACACTTTGCCAAACCCACTGAACCTGAAAGGACTTGGGCCTGATCCTGGCTCCCATTGAAGTCAGTGAGTGTGTTGTCATTGACTTCATTAGGAGTGGGTTCCAAAGTATCAGCTAAACCCAAACCTGAGTCAATTTTGCCTGCTTTCCTGGGAGAGGTATGCAATACATGCCAGTTATTTTATGCACCTAATTTGGAAGTAATAAAGACAGAAGAGAGGAGTGTGTAGTAGCATTGGAACAATTTTTATGAGGGGGTGGTGAAAGCCATTGAACAAAACTGAAAGTCTATATATAACGGAAACCACTTCAATCTGGGCAGTGCCAGCACCTCAGTTTCAACACCTCTAAGAGCATGTCTGTATACTGCATAAGCAGTATGCCAACCATGCCCACTACATCATGGGCACAACTTGCACTGACTTCAATGGGAATTTCACATAATGGAGCTCAATTCACGAGACTGAGAGATGCTGCTTTTCTTCTGCCTTTTAACTGCTTTAGCAGTTTAACTAATAAGTTCTTCAGGGCCTAAACTGTCTCCTACTGTCTCTGTATATATGGAGTGCCAATACGATGGGGCCTCTGGGAGCTACAGTCCTACAAATCAATGATAGTAACGAATTCAGTGCTGACGTGGAGCTCCTGCAACCTTGCAGAAGCTGTTGCAGCACTTTTCCTACATACAAAAGGCAAGATTCACCATCGATTCAATGTCATGGAGCAGACGTGCTATGCCCAACTGAACACCTTGGTGCTACTCATTTTAGGAGACCACAACGGTTGCACCTCTGGGTCTGTTTAGTTCTGCTGGCCAGCATGAGTTATGCAGACAGTGGGGATGTAAAAGATTAACTGGTAAGCCTCACCCTTATCAGACGAGGCTTACCAGTTCCAGTGAACTGGTAGGACCTGGAGCAGCTCCCCACCCATTCCAGGCAGGGGGTTTCTCCAGCCCCATGGGGACTACCACTGGCAGGGGCTGCTTCAGCCAGAGCAGCCCCTGTTTCATGGCGAGCCCAGCCTGGCCCCCCTACCACAAGTTACACACTGGCTCCCCAGGGAAGCTTCACTGCAGGCTCAGAAGAATAACTTTACCCATGTAGGCCTTGATTCAGGGGAGCTGGCTTTGCTGTGGGTTCTGCAGTTTATATATAAGCTTTCTACTGCAGAGCCCACAGCGCATGTAACCGTGTAACCACTAGGATTTTCAGTGGTTGCACGGTTATATTTTTAAACAACCTTTTATATCCCCACTAGCCACAACTGTACCGCTTGATAGCTCCCAGCACAAGAGTCCTGGAACTACAATTGGGGCTAGACTCTGCATGGAAGATACATGGGGACACTCACGCCAGGCCCAAACTCCACCTGCACTCTGGCCCCCAATTTGTGTTCAATGTAAACAACAAAAAATGCAACAATAGAAAGAAACAGCTAGTGAACAGAAGGTGACTCTGACCTCAAAGGGACCACTCATGCGAGTAAGTGCTCTCCGATATGAATAGTTTACACCAAGCAGCTCTAAGCTTGCACTCCCCTCTGTGCCTCTTGTGCATCGTATCTTATAGGTGCCCAAATCTTAGATTGAAAGCTCCATGAGGCAGAGGCTGCCTTTACATTTCTGTTTTGCAGAGAGCAACAATGCTTCGCAAATGACTACATACTCCTAAATAACAACACCGGCTAATGCGGTGAATTTATATTAGAAGCCTGGATTCCAATATGGATCCTATTGTAAGGCACTATAGCTTAAACTGTACATATGTTCCACCCCTTTAAGGAACGTTTCAAAACCACAACACGTCCTGGCTTGGTGTACAATAATTCACAGTGAATTATCTATTCAGCCACAAGGAGGGTGGTCCCCTTCACTCAGTTTAGTCATATTGGAAAAGTGCCTGCCTGGGCTGCAACTAACCAATGAGTAAGTAAAGATTTCACTCCATTGTAGGTCTCTCCTTGACATTTCTGGTGCCCTCCCCACCAAACATACTGCATGTATTTACTTTACCATTATTTTAATTGCTTTTGAACACTCAAAAATCTGAATAAAGTGCTGATAAACCTCTTGCAGTTCTAGCTGGATATATACAATGCCAAAAGATAACAACATGTAGCCAGTTAAATAAATAGCATAGATAATAAAGAATTACATAGTCGATTGGCTGTGTTACGATAATCAAGCTCTTAGTTACGTAACTACACAGAAGACTGTCTTTTGCCTTTAAGCCAGCTGTCTGCAATAAGCATAATTCATCTTGTCCCTAGAGCTCATAGAATCAAAGTCAAAATTTCTCTGGCATGTTAATTGGGCTGCAGATGTTTCTAATTCTCACCTGTGCTTCATTTAACAAAATGCATTAAAGGTTTAGAAAAAGGAGCAAATGCCATGGAAGAAGCAAACAGTTCACATGAATGAACCTCAGAAACATTAAATGAAAAGGTTAAAAGGAAGCTACAGAGTAAAGATCAGGAAGACTGAATTATTTCTACTTTGAAAGACATTAGACTCTCTCCTGCAGCTGCTTGTAGAGCCCTGCAAATCTGCAGACATCTGCTTTATATCTGTGAGTGGCCATTCCATGGATGTGGATAAGCATATCATTGGCTCATTTTTGTGGCTACAGGTGAGGATGTGGATACAAATTTTGTATCTAGAATCCTGCAAATTTGTGGATATCCATTTTATATCTGCGGTATCTGCATCCATGGATGTGGATATCTGCAGTTCATTTTTGACAATACAGATGCCAATTTTATATCTGTAGGGCTCTAGATGTTTGCATGGAACTGTAGGATCTGTGTATGGAAAAGCTCACCTTATGACAGTCCCTCTTTATATGGATATTAGAGGGATTAGTTTTTCATGTCTTTTTTTAATAGACAAACAAACGACAGACCTGGGCAACTGCATTATAGGCTAAGATTGGACTCTGCCTCTGGAGATTTAGCTGATCAAAAGGTAGGTTTTCATGGAAGTGACACTCCTTCTCTTCTGCAAAAGAATGGGTCTCTCTTGTCACTCTGCAGCCTTGCCGATTGATTTATAGTTTGAGGCTGGCAGCAACTCTGAGGAGCACTATTTCTCTTCTTTTGTACATTGCAGAGCCATCCCATGGTAACATATTAACTTTGGTAATTGTAATTAGCTATCAAAACCCAGTTAGTCAAATAATTGCTCAATTGGAATTTTACTCACACAATCGGTTTGAAACCATTGCTGTAGAAACTGAGTGAAGCAAGAGTTTCATATTCAGAACTCAGATTTTGATGGTGGTCAACTCAACCAGCCATTCACCTCTGCAGACTAAGCTTTGAACCCATCTTATCCCGCAAGATGAAACGTACTGACTGGGTTTATTTTATATTTTAATCTTCCTGCTTGTCTGTCTTAGCTCAGCTCACTAGCAGCTGTCTATTCTGCAGTGAAGATGAATGACTTCTAAAGGTAAGGGTTAGAGATGGTCTGAAAAAAAACCCCTCAGCTCCAGACATCTCCAAAATTTCCAGCCTTCTGAATCTGCCTTGCAATTGGCTCTCTTAATCCTGCGCTTCCAAGAGGCCCAAGGGGCACAAGCTACTCCTCCATAAAGAAGAGGTGAACACCAGCTGTTATCTCTCTGCTTAAACAGTGCTTGGGATAAGGATTGACTTTTGATTGCTAGGGAGATGTCCTAGAGAAAATGCCTTTGGAAAGGTGAGTCTCCACGTACACCTAAGATCACAGCACTGGACTGAATCCCAGAGTGGGAAGTCCTTTAATTGTGTGTGTTTATTTTACTTTGTTATTCCACATCATTCCTTGGGGGGGAGAGGGGAAGTCCTTGTTCACTGAAACATTTTTTCCCTGCAGAGTCATTCTATCATATTATGGGGCTGAGCCAAACACTCCTGAACTTTGGAGAAGCCTGGATCTAAAATGTATGGCTTCTAGTGGGTAGGAAGAGGCATTGGCAGAGCTCTGCAAGGAATTTTGCATCACATCTGCCTCCATTAGATATATAGCACTTCTCTTTCACAAGGAGCAAATTCACCCCAGAAAATTCAAAGAAAGAAAGAAGTCTGTGGGCACACTACATACACTGGAAGCAAAAAGAGATACAACAAGCATTGTATAATAGGCTGCACTTAGCGTGGCTTTTCCAATTTGAGTCCTTCATTGTGGCTCATTTCAATGCACAAGGTCACTTTTAATGATTTGCTTTAGCTGTTCTGTTAGAAAAGTTAGTTATTGCTTGTCTTTATAGACTAGTGGCTTGTGTTTTTGTAAGGCATGCGACTGCTGATGTTGGGCAGGGAGATACTTTGTCTGACTCTGGCTATGGCTAAATCATATGGGGGGACAGAACATGTCAGGATCTGATTGTTACAATAAATCCTAGCCCCACTGAAATCAACGAGTGTTCTGGCATTGACTTTGATGATGCCAGGATTTCTCAACTGGATTTGGCACCAGGATTTCTCATTTCATTATCTCCTGCCCTAACTCCTTATACACAAGCTATTTGATGGTTCCTATCTTTTCTTCCTGTGCTTTCCTCATTTCTGTTCTACCAGCTAGTTTTAGCATGAGATCTGTCTTCTTCTAAAACATGCTCTTTTACTGTACCAACTTCTGATACATGTGCTCTTTTGTAAGTGGCATGAACATTCCCAGTGCCCACTAGAATACTTATACACAGTGTTACCTGTAAGCTGAGCATGTGAGTGGCCACCAGGTGAGATTCAAATGCTGCCCAAGTGAGTAGCAGAGCACCCACAGTGCTCATAGCGAGCAGCATGTTTTTCTACTGGTGGTGCTCATCTGCATGTGGCTTGGTGCACGTAACAAAATATATTCTGCACATGGGTGGAAAAAATTAGAGAGAGAACATTGCTTATAAAAAAGGGAATAAGAACAACCCAGGAAACTACAGACCGGTCAGTTTAACGTCTGTCCCAGGGAAGATAATGGAGCAGGTAATTAAGGAAATCATATGCAAACACTTGGAAGGTAATAAAGTGATAGGAAATAGCCAGCATGGGTTTGTGAAGAACAAGTCATGCCAAACTAATCTGATAGCTTTCTTTGATAAGATAATGAGCCTTGTGGATAAGGGAGAAGCGGTGGATGTCATATACCTAGACTTTAGTAAGGCATTTGATACGGTCTCTCATGATATTCTTATTGATAAACTAGGCAAATATAACTTAGATAGGGCCACGATAAAGTGGGTGCATAATTGGCTGGATAACCGTAGTCAGAGAGTTGTTGTTAACGGTGCTAAATCCTGCTGGAAAGGGATAACAAGTGGAGTTCCGCAAGGGTCTGTTTTGGGACCCATACTGTTCAATATCTTCATCAATGATGTAGATATTGGGATAGAGAGTACGCTTATTAAGTTTGCAGATGATACCAAACTGGGTGGGGTTGCAACTTCTTTGGAGGATAGGGACATAATTCAAAATGACCTTAGCAAGTTAGAGAAATGGTCAGAGGTAAACAGGATGAAGTTTAATAAAGAGAAATGCAAAGTGCTCCACTTAGGAAGGAACAATCAGTTCCATACATACAAGATGGGAAGCGACTCTCTAGGAAGGAGAATGGCGGAAAGGGATCTAGGGGTCATAGTGGACCACAAGTTGAATATGAGTCAACAGTGTGATGCTGTTGCAAAAAAAGCAAATATGATTCTAGGTTGTATCAACAGGTGTGTTGTAAGCAAAACTTGTGAAGTCATTCTGCCGCTCTACTCTGCACTAGTTAGGCCTCAGCTGGAGTATTGTGTCCAGTTCTGGGCGCCACATTTCAAGAAAGATGTGGAGAAATTGGAAAGGGTACAGAGAAGAGTGACAAGAATGATTAAAGGTCTAGAGAACATGACCTATGAAGCCAGGCTTCATGAACTGGGCTTGTTTAGTTTGGAAAAAAGAAGATTAAGGGGGGACATGATAGCGGTTTTCAAATATCTAAAAGGGTGTCACAAGGAGGAAGGAGAAAATTTGTTCCTCTTGGTTTCTGAGGACAGGACAAGGAGTAATGGGCTTAAAGTGCAGCAGGGGAGGTTTCGATTGGAAATTAGGAAAAAATTCCTAACTGTCAGGGTGGTCAAATATTGGAATAAATTGCCAAGGGAGGTGGTGGAATCTCCCTCTCTGGAGATATTTAAGAACAGGTTAGATAGACATCTGTCAGGGATGGTGTAGACGGAGCTTGGTCCTGCCTTGAGGGTGGGGGGCTGGACTCGATGACCTCTCGAGGACCCTTCCAGTCTTATGATTCTATGATTGCTTAGAGGTGCCTTTTCATCCCACTGGGATTAATCCAAGACTGAGTTCCAGAAAGCAGTCAGTCTCAAGGGACTGAAAATGAGTATTTTTAATGATTTCTGGCTTTGGCCTGGCAAACCTAACAAACCTGGAAATTCTGGTGGTTTCATGTTTTCCAGTTTTAAAAAATTACTCCCATTTCTGGTGGAAGAGGCACCCAAACTACTGTATATAGTGCTGATCCTTACATTAGTCACATAGTCCTTTCAAGCAAAAAATCCTTAAAGGTGAATATGGGATGTTATAAAGCATTTACAGTCTACCTGCCTATGATCCTGCTGCATCATCTGGAAAACTCTAGGACTGAGATATTATTTTTTTCACAATGAGGGTGTCACAAAGATGTGTATGAAGAGCCCTCTTATGTTTTCCTCTTTAACGGCTGCAGGTGAACAATACAATGAAAAGGAGAAGACATAGTGATAAGATGAGCATTAATTCTTTATTTTGCTATATAATGGCTTTGAGATAATTCCACAGATTGTGCTGAAGGAACATCTGATACTGGGGACCATTCCATTGTTTTTTGCTAGCACTCATCCTATTTTGCTTTATAGTTCTATAGTTAGAACTGTTGAGGGTGGAAACCCTATCAATACAAAATAATGTTAATATACCGTCTGTCATACTGATCACACTAGTTATGGCTAAGAAGACACTTTCTTACATACCCCCTATTTTCAAATACAACTATTTGAAGCAAAGGCTATTTCATCCAAAATATTTCAGCTTAGTTTTTAGCCCATACATGAATTGCTTTGGAAAGTTGGATATAATTCTCTTTGGCAATGTTTGAGGTACTATACATGCCATATTTGTTGTTTAAAAAAATCAGTGATCAAGATTTTTAAAAACACTAGTAATTTTTGGGAGCCCCACTTTAAATACTTTAAAATGGCCTGATTTTCAGATGGTGGGTCCTCATCATTTTAAGACCCTTTATGGTGTCTCAAATTGTGCATCCAAAGCTTGAGGCACTTCAAAATCATTAATCTCTTTTTAAAATCTTGGTAATTGGTATATTAACAATGGCCAGTTAAAATGATACTGAACTTTACAGAGCAATATTTAAATTTCTTGTGCTTATTCAGATGTTAGACCAATGATGGGCAACCTGTGATTGCGGGCCGTGTGACATTTTGCTGACACTGACCGTCTGCACGCACTGCCTTCCAAATCTCCCAGTGACCATGGTTCTCTGTTCCCAGCAACTGGGAGCTAGGGATGTAAAATCTCAGTTCAAAAGTTAACCAGTTAAATGGAATGTTAAACATTCTGGTTAACCGGGATCCCATGGAGCAGTAAAAGTGGGCCCAGCAATCCTCCACCCACATCAGGCAGAGGTCTGCTCCAGCCCAGCTAGGACACTGGTTGACCAGTTACCAGTAAACAAGGGTGCTATTTACCAGTTACTGTTAACATCCCTATAGGGAGCTGTGGGAGGCGGTGCCTGCAGACGGTCAACATCAGTAAAATGTCTCATGGTCTGTAATCAGATTGCCATGGTGGGCCACATGTGGCCCGTGGGTCAAAAATTTCCACCACTGTGTTAGGTCATCTAATAGGAAAAGCAAAATTCACTAGGAAAAATAACACATCCTCCCTCTCTCTCAGAAGAAAACACATTACTATGGAAAGAGTTAGAAAGTGATGGAATAAGTGGAGATTCAATGAAATTATCCAGTAGAGAATACTATCCTTCTGAGGAGTTCCTTGTAGGGTACTTAAAGGCAAAATCTGGGTCTGCATAGTAACTAATTGTGCAGTTACAGTACTCAAGGAAGAGACACATATTTGATAAAAGCTTTTCTAGGATTCTCTATCTTGTAAGTAATAAATATTTCTGCTAAGATTTAAAAGTTAGAAACGTTTAGGATTGCCAGATTGTTTAACCAAAAATACTGAATACCCCTTCCCCCCCAAAGAAAAACACTGAGGAAAAAAATTCTGTTGAGGGGGAAAAAAAGGGGGGGAGACCAAAGTTGTTGAGCAAAAATTATAATAAAAAAAATCAGCATGGCCCCTTTAAGAAGAGGCTTTTTTGCCAGTGACCATCTGATTTTTCTGCTCCAGCCACAAGACAAGCCCCTGCAGAACCAGGTAAGCGGGGTGTGGGAGTGTCCAGGGAGGCCTGGCGGGAGGATCCAGGGGCTGGGCCCAGTTGCTGAGTGTGTCGTAGGGTTGTCAGGTGTCCAGTATTTTTTTTCCCTCCTGATATTTTTTGGCAGGGAAAAAATATCAGAAAATACCAGACATTTTAGGTGTCTGGTATTTTCTGATACAAAATACAGGACTATGTAGCACTTTAAAGACTAACAAGATGGTTTATTAGATGATGAGCTTTTGTGGGCCAGACCCACTTCCTCAGATCAAATAGTGGAAGAAAATAGTCACAACCATATATACCAAAGGATACAATTAAAAAAAAGTGAACATATACGAAAAGGACAAATCACATTTCAGAACAGAAGGGGGATGCGGGGGGAGGAAGGTACAGACATTTACCTTCCTTCCTCCCCCCCCCCCCCCCCCGCAACCCCCTTCTGTTCTGAAATGTGATTTGTCGTTTTCATATGTGTTCACTTTTTTTAAATTGTATCCTTTGGTATATATGGCTGTGACTATTTTCTTCCACTATTTGATCTGAGGAAGTGGGTCTGGCCCACAAAAGCTCATCATCTAATAAACCATCTTGTTAGTCTTTAAAGTGCTACATAGTCCTGTATTTTGTATCAGCTACACCAGACTAATACGGCTACATTTCTATTGGTATTTTCTGAATTTTTTTTACTGGACAGGAAGCGAAAATACTAGACTGTCCGGGTCAATATCAGACACCTGGCAACCCTAGAAACATTGAAGAACATAGTGTACCCTATTTTCAGTTAGTGAATAGCAAATGAAAGAGAGAAGCTCCAGGTACTGTATATATGCAAGTAAGATGCCCCTTTGACTGTCAGAAAGTGAAGTGGGAGCCATCCCACTCAGACTTCTGCACCACCAACTTCAGATTGTACACCCTTGGTAGGGTGCAGTGCACTGAATGTGTAAGATCCAAAAACTGCAAAATATGGTCTAGGGGCATAGCCAAAGGTCACAGTCAAATAAATGCACATTTGGCCTTTCATTTTCTCATCTTTCCCCTCTATTCCTCATCTTTCCACCCTTTGCAGTCATTTTTCATTATAAAAAATAACCCTCCAAGGAAATTAAATGCAAAAACTACATCAGTGCTACACCATGGTTGTGATTTTTACATGCTCAAAAGTCAGGCAGTTCAAAGTTATGGATCCCCAAACAGCTATAGTATGACCACACTCTCCATCTATACTAAGGCATTAACTGTAACAGAATACAGAGCAATACAAAATGTTACTTATGTGGAAGACTGCCAGTTACAGCTACCGGGGACCCATAACTCTCCATATCTTGATTGCTCTATGTATAGCAAAGTGTTTTACATTTAGGATTGCCCAGAACTGAGCTTCCCTATTATATATTAAAGCCATGGAACATTTTAGTGATGTGGAAGGGTCTAGGCATCTGCTTCACTCGAGTTATTTGGAATGGCTAACATTTATAACTCGAGTGCCTAACATATGAGCAAAGACTATGACTGAATTAACCAATCAATTCATGCATACAGGAATTACCAGGGAAGTGCCTATTAAAAGAGAACAACGAGAAGTCCAGTAGACTATTAGACTAACAGATTTATTGGAGCATAAGCTTTCATGGGCAAAGACCCACTTCATCAGATGCATCTGACGAAGTGGGTCTTTGCCCATGAAAGCTTATGCTCCAATAAATCTGTTAGTCTATAAGGTGCCACAGGACTTCTTGTTGTTCTTGCAGATTCAGACTAACACTGCTACCCCAGAGAGCTGAGCTGCTTCAGATCTGGATTTCAAGATTAAGTGTGTTCCAAGAAAAGCACTAGGATTTGATCACAAAGCTGTCACTAATATTTTGTCTTCTGGTCCAGTTTAAGCGGGCAGAACCATGGCGTGGTGCCTAAACGTGCAGGGAGCAAAAGATAAGGGCAACACAGCAGTTGGAATGGGAAGAACAGCCTCAAAGCAGTTAAATCCACACATGCTGAAAATATTCCCTATTCTCTCCGGCAAAAAAAGGCTACTTCCCTCTTGGAGCTAAGCAGTTCAAAGAAACAGGAAGAAAAGCAGCTTCTGCTAAGGGAAAGAGGAAAAAACAGTAATAGAAAAACATGTCTCATCCAGAAAAGGCCATTTCCTTAATATTCAGTTCACCTTTGAAAAAGAGCATAGTGCACGGCATCATGGATGCAAGTTAGGCAGTATTTAGCCCAGTGGGTATTGAAAGAATGAAATATAGAAATAAACTTGCATATGCCCAAACACTCAGTAGATGGCCACTAGATCAGAATTAGGCAATGGCTTTCAAAACGATAAACAGCATTCCAAGGCTTACTAGTTGTTACGGTATTTTATTATGTAGTGATTTAGGGCTGCATCATGCAACCTTTAATCAGGTGAGTCATACCTACTGAAGTCGTTAGGGCTGCTCACCTAAATTAAGTTGCAGGATGAGGCCCGTAGCGACTTTATGTAACAGTGACGGATCATCCTCTTTTATAGAAATATTCATACACAATTATATTTTTTTCAAAAGATGAAACACCAACTTTATATTTCACACTGAGCAAAGTTCTATCAATGGATGGCAATAACAGGCATCCTCTATTGTGTGTGTAGCTTAATTAGCCTTCCCCACAACTAAAGCTTATACCAGGGCTACTCAACATGTGGCCCATGGGCCGCATGTGGCCCGTGGCCCATTTGTTTGCAACCCGCAGTGTGACTTGGGTTTATATGGGGCTCAACATGTGGCCCACGGGTGGGAGCCAAAACAAAAAAGTAGTCAATATAATGGTCTTCTGTTGATATGCATTCTAGTAGTTAAATTCCTGGACTGTCATTGCTCATTAAAAGTGCTGTCATATGGGTGGAAATCAGGTAAATATTGCATTTTATTAATTACAGCAGAACTGACTTAAATTGGGCCTGTGTGTTGCGTAATTTTGCCTTAATCTTTGTAAGAAGATGTGAAAGAAGCTATTTGCATATATATATATATATATATATATATGCAACCACACTTAAGTTGCAGTGCATGTTCTGTGAGTATCATTGTGGCCGTTGGGGCTTCCAAAGTTGAGTAGCCCTGGCTTATACTATAGATCAGGGGTAGACAATAAAAAAATGGCAGCCTACAGGGTTAGTCTCTGGCGGGCCACCGCTACTATGTTTACCTGTGCCTCTGCAGATATTGGAGGGTCACAGAGGGAAGCGTCGCAGATCAGGACACTGCTTCCCACTGAACAAGACATTTTCTCTAATGTAATCAAAGGTAACTTTTGCTCCAAGATGCATCACTGAGCAGGGTACCAAGACTGCATAGCACTCAACACACACTATGAGTTTTCCGTTAAAAGCATTTTTGGAAAAGAGCATCTAGATTGGCACAGATGCTTTTCCGCAAAAGCACTTTTTGCAGAAAAGCATCCGTGCCAATCTAGACGCGCTTTTCTGCAAAAAAGCCCCGATCGCCATTTTCGCGATCAGGGCTTTTTTGCGGAAAACAAATCTCAGCTGTCTACACTGGCCCTTTTGCGCAAAAGCTTTGCGCAAAAGGGACTTTTGCCTGAACGGGAGCAGAATAGTATTTCCGCAAGAAGCGCTGATTTCTTACAGTAGAAAGTCAGTGCTTTTGTGGAAATTCAAGCAGCCAGTGTAGACAGCTGACAAGTTTTTCCAGAAAAGCAGCTGATTTTCCGGAAAACTGGCCAGTCTAGACACAGCCTATATGATTAACAAGCAGGGAAGAGTTGACGTATATGCTGCCTCCAGTAATATACCTGCTGCTGCTGGCCCTGGACACAGTTACCTTTTACCCCAGAGGGATGAGTCAAGCCCAGGATTTGTCATTACTGTTTTGCCTAGACAAATATAATTAAATAGCGAGAGTATTATCTGCAACAAACACTGAGCCATGTGCTACCTAGAACTTGCTATCCATGAGAGTTCTGCATGTGGACTCAGGGCAGTATTTAACCCATGATAGCTACCCCATGATATATTTTAATATCACACTTGGGCCATAACTGGCAAACTGTTCAATAAAACATCTATTAAAACAAAATTTGAAAACCACCCTTGTTAGTGAGCATTAACAAAATTACTCAGATTCCAGGGAACTTAAGCTTTCTGCCTGGGTAGGTTATTGTCATTTAATAAAGACAAATGTATCATAATATATTTATTCATGTATTTCTTTCTTTTAATTCAGACTTCAAATCATTAAACTCAAAGATACGGTAGGAAGGTCACATAGGCAGAAAAGCTCAGAGAAAAAGGAATTCAGGAGAGCTGGCAGTTTCTCAAAGCACAGCACTAAAGACATAGCAGTGAACTATCCCAAAACAAAGAAAAGATAGACAGAGACATAAAAAGGCAGTACCAGGAGATTCTACAACTACATTAGGAGCAAGAGAAAGCTGAAGGAAAACACAGATCCACAACTTAGCAGGAATAATGGATGACATCAAGCAGGCTGAAGCATTTAATGCTTGTTTTGCTTCAGTTTTCACTAAAAAGGTTAATTGTGACCAGATGTTTAACACAATTAATATTACCAAGGGGGAGGAATACAAGGCAGAACGGGAAAAGAACAGGATAAGTAATAGCTGATAAATTACATGCATTCAAGTTGGCAGGGCCTGATGAAATTAACCCAATGGTACCTAAGGAATTAGCAAAGCAGAATCTCAGAGCCATTAGTAATTATCCTTGAAAACTCATGGACTGATAACTGAGATCCTGGAGCATGGGAGCTCACTGGTCCAGCAACCTCAGGACCTGACTGCTCCCAGATGAGGGATTTTGTCAGACCAGGGGAGGTCATTTTTGGACCTTTGCCACCAGCCCCCCTGACCCAGCTGCTGGCCTCCCAGCCAGCTCCCCACTTGCTGCTGGCCCCGATGCCCTGCCTACCCACTGGGCAGCCATCCCTGCGGTGGCTACACTCGGCAGCCAAGCACTGGGGCTCCAGGCAGCTGTACACACCATGCACTGGGGTTTCCAGCAGCACCCCAGATGCTCTGTCCCAGGTGTACCCAAGTCAGCTGCTGCTGAAACTGACCAGCAGCTGATTCCAGGAAGCTGGGGCACAGCAGCTCTGTCTCAGGCTTCCTGGAGTCAGCCGCTGGTCAATTTCAGCAGCGGCTGAATCCGGGACAGCTGGGGTGCTGCCGGGTTGGTTCCGCAGCCCCGAGGGGCAGCGCTACTGGACCTACCCGGCAGCACTCTAGCTGTTCTGCCCCCTGCTTCCCGGATTCAGTGCTGGTCAGTTTTAGCAGCGGCTGAATCGGGGAAGCTGGGGGCAGAGCAGCTCCAATGGTCCGGCTGCCCGGAGCACTTCCGGGTTCCTGATGGTGCCAAACCATCAGGAGTTCCGGACCGTCAGATGCCAGACCATCGGAGTTTTACTGTACTGAGAGGATCAGAAGGTGATAAAGGAAAACCCAACATGGATTTGTCAAGAACAAATCATGCCAAACCAATCTACATTTTCTTTGTTGACAGGGTTATTGGCCTATGTGAGAGGTGGAAGCAGCAGACATGATATATCTTGCTTTTTAGTAAGGCCTTTGACACAGTCCCACAAGACATACTCATAAGCAAAGTAGGGAAATGCACCTATAGATGAAAATCTCAGGAATCAAGGTCTGCTGCAAAGCCAGTCTATTTAGTACTCGTCAGGCCTCCCCGCTTGAGGACTGTATCCTGTTTTGGACCCTGCGCTTTCAGAAAGATGAAGACAAACTGAAAAGCACCCAGAGAAAAGCTACAGAAGTGAAAATAAAGGTTTAGAATGCCTGAATAATAAGGAAATGTTTTTAAAAATGGGCATGTTCAGTCTTGAGAAAAGAAGACTTAGACGGAGACCTGATAGAAGTCTTCAGGTATGTTAAGACTGTTATAAAGGGGAGTCTGATCAATTATTCCCATGTCCACTGAAGGTAAGACACAAAGTAATCTATTTTATCTACAGCAAGGTACATTTAGGTTAGATATTAGGAAATATTTGAAAGCTATAAGGATAGTTAAGTTCTCGAATAAGCTCCCAAACGAATCCCAATCACTGGGACTATGTCTACACTACAAGGCTTTTGTGCAAAAAACAGCAGAGTGTCCACACCTCAAGTGCATTTTTGCACAAGAAAATTGACAGGACAGAGGGCTTTTGCCGGTAGAGTTATTCCTCTCCCCATGAGGAATAACTCCTTTTTGTGCTACAGCTCTTGCGCAAAAAGGTAGGTGTGGACGCTCCAGAGGGTTTTTGCACAAGAAACCCCTACTGGCAAAAGCACAGGTGCTCTGATGGCCATTCTGTGAATGGCCATCAGAGCTTTCTTGCACAAGAATGTCCATGCAGTGTGGACTCTCTCTTGTGCAAAAGCACATTGCTTTTGTGATGCGCTTTGAGGTGTGGACGCGTTTTTGCACGAGAAGTTTTTGAACAAAAATTTTTGCACAAAAACCTTGCAGTGTAGACTAAGCCTGGAGATTTTTAAGACTAGGTTAAACAAACACCTATCAGGGACTGGTTTACAATTTCTTGGTCCTGCCTCATTGTTGGGGGCAGTAGAGGAGATCCCCCCTGTCTTCCAACCCTATATTTCTATGATTAGTTCTTCCTTATTTTTCATTCATAATCATTAAGTGGTTAATTTACTCTTCATCATCCATCTGGCACATCCACAAGCTCTTTTGTTCCAATTGGGATTTAAAGTATAAATCAATTTCAGTTCTAAGCTGCAGGATACGAACACAGTAAAATGCAGAACTGAACAGAGTACAGCAATGGAAAATTACACACAAGTGCAAGGAAGAATCCCTCCGGCACAATGATTATACTGGTTCCCCATTGTTTTATTTATTTATTGCTTACTCTACTTTTTTACTAGTGCATTCCTTTGGTCTGATTATCTGAAAATAACCTTAAATTTCCATTCACTGCCTGCTGCCAACATACCAAACAGCAGTCATCATAAATATAACCTAAAACTAATCTATGAATTAAGATTACTAAATGCTTAATGGCAATAAGACTCCCTGCTTCAGTAGATTTGGGACCTGATCCCAAACCTACTGAAGTCAATGGGAGTCTTTAACATTGGCTGCTATGTGCTCCATAGAGTCCTCAAGGAAGAGGGTAAATACCTTGGTTATACATCAGGGCTACGTCTAGACTGGCATAATTTTCTGCAAATGTTTTTAACAAAAAAGTTTTCCGTTAAAAGCATTTGCGGAAAAGAGCGTCTAGATTGGCACGGACGCTTTTCCGCAAAAGCACTTTTTGCAGAAAAGCGTCGTGCCAATCTAGATGCGGTTTTGCCAAGAAAGCCCCGATCACCATTTTCGCGTTCGGGGCTTTTTTGCACAAAACAATACCGCGTTGTCTACACTGGCCCTCTTGCGCAAAAGCTTTTGCCCGAACGAGAGCAGCATAGTATTTCCGCAAGAACACTGAGAATCTTACATGAGATGGTCAGTGTTCTTGCGGAAATTCAAGCGGCCAGTGTAGACAGCTGACAAGATTTTCCACAAAAGCAAAAACTTGCCAGTCTAGACGCAGCCCAGGAGTCTCATTATCTTCCAGAATTAGGGAATGTTGGTCAGAGCAGGGAACTGGAAATCGGGGGGAAATCCTGGTTCCACTGAAAGCAATGGGAATTTTGCCATTATCTTCAATAAGACCAGGATTTCACCCAGGACTCCTAGATTTTCTATTCCTAGCTCTCATCTAACATATAGTATAATCATGGGTAGGTCATTATATCTCTCTGTGGCTTAGTTATGATATGTTTATTTACCGCCAAGGTGTTGTCAGGCCTAACTAATCAGTAGGGGTATGTCTACACTACAAAGTTAATTCGAACTAACAGACGTGAGTTTAAATTAACTTTGATAGGCGCTACACATGCAAACCGCTAGTTCGAACTTAATTCGAACTAGCGGAGCGCTTAATTCGAACTAGGTAAACCTCATTCCACGAGGACTAACGCCTAGTTCGAATTAACTAGTTTGAATTAAGGGCTGTGTAGCCTCTTAATTCGAACTAGTGGGAGGCTAGCCCTCCCCAGCTTTCCCTGGTGGCCACTCTGGGCACCACCAGGGAAACTCTTCTGCCCCCCTCCCCGCCCTGGAGCCCTTAAAGGGGCACGGGCTGGCTACGGTGCCCATGCCAGGTGCAAGTCTGCCAGCACCCAGCCAGCAGACCCTGCACCTGGCACGGCTCGAGCCAGCCACCCGCTGTCACCCAGCCCTCCGCCTCTTCCCGGGACCAGGCTGGTGGCTCTCGGGAGCCTGCTCAGGTCCGCAAGAGGCGGGCGCCCACCTGGTCTAGTGCGGACATCGTGGACCTCATCCACGACCTCCGCACTAGGCACAGGAAAGTGGCCGTCTAGGGCAGGACAGCTGCCAGCCTGGCCACGCAGGAGCAGGTGTGCATGAAAATCAGGGTGGTCCAGTGAGACCCCCGACCCTGAGCCCTGAGCTTAGAATGGCCGTACTGGGTCAGACCAAAGGTCCATCTAGCCCAGTAGCCTGTCTGCCAACAGTGGCCAACACTAGGGACCCTGGAGGGGATGGACCGAAACAATGATCAAGCCATTTGTCTCGTGCCATCCATCTCCAGCCTTCCACAAACAGAGGCCAGGGACACCATTTCTACCCCCTGGCTAATACCACTCCATGGACCCAACCTCCATGACTTTATCTCACTTCTCTTTAAACTCTGTTATAGTTCTAGCCTTCACAGCCTCCTGCGGCAAGGAGTTCCACAGGTTGACTATTTGCTTTGTGAAGAAGAACTTTCTGTTATTAGTTTGAAGCCTGCTACTCATTCATTTCATTTGGTGTCCTTTAGTCCTTCTATTATGGGAAGCAATGAAGAACTTTTCTTTATGCACCCTCGCCATACCACTCGTGCTTTTATAGACCTCTATCCTGTCCCGCCTCCGTCTCCTCTTTTGTAAGCTGAAAAGTCCCAGTCTCTTTAGCCTGTCTTCATATGGGACCTGTTCCAAACCCCTGATCATTTTAGTTGCCCTCCACTCTCCCAGCCTCTCTCTTCCCCTCTCCCACCTCCTTTTCCCAGTCTCCCCGAGTTTTGTTCAATAAACAGAGTTTCTATTTTTGAACACACGTGTCCTTTATTTTGTACATCAGGTAGGGGGGCTAGGGAGGGGTAAGTGGAAGGGGCTGAGGGAGGAATGGGGTACGAGCCCCCGATGGGGAGGACTGGGGTGGCTCTGCAGGCTCCTCGGGCTGGAAGCTCTCCTGCAGCCCCCCGATTGACCCCCCCCCCCCCCCCGGATGGCAGCCTGCACTCAGGGCACTCCAAGCCAGGACTGCTTTGCAAGCGGGGAACCCCTGAGAACTGTCTGTCTGGGGTGGGGGTCGGGTCCCTTTAAGCACAGCCCTCGGCTAGCCTGAGACAGCAGCTCCACGCTTTAAGTCCTCATCTGATGCCCTGCCTGCACTGCTTCCGGCCATCCTTAACCTCGGTTCAGGGTCCACTCAGTGTGGACATGCTAGTTCGAATTAGCAAAACGCTAATTCAAACTAGTTTTTAAGTCTGGATGTGCTAATTCGAATTAGCTTAGTTCGAATTAACTAATTCGAACTAAGTTAGTTCGAATTAGTGCTGTAGTGTAGACATACCCTAGTACTGTTTGACACCGGAAAGAAATAATTAAATAAATAATTTATTAGATTAATTTTTTCTTTATTTAGCAAATAAAGTATTCATTAACATAAACTAGATACAGCACTAGACAAATACTGGAAAATATTAGATGGCAAATAATGTTTTCCTGTAAACATGGTGAAATTCACCTAACCATGTAGTCAGTCAATAATATTTGAACAACCCTATGAATTAAGTGTCTATACAGCAGTGTTTTAGATCTGAGGAACAAAGTGTAACATTACTGTCAATTGATTATTAAAAACTCATCTAAAATGTTCCACTCCTCTTTTAAAAAAATCATTACTAACTCCTGTAATAACAACATTGAACATGCAAGTATACAGATGTTATATTTCTACCTACATTGGCAAAGTTCTAATGGAAAAAATTATGAGAAATATTTTTTTCAGCTGAATGCAAATGCATCTGAAGAAATTCTTTTGTTTCAAACACATCAATCACCTTCCTGACAGTCTACAAAGGCTACATATAATACTGGCTGTGTGAATGCTTACATTTTAATGGTAAGAAGTTTGAATAGCTTTTAATGTGACCATTAGTGCACTGTGGCTGAAAATGGAAATCTAGTCATCTGGTAACCCAAAGAATAGTGTTTTTATTAGATCCTACATAAAAATTAAAAACTGCAGAAGTAGGCCAGTTTTGCAAGTGTGAATGAATCACAGTTCTTTAGAATAATAAGTAACCAGAAAATTTAAAAGACTCAGTTTCACTTGAGATAAATTAAGTGGTTCAACCCAGGCAGGATAGGACAAATAGGAAGGACACTTTTTGTTAAATATTTACTGTGCTGACCTTGTACACATGTAACATATATTGGGGGCCTGGATTCTGTACTGCTGAATATCACAAAAACAGTTCACATCATTTGAAATACTTTATTTTTATATAGCTCTTGGATTATATCTAACTAGTTCTCATACCAGACTGAGTAAAATCTCCAAATTTGGGGAGGTGTAGAAATGTTATACTGAAGTCAACTCTACTATGCTAAGCCTTTAAATAAACACAGGACATTTATTCCATACAAGCTGATGGCATCTGAAAACTGCTAAGCAAACCTGATACCAGGGTATGACTAGAGCCAATTTATAGCAACGTGTAAAGACTATAGTGTTCCCTCCTGATTCATCATAGCTGCAGAAAGGTTATGCAGAAAGAATCTGTTTTCAGTGCTGTCCAAGCCTTCCTTATAGAAGCTTCCTATCAAATTTCTCCAGGAAATGTCAATAGAATTCTCTTTAGTTTCCAGACTGCCTTATTAGTTTAATTATTCTTAAAATCTACAGGAAATAATCCCTACTCTTGGTGTCTAATGGTTGGGTAAAATATTCTAGTTAGTACCATTCTCTATTAAATCATAAGACTTTCCTATGGAGACACAAAGTTATGAAAAAATAAAGTTAGCTTCAGATTATGCTCTACAAATTGTGTCATTTGGAAGGTTTCATTGTACTGAGGCTTGCCCTGGGTATTGCTACTTTCACCATCTCAGAAGAGGGAAAAAAAACTAACAAGCCCTGGGTTCCATTACTTAAAATATTGTAGGATGTGCTCACGTCTCATGGCTATCTGAAGACCTTCTACGTCAGTGATCTCCAACCTTTTTAAGCATAAGATCACTTTTTGAATTTAAGTGCAATCCAGGATCCACCTCAAACCCAAATACCCCTGCCCTGCCTCCTTCCCATCTCTCCTCAGAGGTCTTGCCCCTGCTCACTCCATCCTCCCTCCCCTATCTCACTCACTTTTCTCATGCTGGGGTAGGGGCTTGGGGTGCAGGAGGGGTTCAGGACTGGGGCCAGGGTTCAGAATGCTGGCTCCAGCTGTGCACCACTTACCACAGGTGGCTTCTGGGTGGTGGTGCAGCGGTCTAAGGGAGGCTCATCCATCCTCTGGCCCTGCTCCACTCCCAAAGCAGCCAGCAAACTCTCTCTATCCCTGCCTCTCCTCCCCCGCTGTGTGGAGATGGGGTACATGGTGGAGGGAGGGGCATCCTGACATCAGCACCCCCTCCTCTTCTTCCTGTGCCTGCACAGCAAGCAGCAGGCTCCCAGGAATGAGGAGCACTTCTAAGGCAGAGGGCAGGAGCAGCATAGCAGAGCTGAGAGAGGCAGATGAAATGCCAGCACTTGACAGCCTCCTGGCCAAACCTCTCAGGATCACCTGTCAAAGGTTCCAAGATCTACCAGTAGATTCCGATCTACTGGTTGGTGACCACTATATTGATATGTGTGTTGCTTTAAGAATGCTCTCTGCACCTGAAGAGCTCACTAAGGCGGGGTTGTCATGGTGAATGAGCTTCTCATTAAATACCAGAGTTAATGGGCATACTATCTTGCAAAACCTGATAGCAGGTAACTAATGCAAATGTTCAGGCTGCTGTTATATATGTCTCTACATTCATATATTTTTTAAATGCTGGGTTTCGGTTAATACGGTTTATTTGGTTGACAGCTACTTCTTTTAACTACAGAACCCAAAGATTCATAAACTGAAGTCCACTAATGTGCAAAAAGAAATAGGGTTTCATGACCATTGGATCTGTTTTCTTTGGCCCTATTTATACCAAGCAAAAAAAGCACTGAAAGAAATCATTGCCTGCAATGACATGAACATATACCACTTGTACAATGACTTGTATCTCACTCATCACAGGCATTTTGCAAGGTTTGGTTGAAAACCATGAAAAAAAGTTTTTAAGCTGTGGTTTGGCTGAACTGGTGCAAGTTTACAATGACTTCTCCTGCCAGGGAGGAATGCAAGCCACAAGTATTGCACTGGTTCAGTGGGCCCTCCCAATCCCATTTCTAAAAATGGTGGCATCAAGTTAGGAACAATTCCTAGAAGCCCTGGTGCCTCAAAAAACATATTATGCACAATGGGATAAATAGTTGACAAGCCTACTGAATGCATTGCTGCAATTGTAGTTGATAGGGGGATGTGTGTGTGTGTATGTGTACATGTACCAAAAAGTTCTTTCAAAATCTGTGCACTAAATGGTTAGAAGTGCAAACAATGCCACAAACAAACTATGCATTCAGTGTCTACAATGGTATCTCATTTTACTATCAACAGGACTCTGAATATAGCAGTCCTTCTTTCACACTTGCACACATATGCAAAACTTGTTAATAACTTAAGGACATAAAAAGTGCTATACAGGATCAAAATGATCATTCAATATCTTCTCTTTAACAATGAACAGTATCGGCTGCCCCATAGGATGGGGGCAAAACCCACTGCCAAAGGTAGATATGGATGGCAATGCCCGTAAGGAAAGTTTTTTCTCAATCCCCATTAGCTAGAGGTTATATTATGCTCTGTAGCTTGTGGGTTCACAGCCCTTCCAAAACTCTTGAATTCTTTTTTATACGCTTTACTATGATAGCTCTGGATAGTCTCAGTGTACAGAGATGATGCATAATGGGGGGGAGGGGAACTGTAATATAAAGGTTTTAGTGGTATGAAGTGAGATTCAGGCAGGGCACAAGAAACTCCGGCAGAAGGATGGGAGGCCTTGTGACCCTGCATCCCTTCTCCCCATATGTTGCCTCTGTCACTAAAAATGTCCCATCCTCTTTGGAATTCTGCTATATTCTTGGCTTGACAGACTAACCAACTAATTGAAAGTTTGGTGGAAGAAATATTTACTTTAATCAGTTTAATGTTCTGCCTATCACTTCCACTGACTGACTGTCCCCTTGTTCTGGTGTTGTGAAGAAAGCTGACTAAAAATTTCCAAGCTGGCCATCTTTCATGTCCCATCTTATTCATCTTCTCTCTGAAGTAAAAAATCCCAGTCTTTTCAGTCAGTCTCTTTTCACATGTTAGGTTTCCCCTTGGAATGAACTGAGCCTTTTGTTTCCCTTTTGGATTCCTCCTCCAAATACTTTAACTCTATTCAAGGGAAGAAGAAAGATGTGGGGAGGATCCTCTACTGGGATTCCCAGACCTTCTTCCATTGCTTGTGTGCACGAGAACTCTCATTCTCTTTGTTCATCTAATCCATCCTAAAAATATATTGCTTCTACCAAACTCACTATGTTAACCCTCCTAAGTCAGTTGTAGGAAGTCAAAAAGGGGTCTGCCAGGATGACCCTGACTAGACTTACTCAGACATTGCCTCTTTTTTGAGTCCCCTTGATCTGTGGGATTTTTTCAAATAACAGGAAATGTTAAGTCAGTTGGCTTGTTACCTATCTCTTAAAACAATAAAAGCCAGCATCCTTCTATGTTAATCTTCTTTACCAGGCCTGGACATCTTTATAATGTTCCATCTGCCCGTTGAGCTCCTAATCCTGCAAGCAGTCATGCATGTGAGTAACTTTATCCCCGTGAATAGGTCTGTTGAATTAAATGGGACTATTTTAAGTGTTAGAAGAATCAGGAACTTACATTATAAACTCTTGAGATAGGAACAGGGTGTGATATGTACAGCACCATAGGTGCTAGAACACGGGGTACTGCCACACCCTCTGGCTTCGAGTGGTTTCCATCACATACAGACTTTATACTTTGATTCAATGGCACCTCCCTCCCCACCACTACACAAATTGCTTTAGCAGTCCTGTACAGCACTGAGCACCCGGTCAGCGCTTGGTAAATAAAAATATGGATATGGCATAAGATCACAAACCCAGAATATGCCTGGATAAAAATCAATAGGGATGTCAATGTGTAGACAACTATATGATGAACCAATGTGTGTAGTTAGGCTTATTGGTTAATTCTGTCAACTACACACATTGTGGGCTTATCGGTTAATTTTGTCAACTACACACATTCTGTCCCCTCTCACCCCCACTTGCTGCCTCTGTCTTGGAGGCAGTGGGGGGGGGGGGGGGGGAAGGGAGTAGGAGCTGATGCCTGTGAGGATCTGACTTAAAATCTATATCCCCAAGAACACTGGATCTGCCTGATCCCCACCATCCCCATGCTGCTGCCTCTGATGGAGAGGCAGCAGCATGGAGGGTGAGGGGTGTAGGCTGGAACTGATACACACACGGAGCTGGCTTTCAAGCAGGCTCCCTGTGCATCTCAGCTCCACGGACTTGCCTGACCTTCCCCCCTTTCCCCCCTTGCTGCCTCCTTAAAAGCCAGCTCCCTGGTGCCACCTTCCCCTCATCCCCTGCACTGCTGACTCTGATAGCGTGGTGGTGGGGCAGGGACGGCTGCTGTGAAGCAGCCTCTGTCCTCAGCAACCTGGACTAACTATAGACAGAGGCTGCTCCATAGCAGCAGCTCCAGTTTGTGGGGAATTCAAGCTCCCTGTGGAAAGGGACTGCTGCTGCGGAGCAGCCTCTGTCCGTGGGGAGCTTGAACCCCCCTATGGACAGGGGCTACTGCCACCCTGTGCTGCTGCCGCCTCTCTATCAGAGGTAGCAGTGGGGGGCAGCAGGCAGCCGATCTGCATGGTGAGCTGGTTTTTAAACTGACTCTCCTCACAGACCTGCTCCTGCCTGCCAACCCACACGGCTGTCTCTGATAGAGAGGCAGCAGCGCAAGGTGGCAGGGGGCGTCTCGGGGTGGGACTGGGAGCACAGTGGCTGATGGCCCTGCCTCTGGGGACTATCGAATAGTCGTGTATCTGCTAAGATTTCATTGGTTACACACCTATTCAATTACATGATACCTAACATCCCTAGAAATCAATAGCATCTATTTAGTCCTAGAGAGCCCCTGTGACAGGTGGTAAGCTCCCTAAGGGTATGTCTACAACTAGCCCCTTAGTTCGAACTAGGGAGGCTAATGTAGGCATTCGAAGTTGCAAATGAAGTTGCAAATTTAAATATCCCGGGCTTCATTTGAATCTTCCCGTCCTTTAGTCTGAACTCTGTGCCCACGGCTACACGCGGCATGGAGTAGGTAGTTCGAATTAGGATCTCTAATTCGAACTACCATTACTCCGCGTGGAACGAGGTGTACCGGTAGTTCGAATTAGAGATCGTAATTCGAACTACCTACTCTGTGCCGCGTGTAGCTGCGGGCATGGAGTTCGGACTAAGGGACTTTTAGAAATGGCGGCGCCCGGGAAGATGCAAATGAAGTCCGGGATATTTAAATCCCGGGCTTCATTTGCAACTTCGAATGCCTACATTAGCCTCCATAGTTCGAACTAGGGGGCTAGTGTAGACATACCCTAAATGCTGAATAGCTGAGGGCCATCCATCCAACCCAGACTACCGTAGAGGCACCACTGGATTGGATCGGGTTGCTACAATGAAAATGGAAGCTCAGGAGGCTGCAGGAAGTCAGAAAGGCTTCTGCAAGGCCCTGACTAGACTTACTGTACATCTATGTTCTCAGTCATTGCCTCTTTTTTAGTCTCTTTTGTCCGGGGGATTTTTTTCAAATAACAGGAAATGTCCACAGTTTTTGCAGAGCAGACAAGCCACAGCTCAGAAAGATCCTGATTGGTTCACTTCCTGATTGGTCCCATCCCTGCATCCACAGCTGACTGCAGCATTCTCCTGCAAGACACAACTGCCAGATCCTGTCCACGCAGACTTTGGTTTTAAGCCCTGGGGGAAAGGTTTCTGTGGGGAAGTACTGACTGATGGCTGTTAATGTATCCTGGGCTTGCGCCAGCCATCCTACCACCATGACAGGGAGTATCTCTGCCCTTCACCTCCAGTAAGTACTTCTGCTTCATGAATCTCCAACTGTACTCCCCTCCAATTTTCCTACTCCAGTAGCATCTTCTCTTTTTGGGAACCTGAAATATGGTAACCCTACTGATACCAGGGGCTTGGAGTGGGAAATCAAACCCAGAGCCTGAGGCTCCAACCAGGCAGGCACTGAGAATAAACTGCCCAAGGAGGAAACACACCAGTCAGGAAGTCCTTGGGAGCTGTGTGGGTTGGAGGTTCGTGGAAATGAGCAGACTCTAGCAGAAAGTCCTGTGCTGTGTGGGGTTTCCATGCCTAGATTAGAGGCAGGACAAGCTGGGGTGTGACCTGATGAGAGGGTAAAACTATGGGCTATGTTTTGGAACTGTGAGTTTTATTCTGGAGCTTTATTTATGTGAATAAACTCAAGACACCCAAGAAAGGATGGTGAATGGGTGAGAAAAACCTGGATGGAGTTTAAGAAGTCCCCTGAGGGGGGAACTGAGGAAGGCTGCTTAAACTATCACTCCAGATCGTGAGGGGCACATAGGAAGTAGATGACCCCACTATAGCTCCCCTCCCCTTTCTGTCAGGGAGTCAGATCCTGAGCTGGTGTAATTTCTGGTGTAAATTAACTTCACTGAAATTAATGGAGTGACACTGATCTAGATCCTCTGCTAGTAAAAAAACCAGACTGCTTAAGAGTTGGCACAGGTAACCTCTTGTCTCCATTTGGGCCTCATCATGGGTGTTCAGGTCTGCCCACATAGACAGATTTGAAGGCCAGGGCCATAATTTTCAACTGAACATTTTCTGTTACATCTCTAAAAAAAACAAACAAACAAAAAACAACCTCAAGCTTTTTGACTCCAGTAAATTCTCTCGTGCTGAAATCTTAATCCAACATAGCTGACTGCAGCTCTGCTCATAAAAGTAATCCTCCCCTGTAGCTGGAATGTGAGCGTCCAGGGATGTAACATCCCTGAATACCCGTTGAGACAAGCACTTATGTCCTGAGGAAAAAAAGGGATCAAATGGCCACCTTGTGTGTGGGGTGTGATGGTTTTGGTTTTTTTTTTGGGGGGGGAGTTGTTTTTGGCACTGGATTGCTATTTGCTACCATATTTGCTGCTACTGCTGAGGTCTTTATCACCTAAATCCCCTCAGACTTTTTGTTCAAATGACTTCATCTTTGCTGGGTTTAGCTTTGTGTGCAGTTAAATAAAGAACTTCTAGTTGAATGTTATTTTTCATAAGCTACTTTGGGACTATGAAATGCAGTGGATGTAGTTATTGGCTTCTAGAAAAGTCAGTCAGTGAGTGCCCTGGATTTTTTAAATGTCAGTTTATGCAAAATGAACTAGAATACACGCTTGGTCTACTCTAGTTCAAACAAAACAAGCCCAACCCTGCACTCCTTTGGAAATCAGTGGCACTATTCCTGTGAATTTAAATGGGAACAAGATCTGGCCCAGTATTAGCTTTTGGTAATGCTAAAAGCATAATGCACAAAAACCTATAAAAAGACCTGCAATTTTCAACATCTTTTTTCCTGGTTAGTGACATATAATAGACATATCTGCTTAGTATTTTAAAGAACAAATATGCTGCCTGCATTCTAATATTTCACAGATGTAAATGCATATGTCTGTTTACTAAAATTAAATGCGACTGTGAAACCAAAGTAAAATGATTGGAGAGAAATATACAAGTATACAAGACTAACTTTCTAAACATGTACATTTCAGTGAGTCTAATGTTTTTATTTTTAAATCATAAGTAAATTTTTGTACTAACTGGTTCATGATTTAACATCTTCAAAAATACCCCGAGATTCTCCGCTCTCCCCAGACCCACAGAAAAACTAAACAAGTATCAATAGTAAGAGGAATATATTTCCTACCTTTCATGGTACTAATCAACTGCAAACAACTTACCTATATTCAATATTTTTTGTTTAAGAAACAAATATGTTTGAGACTAGTCTTTCTCACCATTAGGAAAGCAACAAAGGCAATATCCCCAATTAAAAAAAAACTGGAGTGGCTCCTAAATCAAAAAAACTTAGGTATCAGGAGTCCAACATTGTTCCTATTAAAATCAGTGGGAAAACTCCCACTGACTTCAATGAGTGCACAACTGGGCTCCACATCCCTAATTACGTTTTGCTGATAGAATTAATCTTCTTCTTAATAAGATGGCATGTGAACTCATTTTTTCTTGCTACTAAAAGAAACATGAGGTTTGCTTTTATTTTTTCAAACACAATTAGCAAAGCTCTCTAGACACTGAATAAACCTATTCATTTGAACAAATTATGCCCTGCCAGAGGCATAACCCCTTCTCTCCAAACTCTTTCCTATTCTGATGCAGTCAAAAGTGACACAAAAGCCTGTCTGTGCATTTGCCCTGCTTGGCTGGATCTGAGAAGACAAATGGGACATACACCATTGAATATGTTTTATATTTTTCCTGTTGCTTTCAGTGACTTTACTGAATTGCTTATTTCTCTCTTCCCCCAATCTTTGTGAGTGTACAATCCCAATTAAAGGATGATGTAAGGCAATACACGTGGGGGAAGGGTCTGGCACGGATGTTATGGATGAAGTGATAAATTTTATGACTACTGCTACCTCCCACATAGCTTTTGTAGATAATTGGTGAAGCACTGAGAGTTTCTTTAGAGGTTTCCCTTCTGGGCCTTCTCATTTAGAAGACTTAAACCTTAAAAATAATAGATTGGCACATTGTAAAAGGTAGAGTCTAGCTGATCTAAATAATGTAGCTAGCTTTGCCTTTGTTCTCATTTGTTGGGTGGGAGAGCTTTGCAGGCATTGTCCTTTTTGTGATGCTCATTTTGAATGTTGGGAAGAGGTTAGTGGATAAGAAAAAACCTCACACATCTTTCCCAAAAAACAATGCTGCTGTGCAGTTAACATGGTTGGAATGTTTATTTAATTAGTTAAATTTTCAGCTTTTAAATGAGAAGAAAAAACAAGCCCTGGGTGGCCTGCTAACCTCAAACGAGCAAATATCCAAGGTTATAAAATCATCCCAGCTCAGAATACTGGGTTAGATATAAAAACAACATTTATTGAATTCTACCCCCAAGCCAGGAACAGAGGTAGCATTAAGAAGTTGCAAACTGAAGCCTTAAGCCAATGCATTAAGTGCTCCCTGTTATTTAATAAAATTGGACTGTGAATATACTTGAACTGAAATACTGTTTCTTGCTAAGCATTTTTTACACCAACATGTCTGTCTGAAGTTATTCTCCCCCCAGTACAGAGGCAGTTGCAATTGCTAACGTCAAATAAATGCAAATCACGCCCATCACCATCTCTGGCACATTTATCTCAGAGCTCTTATGTTATGCCTTTAATCCAAACACCTCAAATCACTCTACAAGTGTTCAGAGTGTTCTGTGAGTAGCTGATTAATACCTTGTTTATATCCCAGACAGTAACGGGGCAATATACTAGCTAGTAACATTAGGCTGTTTTACTTTCCCTAGCTATGACTATCCATCCCAGATGGATATTGAGAAGTTTCAACTACTAAGGACCTGATCCCACAGTGCAGAGGAGCAAGCAAGTCCAAATAGACTTCTAAAGGAGTTAAGCGCCTGCTGTAGGGGCTAATCCTACATCTACTTAGTCAATTAGGCTACGTCTAGACTGGCATGATCTTGCACAAAAACTCATTAGTGCAAGAGTTCTTGCATTAAAGTAGTTGTGCAAGAGAGTGTCTACACTGGCATGTGCTTTTGTGCAAGAGATGTGCTTTTGCGCAAGAACATCCATGCCAGTGTAGACGCTCTCTTGCACAAGAAAGCTCTGATGGCCATTTTAACCATAGGGGCTTCTTGCGCAATAAATTCGTGTTGCCTGTCTACACTGGCCTTTTGCACAAGAACAGTTGCACAAAAGGGCTTATTCCTGAGCGGGAGCATCATAGTTCTTGCACAAGAAGCCCTGATTTCATACAGTAGAACGTCAGTTTACTTGTGCAAGAACACACGGCCAGAGTAGATAGGCAGCAAGTTTTTGCGCAAGAACGGCCGCTTTGGCGCAAGATCGCGCCAGTGTAGACACAACCCTGGAGTTTGGCATTGGGTAGCAGGATAGAATGTGAAGACCATATTATCAGAAAATTTTAGTTCCAATATAAGTGACCATATATTCTAAAGAGCAACATGTTGGGTGTTGGACTTTTGGGCAAGTATTTCTGTTATTTAGGTAGAGAAATAACATTTTTTTAGGTAGATAATAACCTGCACCAGATCCCAAGACTGGAAGGAGGAGTCAGGCCCTTAGGACAGGAGCTTTTGCTGCAGAGTTGGCTCATTCTCCAATGACCTCCCCTTGCTGTCGGGGTGAAATTAGGCTGGATTTGCTGGGGTTTGGATAATAAAAAAAGACATAGTGCAGTTGATGGATTGCCTTATTACAAAGTTTGGGAGCAAAAGATCTATTGCCTTCTTAAAAACTCAATCTACCATTTGTTCGTCTGTCACTAGAGTGCGATGAAAGACTGCATAAAGAAATAGGTACACTCAGTCAGGTTGCCATTGACCATTCTTGACTATAGGGATGTCTCTTATCAATGATAGCAACTGCTTATGTGGAAAAGCAACATCAGGAATGTTTTGTGCATTTTTAGCTTCTTTCTGGGCAATGTACCAGCTGCAAACAAGGAGGAAGGCCAGTACCTTGTAAGCATAAAAATGCAAATACTCTTGTTTGCCCGTGTGAGGGAGCCTGCTGATCTCTCACACACATTGTGCTAATTCTGAACTTTATAATGGGAGTCATATTTTCCTGACAGTGTCATTGTAGCCAGGCTGAACTGATACACGCATGGGCCTCTCTAAGGGTATGTCTACACTGCAAAGTTAACTTCCAGAGCGTCTACACAAGCAAACCGCTATTTTGAATTAAATTCTAAATAGCAGAGCGCTTAATTCGAGTTTGGGATACCTCATTCTACAAGGAGTAATGGCAAACTCGAATTAGCTAATTTGGAATAAGCGCTGCGTAGACGCTTAGTCCGAATTAGCTGGCCTCCAGCCTTCCCAGTTTCCCCTGGTGGCCACTCTAAACCAAACCAGGAAAACTCTTCTCCCTCCCCCCAGCCCCGGAGCCCTTAAAGGGGCAGACTCTGGCCACAGTGCCAGTGCCAGCTCAAAGCCTGCCAGCCCAGAGCCAGCAGTCACTGCCCCGACCCAGTGGCCCCAAAACATGAGCCAGCAAGCCACTGACAGCCAGACCTCCACTGCGCCCCAGGAGCAGTCTGCCAGCTCCCAGGAGCCTGCCAGGGCCCGGAGAAGGCGGGCGCCTTCCTGGTCCAGGGCGGAGATCAGGGTGGACCGTACTCAGGTTTGGGGGGTAGCCCCCAATGTCCATGATCTCCACACTAGACAGAGGAACGCAGCCATCTGTGGCAGGAAAGATGCCAGCCTGACCACCAAAGGCCACATGCGAACCCAGGAGCAGGTTTGCATGAAAATCAAGTTGGTCTGGCAAGACTCCCCAACCCTGAGCTTCCCCTCCCCCTTCCTCCCCCTTCCAGCTCCCTCCTCCCAGGTTTCCCCCTCCCCTCTCTCACCCTCATTCCCACCCCAGTTTTGGTCAACAGAGAGAGTTTGTTTTTGGCAAGAAACGTGTTTTTATTTGACATCAGGAAGGGGCGTTAGGGAGGGGTAAGTGGAAGGACGTGAGGGAGGAATGAGGCACAAGCCCCCAGTGGGGCAGACCAGGGAGGCTCTTAGTGCTCCTCAGGGTAGAAGGTCTCCTGCAGGGCCTCCTGGATACTGACAGCCCCCCAATGGACCTCCCGGATGGCAGCCTGCAGAAAGTGCAGCCAGGCTCGCAGCAACACGTTTACGAGAAGCACCAGAGTGCCCAGGGGCAACTCTGGCTCCATGTTGCAGAGTGCTGTGGTGTCCCGAGTGAGGGCAACCAGAGCATGCAGAGACACAAATGCTTTGCTGTCCCTCATCGAGGCAGGCAAGCAAGCAGGGATACCTGAAAACCGGCAGCCACACACAGACGCTCATGACCTGATGCCCTGCCTGACCTGGTTCTGGCTGGCCTTACATCCAATTCTGTGTCCAGTCAGTGTGGATGCAGTATTTCGAATTAGCAAAATGCTAATTCGAGCTGCATTTTGTGTGTAGACGTGTTAATTCGAATTAGCTTAAGTTGAATTAACTATTTCAAATTAAGATAACTTGAATTAACGCTATAGTGTAGACATATCCTAACTTCAAAGTGGGCTCCATGTCCTACAGAACCATAGAGTGCCTCTCCTTCTTTCCAAACTGTCCTTCCCTAGTCCACCCACCTTTGCCTGCTTTTGACTTCACTGACTTCTGGGCTGACTCCCCTGGCCATTGGGCTGCTCTTGCATTCCAAACATTAGTTTAGCTGATCTTGGCAAGTCTTCAGTTCTTGCTGGTGGGAGTCAGCATTTGTCACTTTCCTTAACAGACTTCAAAGGCAGCATTATACTTATCCTCATGTCCTGTGGGAGTTGTGCTCTCTTACAACTACATCTGGAAAAATGTGCAACTTGAACAGGCTTCCTGTGCCATTGACGGGGTACTACTTGAGCTCAGTCATGCTTTCTGTGTCATTGTAGCAGTCAGGTGTGACCGAGGCTCTCTAGGATTCACAGCCTACCTATTTCCATCTGATTTGCATGTTTTCAAGTGGCTGGAATTACAACCCAAACTGTAACTGTAAACCCTCCTCGGTAGGGGTATGTCTACTCTACCCCCCTAGTTCGAACTGCGGGGTGGTTAATGTAGTCATACGAACTTGCAAATGAAGCCCGGGATTTGAATTTCCCGGGCTTCATTTGCATGAAGCCGGCCGGCGCCATTTTTAAATGCCAGCTCGTTCGGACTCAGTGCCACGTGGCTACACGCGGCACGGACTAGCTAGTTCGGATGAGGTTTCCTAATCTGAACTAGCTGTACGCCTCATCCAAACTAGCTAGTCCGTGCTGCGTGTAGCCGCGCGACACGGAGTCCGAACTAGCCGGCATTTAAAAATGGCGCCGGCCGGCTTCATGCAGATGAAGCCCGGGAAATTCAAATCCCGGGCTTCATTTGCAACTCCGTATGACTACATTACCCCCCCTAGTTCGAACTAGGGGGGTAGTGTAGACATACGCTAGCAGTGTCAAAAAGGCCTTACATTCCAAATAACCCTTCCCACTATTTAAAACCACAAATAGGTGATAGATTTTCAATTAGAGCTTCTCTATGGTAAGTTAAGACTACAGTTTCCCAGAAGCATCTTGCTCTAGAGGTGAATGGTAAAAGGAAATATAGTATTTCCCTCCCTCTTTGGAGCATTGTGGTACTTCCAGCCTTACAACACTTGACAGGATTTGTGGAATACCTCCAGTGGGTATACGAACAGTTAAAAGCACACAGACAATTTTAGCATGGTAAGCTTAAAGATCAAGAAAAATGTAATTTAGTTGATATAACAGTCAAGCACAACCTGCTAAGACCCCATATCCCTGAAGGAAAAAGCATGAGGGAGAGCTGGAGTAAGAGAGAATATACAGAGATCAAGAAAAAATATTTTACCAATAAAAGGAGTGTGCTGAAAGATGGACGTGTTAGAGGAGTGTGGCGCCCCTGTTTCTCCTGCCTCTCCCCTGTGTACTGCCTGATGACTGTGGACAACCATAAAGAGCAATTTCTTTAGCCAGAGAGAAAAACATCTTACCAGAGAGTTCACAAAGGTAACAGTGAGTTTCACATCAGAACCAAGGTGTTTTTGACAGTCAGAATAGGCCACTTTGTCACCTTTGATTTAATCAGGAGCCTGTTTTTGAGGATGCTAAAAGCTGTAGGCTCATAATCAAGTACTTACGTAATCATCCTCGTTCAGACCTTCTTTCTGAACAGAACTTTTCACTTCCATGGAAAACCTCTCAAACTCAGGTTTCACTGTCCTCAGTAGTGTGACTGTTTGGAGGGATGAGTAGGCTTGCTTTGCTTCAAGGTCATGTTTGTCTCCTCTCTTCCACGAGCCATTTCCTAAGGGAGAAATAAAAATATTTACAATTCCAGGCTAATTTGCATAAAGGGCTCTCTCTCTCTCTTTCTGTTTAAATATCCCCTATATGTTGCTTGGGGCAGACAGCAATATACAATGTACATTCGTGCAATATGTGTGGTGAAGCTAATGTAAGAATTCAACATACCTCTTGATGAGAGAGAAACAAAATAGGAAGGGGGACTGGCATAATGCCTTTGAAATGATGGTACAGATTATGTTCCTCAGTCAGAAGCCCAGCCTAGAAGAACGGTGAGCACTGAGATTTTCTTCCTATATTTGCTCGTTTATTTTTAAGATCGGGAGTCAAGTGTAGATATGTACAAATAACATCCTCAAATACAGAGAAAAAGGGTGTGTAGGGGCAAGCACAAATGAGAAGGAGACAAATTGGGTTCTGTTCCCAATCGATGTGCCTCTGACTCCCTTTAAACTTTGAGCAAAGTCAGGTCTAAGTAGAGTCAGAGGAGTAAAATAATTACCTGGAATGATGCCATCAGGGCCTGATCTAGCCACTAATCACCCAGCTCTCCCACTGACATCAATGGGAATGCCGTGTGCATAATGGCTGCAGGACAGACCCAATTTCTCTTAGCAGAAAACAAACACCCAACCACGAAAGTGACACTACACACATGGCACTTGCATCTGCTCAATGACACAACAGGCAAGAGACTAGACTCAGGAAACGAATTCAGTAATCTGAAAACTCAATTACAGCTCATTTCTTTTAGTGCCTTTGCCTGCTTGGGCCTGATCCTGTCATGTGCTGAGTACTTCCTATGCATTGGCTGAGCCCAAAGGTCTAAATCAAAGCCCACAGAGGCTAGTGGAAAGGTTCTCAGTGTCTTGGATAGGGTTTTAATCTTTTCTGTGAATTGATAAATTATGATGCCTTGGGGGAATGTCTGCGACCTTAAACAACTTGCTTTTAAATGCTTAACAATAATTTTAAAAGACAGTTTTATTTTTGGAATTAAAAGTCATTTGGGGCTAAAAGTACAAAGATTAGAATGGCAGAACATAAGCAGCTGTTGAGATTTGGAATGTAGAAACACATTGAACCCTGAGATGAGGGAGGATGTGATCATTCAGCCTGGTTTAGGAAACTTGTTGATTTATAGAGTCAAAAAGCAGGTGGGAAAGGAACGGAGGAAGATGAGATGGAGTGATTACCAGAGATTGCAGTGGCCAGATACCAAATATTCTATCTGCCTTGACTTTGGACTATATGCCTGCGTAGGGGGGTGGGATGGGAGCTAAAGATATTACGGCCATGAGAGGGTTACATGGACTCTGGGTCCAGGCATGCAAATAGATGAAATACGGAAGAAGCCTGCTTTGTCTCCTCTGTTCCCTGTTGTGTTGTGATAGCAGCTGAGCCATTGGAGAGATATAGTTTGCTGCTTGTTGGTACAGGCCAATTGCAAGTTACTCACATAGTTCCCCAGTCTCACATATATGCCACATTTGGGATCCTGGCTTTCCCAGAGAAAGCTGAGCATCAGGTAATATTGGTCCTAAATATGAATATTGATCCTAAATGTGTACATCAGTCTGATCTAAACGTGTTTAATCGAAAAGCTGTTTTAACTAGAAACAGAGAAGCTACCTTTACTTAACAGAGTTTCTAAAGTAAATTGCACATCGTTTTGGGGATGGAATCTGGGAGCAGCACTTAAAATACTTTCTGATGTACCACTGTAACTGTTGCAGCTTCAACAATTAATGTGCCTCTTTAGAAATTAAAATAATCTTTAAGAACAGAAAAGAAGTGTGATCGTGTGGCCTTATAGAAACAAAAGCTACTTGAAACCCTGAAATATTCAGTCTTACAGCTCTGTAACTTTTGATAGTTTCAGTAACACAAAGTTAATTCAAACTATAATAGGAGGTATGGAAATTCAGTTGACAACAATTTGTGTACAGTCAGTTTCATTGATTCCTCTTAGTAGTTAGTTTGCCCCTTATTAAAACAGAAGAGCATTCTAATGTTCCCCCCCTAGGAATGATTTACAGAAATGTTCAAGAAATGCTATTTAAACAATGTGGCATCAGAAGTTAGAACTGAAAATAAACAACAACAACAACAAAAACCCAACACATATATTGTGTCAGTCGCCAAGAAATCAGATATACAGTGCTCTCTTATCTCTGGGGTACTAGTGCTGAGTCCTTGGAGAAATATTTACCTAAGCATAACTTTTAGTAATGGATGTGTAGAGCACAGAAATATAAGCACATCACATGTATGTGACTACCTTGTACTGGTGCAAAGTTGTGAACATAACTGCTTTTGTGCACCAGATGATACTACAGGGCTACATATTGCAGTTTGTCTCTACAGGAGTATGTGCTTCAAAAATCTGGAGCATATATTAGATCAATGGTTTCCAGCTACTGGCAAAGGTACTTATCTGGGCTATGTCTGCACTGTACAGTTATTTCAGAATAAGCTATTCAGGAATATTTATTCCTAAATAGCTTATTTTGAAATAGCATGTCTACACTGCAGTGAAGCCTCAAAGTTAGTCTGAGGCAGACTTCCCTAATGTAGACGTGCTATCTCAATGTAGAGCCTCAGGAGGAATAACTTAGAATGGCCCTGGTGACGGGCTATTTCAAAATAGCAGAAGTGGAGCGTCTATACATGCCTTATTTTGACATAGCTATTTCGGAATAGGCATTATTCTTTATAGAATGAGGTTATAGAAGTTGGAACAAGCCATTATTTCGAAATAATTTTGAAATAACAGAATTGCTGTATAGATGTTCACAGAGTTATTTCGGAATAACAGCTTTTATTCTGAAATAACTTTGCTGTGTAGACACACCCCTGCAGTACTCCCACTAATTTCATTTGGGCTAGGATTTCACCCTAGGACTTCAAACTTTTCTGTCTGGTGGTCTAGGCAACCCCTCAATACTTTAACAATGACTCTTTGTGCTGGTATTTGCCATGTCACCACTGCCTACCTCCCAGTCAGCCATATGCACTCTAGCCCACAATGGGAGCTGGGCTATTCCATGCCCAAAACTTTGCAATCACAAGACTGGGATTTAGAGCAACCTGCTGTGAATTAGAGCACACATAAGAGAATAGAAAGTAGTGAGAACAGGATGGTATAAAAATGTCTTTGTTGGAGGCAGTTTTCCCTCAATGTAAGGGAAGTTCTATACTACATCTCCCATTTACCCACATAGTTTCTTCACAGAGATCAGTCCAGAAATAGTTAAATCCAGAATTTCTGGTTTTCTTCTTGCTAATATCATAATTCAAGTTGCGGGTAACCTCAGGGTCAGGGTGAGATAGTGGTGTATTTTAAGACACATCATGGTATATTTTAAGAGCAACAAATCTAAAAATGTTATCATGTTTACTAAAGTTTTGCAACATACTGGTGGGTGGGGGAATAATATTACCATATGACGAGCTGTTGAAGAGTTCAATATTGAAAAAAGCGTAGTCTCCATTGGTCATTCCTTGTCGATGAGCAGCTAACATGATGTTCCTTATTGTGTCACCGCTGGCACACATTATTACAACTGGTGGAGGAAAATGGAAAACAGAGATAAGAAGCTGTTCTTGAAACCTCTGGGAATAGATTACAAAGCTTGTCCGTTGCCAGAGACAGTGACCTAAACTGTGCTCCCAGCATTTTAAGAATCATGGGAACAGGGCTAACAATTAAATCTGGGATTTCCAAAAGGAGCCTCCAGGAGACAGGGCTCCAGCTCTCCTTAAGAACCCGTACAAATACCAAAGCTCAATCCTTTACTCACTGAAGTCAATGCCGAAAATCCTATCGACTTCAGTAGGCAAAGAGTTATACCCACACATGATCTTACTCTTGATCCATGTCATGTGGTTTTTGTTGGTTGGTTGGTTGAATTGTGCATTTAATTTTTATTACAGCAATAATATCTAGTGCTTACAAAGCACTTTTCATCAATAGCTCTTAAAGTGCAATATAAAGGAGTATCACTATCTCCGTTTTATGGCTTTGAAAACTGAGGCACAGCTGTAGAAGTATCTTGCCCAAAGTCACTCACTAGGCCAATTTCAGAGCCAGAAAAAGAAACCAGGTCTCCTGACTCCCTATCCAGTGCTCTAGCCACTGCCTTGTTCTTGCAAGTGAATAAGATATTATTCTAAGATTTAGTATAAGGTGATAAAATTATCTAAAATTTCATTTTGAATATTTTGGAAACAGTTTCAATGTTAAAAGACTCAAGGTCTCACTTATCCATGATCCAAAAGCCAGGTAAAGATTTGGATCCTAAAATATGATCTGCTGTTATCCAGCAGTATTCCATCCAAGTGAATGGGTCCGTGCTAGCAAATTAGAAGAACTCTGCTATCATCCAGTAGGTAACATCCAGGCAATATTTACATTACTTCAAATTCTAAATACAGAGATGTAGCTGGGCACTTGGCATTCTGATTTGTACTGTATGCTGGAGATTAGGACATTACAGGGGAAATCTACCAAATGTCAGAATTGGTGTCAGTGATTTGCCGGACAACCTATTGGAAAGTTCAATGAGCTTAAAAGAGAAGTCTGGTCAAAAACTCCAATGGCATGTTAATAGTCAGTTTTGTGTATGTGATGAAATTCACTCCTTCCCACTAATATTTGAGCAAAGAAACTTTGTTCAGGAAGCAAACTGCAATGGCACAAACTGGAAACTGCAGGGATACACTCTACTCCCCAACCTGCTGCTAATAGCTTACAGCTGCTAGTCCAGTGCCAGCCTATAGGAACATAGTTGCTGTTCAATCATACTGCCTTTTTTGTAGCCATTTGATCTGTGAAAGCATGAATCTAATCCCTGTTTCTCCCTCTGTACTAGCTTAATGATGCTGGCACATAGTCAGTTAAGACATTGAGGATATGCCTAGACCACAGGCTTCTTTCAGAAGAAGCTTTTCCAGAAGAGATTGTGTCCACACTGAATGGACGCTATCTTGCATTTCAGCTGTGATTACTACAGATGGAGTGGCCACCAGGGCACCTGTGCTTTTTCCTCTTTCCTCTTCTTTCAAAAGAACTCCCTCTTCCCCATCCACACGCGCCTTTTTCCGGAAGATCTCTTTCAGAACAAGGCTTCTTTCTCATAGAATGAGGATTATCAATGTCAGAAAAACCTCTCTGTTCTTTCAATTTTCTTTCAGAAGAATGTGACTGCAGTGTGGACGTAATTGAAGTTTTTTTGGAAAAATGGCCATTTTTCCACAAAAACCTCTGTAGTGTAGACATACCCAAAGGCTACTCAACCTCTTTCCCTCTCCCCTTTCATCAAGAGGTGTACTTCCCACTTAGTAAACAGTCTATATTACACACTGCTATACAACTTCAAAACACACCTGAAACTCAATGACCCATTAAATATTTGCACATCTGGGTCCAGAGAGAGCATTCTGTTCCCATTCCTAAAATGGAAAGGATGGAGAAAGCAAAGAAGGCAGTCAAGTGTGATATAAGTATGCTTGTTTAATGGCTTGGCCTATGAGATTTGATCAGAAAATTCAAAAATTGTCAGCATGTTAACTAAAAAGAAACCTAACCTATATTCCACAGACATTCTATCATGCATCGCCAAGCTACAACAATGGAAGCATCTATTTTCATACAACCGATAAAGCTCAATCAAAATCATATTCAATTTTTCTTGTCAAAAGCACTTGTGCTCACATAAAAGAAGGTTGAAAGGAAACCAAATCTAGACTACATAATCCTTCCTCTTCCCACTCTTTTCTGGGTTTATTCCATTATATGAATAATGATCCAAATACATCCTTGGGGTAACCCTACACACGTCAGCGACATTCCACCAGGGACAGCTTGGTCCTAATGTCTTTAGTCAATTAGCATAATAATTTCCAGAGCAAACTATAACTTGTGAGTATTGAGATTCACTTACATGAAGAGGGAAAAGAAAAAGAATTCCTGCTTGGTATAGACTTTGGCATAGGAATTACTGAATCACTATCTACAAATACAACCTATGGGATCAAATTCTTTCTGAATTTACACCAGGAATGAATTTGGCACACTGTTCCTAATTGAAAAGGGGAGTGTTTTTTTCTCTTAAACACTTTCTAATTGCTCTCCCAGTCATCTCTTGACTTTTGCCTTCATAATTCACGTAAAATCCCCATCCTGTAAGTGAAACTGAAGTTATTTCCCCTGCCCTAGTTAATAATCATGACTAACAGGAATGAAGAGTGGAAAAAATTTCTCTTTAAAATGTGTTGATAGGTCATGGCTTGAGAGGTGATAAAGGAATGTACGGGGACTAATGCTCACTATTTTGATGTGGTTTTAGCACAGCAGGAATATATCAAAGATTACATTTTTAAAGTGTGCACAGGAAATACACCCACAAAATCCAAAGATAAATTGTGTGCATCACTTTTTTGCAAGCTTTTAAAAATGCAAATGAAGTAAAAATTTAACTTTTATTTGGGTTCGTATCTGTACACTACAAGAACATATTGTGGATTGTGTATTAAGAACAACTACTTCACTAGGAGAGTGGTAATGCACTGGAATATGTTACCTGTGGTGGTAGGGGTTGAATCTCAATCCTTAGAGGATTGGCAAAGCCCTAGCTGGGATAATTTTGTTGGGGTTGGTCCTATCAGTGTTCCCTGTAAGCTGTGTGCTTGGGCTACCACCCAGGAGAGATTCAGGTGCTACCAGCTGATAAGCAAAGCACCCTCAGCAGACAGTATTTTTCTATTGGAGGTGCACCTCTGTACATGCCTTGTGCACATAACAAAATTGATTCTGCACATGGAATAAAATTAGAGAGAACCTTGGTCCTGCTTTGAGGATGGAGTTGGACTAGATGACCTCTGGAGCTCTCTTACAACCCTAGTTTTCCATAGTTTTATGATATGACTAAATTCTTCAGCTTTCTTCAGTTTAAAATTTACTTATCAAAGTAATTCCCGTATTAGTATTTTGATCCTGCAAGCACTTATACAGTATTTAACAACATGGGCATGAGTAGATTTACTGAAATTAATGGGACTATAGGCCTCCCCACTATAAGTTGCCCCGGTATACATCCATTCCACACTAAAGTCATTGACACTTATAGGAACTGATGCATTATAAGTCCTTCCATTCCCTGCTCTGAAGTCGCGCAAAAAAAAACCCAACCCACCAATTTGTGCAAATGGAAGCCAGCTGCAGGAAAAAAATTCTCTGCTTTAAGTTGTTTCACTATAAGTCCAAGTTTTTGGAATGTATCTTGGACTTATAGTGAGGACGGCCTGTACTCACGTTTTTAAATTAAGCATGAGCTTAAGTTTAGCATCTGGGCCCTTAGCCAGCATTGTTAATAAATGCCTATAGCATTCTTCACAACTAAGTTTTGTTACACTAATTATTGCTGAATTGAAAGCATTAGCTGGTTGAGAAGATCTGAAAGAGCTTTTTAAATAAAAATCTTTGTAATGAACATTCAGTTTTCATTGGAATTGTTGTGAAGATAAGGTTTGGAAGAACCATTTCCAAAGGCTTAGATTAATGTTTGCCAAGATGACTTCCTTTTTCAACCATGGGATAGCTTTTAAAATATGTTGTGCTTCTGTATTAGAGTTTGTTCCTATCCAGGGCACATGGGATAATGTTACTACATGGACGGGATCCCAAATGGCACAGAACACAACCACTGCATGGCAACCCTGCTGATGCAGCTTTTCAGGTGTGCCAGCTGTGGAGAGCTAGATACACATGGCCGCCAGGTAGCAAAGAAGGTCCAAAAACATCTCCAGGAGTGTGCAAAGACAGGAGGGTGTACTCCTTGCTGTTATGGATGTGTGACACAGGAGACTGCAGGTACTGGAATTCTGATTTCCAAACTACAACTTTTTCAAAATTTTATGATGAAAATAGTGTGTTCAGAAAACTAAAATTCAATAACTCTTTAATGCAGACATTTAAGAATGACCGCATAAGCATGTTCTTAAAACATATGTGTAAACCCCACTGAAGTCAATCCCCGCTCCATTGTTATCAAAATGAACGGGGTTACCTGCATGAGTAAAATGAGTAGAATTTGAATCTATATCAAGATTTCAGTTGCTAATAAAAATACGAAAAAATAAGTAAAACAAAATAGTAACAATTGCAAGTGTAATCTTCTAATAAATTATAAAAAATTCCCCTTGGAAACACGAATAAATCTGAAGATAAATTAGTTGAAATGAGAATGCCACTCTCTTTGTTAAAATAAAATGTGTGCATGTGTGTGTATAGATATAGATATGTAAAAATCATGCATTTAAGAAGAGATTAGAAAAGAAATCAAGTTCCATTTACTACATCTGAACACTTTTCTTATCGAAACAGAATTATTGTTCTGTTAAGCATCAAGAAAACAAAGCAGAGATATAAACTTTTTTTAAATAAAAATGCTTATCTCTGGTTGTCTGTTTTATCTAGCTATCATTTGTTGCATCTTATTCATTCAGAAAAGCACTTAAGCTATTGCTTAAATTCTTATCTTTTCAACTTGAGCACTTGCTGAAGTGCTCTACTGAATGAAATATTAACATCTGCTGGTACCAAGGCAATTAACACATAGGCCCCATGACAGTGATGGGCAACCTGCATCTGGTATTCCATTGGAAGTTTGTGAGACATTTTGCTGATGTTCAACATCATCAGGCACAGCCCTCTCTCCCTCCCCCTCTCCCCAGCTCCCACTGGCCTCAGTTTGCCATTCCTGACCAATGGGAGTATGGGAAGCTGCAGCCCTCATTTCCCTGCGGCCCGTGATGCTTCATGCAGCCCGTGATGCTTCCCTCAGCCAAGGCTGGCCTTACCACGAGGCGAACTGAGGTGCCAGACTGTGGGGGAGGGCCCCACTAGGAGACAGAGTGTAGAAAATTGTGTCTGCTGCTGCTGCATATGTAGGTAGCAGAGCAGTACCACGAGAGGAGTAGAACAGGAAGAAGGCAGAATTGAGACCTTCCAAAGTTTTGTCCCAAGTGAGGGAGCATGGGGGTGTCATTTGAGCTCCTCGCTTCAGGTGCCAAAATGTTGTGGGCCGGACCTGCCCTCAGCTCCCATTGATCAGGAACAATAAACAGCAGACAGTGGGAGCTATGGGGAGGGGAGCATTCCAGTGGATGGTCTACCTCAGCAAAATGACTTGTGGCCCACCATTGGATTACCCTGATGCCCACCACTGCCCTGAGTTCAGGAAATTCATGCCAGTGTAACTAGACCAAAGTCCTAAAGCAGATACATACTCCCAATACAAATATATCATATGGAGTTATATGGAGCATGATTTGTATCTGTTTTGAGGGGGGGGAAAATCACTTCACTCAATAAAATTCTGTTAACTGGAGATTTTTAAAAATAGTTTGAAGTGCGTATTTTTAAATTTAAATCTCCAGTCAGTTTAGGGAGGGAGTTTCTTTAATTTGATCCACTGTTAACTAGTGCACAATGGATGCTTTGAATATTTTGACATGTTTCTGCTTTTTCTTGCTGATTTTTCTTTTCAACAATCAATTTAAAAAAAGTTAAGATTAGCATTGTCTGTACATAAATTAATAAGTAATTATTTCAGGTTTGCAATTGATCCAATGTATTCTAAATATATGGGTTATTATGTTTCAAGTTTTCTGTGATGAGATATAACCAATTCATTCCATCTAAAGGTGATTATTTTCAAGATGTTTTACAAGCCACGTCTCTCCCTGTTATTATGCTAACAGTTGGTGGCAATATTACTGTACACATGCAAGAGTTAGGAATTCACAAGTCCTCCTGTAGCTCCTTCCACAAAATGTTTGTGTTATTTATGCAATACTCAAGGGGGTTTCTAAATGAAGGGGGGGAGGAGGAGGAAATCTCCATGGTAAGACTTAGCAGGATAAGAGGAAAACTTCTTTGCCCAGTCTTTGAACATATTAAAAAAAACATGCAGGATAAGCAACAGATTGTTGTCCAATTGAAAATATGCTTTTTAGCAGATATGTGTGTTTTCTCTTATTAGTAGGGTTGCCAGGTGTCCAGTTTTGAACCGGACAGTCCAGTATTTAAGCTTTCTGTTCAGGAAACAAATTGAGAAAATAGAAATGTCCGGTATTTTCTAAATAAGATGTAATGTAGATTGTGTTGTAATGTCAAGTGTGTCCGGTATTTTTGTTGAAACCATCTGGCAACCCTACTTATTAGCAATGCACCTTGTTAAAAGAAATCTGATTTCTACTATAAAATAAAGAGCATCATAATACAGAAGGGTAAAATCTGAAGTACATGGTAATATTAAAATTGATTTTAATAGGGACAGGATTTCACTCAAAGGTGAAATCCTGATTTCATCTAAGTCAGTAGGAGTGCTAATGGATTCACTGGGAACAGAATCATGCCCCACCATGTTAAAATGTGACAGCTGATCAAAATATAATCCCTTTCAAATGTCCCCTCTCTCTCCCCATATTACCCGGTTTCAGTTACCCTTAACTGCATTAATTCCTGCTAATGAGGATGATTAACCAAAAATACTATACTTTCAAATGATGGGTCAAATTCAGCTTGGTGTAAGAAAGTGCAAGACTCAGTATTTAAATGTAACCTTAAAGGAACTATATGCCCACCTTAATTACTGTATGGCAAGTTCCCATAAAGTTCTAAGCAGGTTACTCAGAAACCACATGCAATTTTCATACTCAAATACACCACACAAGCATCCTATGTTTCTTTTACTCTTACGTTTAGATTATTTGGTCTGGTTATTTAGATTATTTGATTATTTATCTATTACTATGTTGTGTGTGTGAGAGAGACATAATATTGCTCAGTCAGTCTTCAAGTGCCTCAGACCAACAGGGAAATCTGCCCTTTGAGATGTCTCTGCATAACAGATGACATACATATGCAATGAGAAACACAGCAGAGCCAGTGTAAAGTTTCTGCAGTGTATATCCCACCCCCAACAACTTGCATAACTGGCTCCTTTGATAGCTACCATAGTGCTGAACTAAAACAACCTAAAAGCCATCAGTGTGAGACCTGAACGGAGGAAAACTTCCCGATCTGAATAAAAACAGGAAACGACACAAAAGATATGCCCTACTGATAGTGTGAGTGGTCGTTTGAAAGCACAAAATAGCCTAGAAAATTTCCTACTTATCTCGAAGTACAAGTAATATTTCTAATATGGACCGTGTTAAGTGAAGCCCTAGAAAAAAATCTGGCATGTCGTTTGCTATTATGTACCTGAGAAAACAACTAGTAGTACCCGCTTGTAAAACAGAAAAAGCAAAGACACGCGAAGAGCTAGCTGAAGAAAAGATACTCGAACATTTAGCTTCAACAGGAGATAAACAACCAAGCAATGCCTGACGGTTTAAATCGTTCTGGACCAATGTTGTTATCCCTTCCTGAGCATTTTCATAATCACAGTCGGGTTTATTCATCATTTCTTGCGCACAGTGGTTTGGATTTCAGATTACTCTGCCCCCGAGCCTTGATAAGCAACTCTGCTTTTATCAACTCACATGCATGTCTCTGTGTTACTTCCCCAGGAGTTTGCTTTGCTTTCAGACAGAGCCTCAATGTCAGCCCGGCTGAATGCAGCTACAAAGAACTGCATCACAGACCAGACACGCTGCCACGTATGTCCATGCACCTACGTCCCCTCTCCCCTAGTTCAGGTGCACAGGGCGAGAACAGCGCCGGAGACATGCAGCTCGCTGCACGCACTAGTTCCCAGGGAAGGGAGCTGGCGCGCGCTCCGGAGCCGTGTGTCTGAGCCGGCGTTACTCAAAGGGACTGTGAGTGAGCGCGTCCAGCAAGCCGCGGGCAGGACTGAATTCCGAGCGGCATGTTTTGCACGCTAGGACGCCCCTCAACGCCCCCTATGTGCAGGCAGTGCGCGTGGGAATGAAGCACTGTGGCACCCGGGCAGAGCAATCCCCGCGCAATGACTAGCCACAAAGGGGATTGGAAGACCATCCCCCTAATCCTCGCACAATGCTGCATCTTTCCTCCAACGGGGGCGGCCTGCGGTCCCAATTCCCGCAGGTCACGACCCGGCAGTGACTGGCTGCCCATGAAGATCTGCTCCACTACACCCCTGGGAGACGGATGTTCAACCCTCTTGACCCGCGCGCAGCCATGTACGCCAGGCGAGTCTCTGCGGACTCGGGTCCAACAGAGTCTCGCACCCGCTCGGAGCTGGTGCAAGGCGGCGGAGCCTGAGCCACAGCGCCTCCGCACGGCCACACAAGGGGGCTAAGCGCCTCCACCAGGCGCTTTCGGCGAGGCTGGCTCAAGGCTTGGGCAGGCAGCGCTTGGGCCAGGTTTTTATGGCGGGTGCCCGATGGGGGAAGGGGGCGATGATTTGGCCAAGGCTCCTCCAGCGGCGCCGGGGGGACTGGTTTGGAGAAAGTTCCCTCTGGAGGCGCTGGCGGGAGCTGGTGAGCGCAGAGGGGAACCGCCGGGCTATAGCCATGGCTGGCTCCTGCTCCAGCGGAGCGTGAGCGAGGGTTTCCCGCCGCAGATGCCCCGGGCCGACGGCTCACTCACCTCGCTCCCCGGCCTGGATGGAGCGCACGATCTCGTCCAGGTCCAAGTAGCGGCCGCTCTCGTCGAAGCTGTGCACGGCCATGTGGAACGCCTCCTCCTGGAAGACCACATGCACCCCCTCCATGGTGAAGTAGCAGTTGCGCTCCTGGTTGTTGTCGCTGTAGAGCAGCGTGGCCCGGCTCCACTTGTGGTGCCGGAAGAGGGCCAGGAACATCTCGCCCATCTTGGAGTAGGCGGGCGAGACGCGGATCAGGTGCGAGTACTCGCCCGTCTTGGTGCTGAAGCCAGTGGCCAGCGCCCCCGCCGAGATCATGGGCAGGTTCCAGTGCGAGGCCAGCCGAGCCACCGGGGCAGCCGCGTACTCGCAGACCGGCCCCAGCACCAGGTCCGGTTTCTGCTGCTTCAGGGCCACCAGGTCCACCAGGCTGAAGAGCGCCCGGTTGCCGCACTCGGAGTCCTCGTAGATGGTCTCGAAGCGGTAGCCCGGCAGGCAGGTCCCGTTCTCCTGCAGGCTCCGCACGGCGTACTCGATGCCTGGCTTGACCCTGGCCACGGAGAACAGGTAGGAGTTGTCCTTGGGCAGCAGCACCAGGACCCTGATCAGCTTCTCCTCCTCGGGGCTGCTGCTGCTTGCCAGGAGCATCCAAGCCGCCAGGACGCAGGGGAGGCTAAGTGAGAAGAAGGATGGCATTGTTTCAATAGCAGTGAGCTCCCTCCCCCCTCTCGCTGCTGCCTCCGAGTCCCCCTGGGTGCCCTGCACAGAACAAGAAAGTGCTACCAACCTCTTCCCCCTGCACACTTTAATACAGGGATCAAACGCCTGGGGTGAGAGGCAGCTGCTGGGCTCTCGCTCCGTTGTTGGGTGGCTTATTTTTAAGGGTGTTTTTCAGGTTAACTGGCCCAGCAACTTGCTAATGGTGGGGCATCTTCCTCCCCACGCGCTGCCTCCTTCCTGATCTTATTGATCCTCCCTGGTCTATAGCCCTGTGTTTAAATAGTGTGGGAGCCAACGCGCCTGTTGCCACACATGGCGCTGCGAGGCCGGGTTTGTGTTTGGGGAGGAGCCGTTCATTAACATTCCTGCAGGGCTGATCCGCCCCTCCGCCCTCCTCCCCCCCAAGAAAATCCCGACTCCCCCCAGCCCGCCACCCCTCTTCCTGTACCCAGCCAGCCGTCCATCCCGTCCGGGAGCGCTCTGATGAGCTGTGACTGCAAATAGGGGAGCAAGGGGAGAGGTGCGGAGGCAACGAAACAAATCGTTCTCCCCCTTTGCAATGCGGACTTTGGATATCCCTGCACCCCCATCGTGCGCGTGTCCCATCAGGGCGTGTAAAAGACGCGTTTAAAATCCGGACCTGGGGATGCGGCGAGCGCGAGTAACACGCACGAAGTTGGCTCGTAATGCTGTAGTAACTGTGGATGGGAAGCGGCTGGGCCAGTGCAAGAGGCAGCCAGCCTGTCCCGGAGCTAAAGCAAAGCACCGGCGTTTAGTAGCGCTGCTCTCCGGACTGCGAGCTGCCCTCCGAATGAATTAATCCCCCAGCCCCACCAATAAAAGATCCTGTCATGCAACAGCAGCCCCCGCTGGAAGTGGCAGAGTGGCTGTGAGAAATGCTCTGGGCAAAAGCACCCTGCAGCTGTTCTGCAGCAAGGGAAGGTAGCGGTCAGCTAGTCAGCGGTCCTGCTGGGATCAGCACAGGACCTGGAAGGAAGAGGACATAGTAGCTGCTTTCCTTGGGCCCCCAGGCAGGATCCCAGACAGAGCAGTATTATAGTGGGCAGTTTGGTACTGCGCTCAGCGTGCCACATGGGCTCCGGCTGAGTGGTACCTTAGTGCGAGAGCGCACCCATTGCCACGAGTGGAGCAACTCCTCGTGGTAGAACAACTCAGCCCCAGAGTGGGTGACGAGCGTACGGGCTACTTCCTGTATTTCACTGGCAGTTCCATGGGAATCAGTGGAGTAGCAATGTGAGTAAAGCTTGCAGTATCTGCCCCTAAATTAACATGTGCTAATTGTGCCCTTGTTTCTGGGGTTGTGTGGGAGAGAAAGCCCTGCTACTTGTCACAGCTTTCTTGGGGAGAAGCATAATTGAAACACTAGCATCCAGGGATTCCCAGAGGATAGATCTAAGAGGCTCACTAGGGTCAGGGAGTAGGTAGGATTTTGGATGTGACCCACAAACTATCCAGCAGAACTGGTCGGCAGCATGAGAAGCAAACTGCCTCCTTTAAAATGATGTAAATACCCCCACTCCATGAAACCGAGGAGATCTGGGAAACATTGTGCCACTCTGAGACAGTGCCCCATGGTGTAACCCTTAGAACAGTTCTGCATTACCCCTCCTTAGGAGCTTAATAGACACAGTTTAATTCCGCAGAAGACTTTGTGTGCCCCAGGAAATAAAGTGTCTAACTAAAAGCAAAACTTGTTTTTCACTTATATTATTTCATATAACGAACTTGTATTTACTGTTCAGAGAATTGCTTATTTAACACTATGCTTTGGTGTGAAAAATTCCCTTAAGTAGTTTGGACACCACTGTCTGACTAATTTACTTAGCTGTTGTCCATGGTAGAAAAAAACAACAATCTTGTTTTTAATATGTATTGCTAGCAAAGAACTATAACTTTTGGAACTGCCACTTGCAAATGGATGATTTTTTTCTGAATAAGAAACCTTTCTCAACACTAAATATTGAAAAGAATTAAAATGATATAGTGAAGGAAGATAGGAACAGAGTGGAGAGGAGAACTAACTGCATTTATCACTTGTAAATGCGAGATCTCTGTGATTCTGCATATTTCATATTGGTCAGTGGTCCTTGTCTGCACGCACAGAGTAATACTGCATAATGTTACATTTTATACTTATTAGGAGAGGCCCCAGGTTATACTGGTGGGTGAGTGAACTGCTTCTAACCTTACAGGAGGGGTCTGTTTAGCTCAGGGTTGAGGTCATTGTCAGGGCAATGTCTATAAACAAATTGTTGCTGCCTTACTGTACAGAGTGCAAATTGGAGACTTTGGTTCCTAGTGGAATCCAGCTGTTTGTCTTTGAGAGCAGTGAAGTCTGAATTAAACACAGGAGGAAACTACAAATGCTTGTAAAGCAATTAAACTAAGCAATGGAATTAAAAATGCCCAATCACATTATTTTATTTCCTGTGCACAGCAACTAAACAAAAATTAAACTAGGATATTTTTCTGGAATATTTATCAAATGGAGATTAGCCAAAAATAAGATGCAGAAGTTCTAGGAGAAGCAACTTGCCTGGAAGATATACATTTCAAGTAATTATGTGATTACTTAATTTGGTTTCAGAATGGTTTTTAAGTTAAATGGGTACATCTGTTCCAATGAAGATAATTTTGTATGCTGCATTGCCAGCCCCTGCTTTCCATTGACCCCACATGTCTGTTTATGACACTGCAACCTGGCAACATCTCTTAGTTTTTTTTGTTCAAAATTTGTCTTTCATTTGTGTGTGCTGCTTTTTGTCTGAGAGCATAAACTGTGCCAATATGGAAGAGATAAGAAGCAAACAAATCACAAGTCAGCCATCCTAATTTATTTTAACTACTCCTCAGGGAATATAAGGTACTAAGTATACAGGACAAAAATGATAAAAAGAAGACTGGAAAATACCAGTTGCTAATAGAAGCTTGAAGGCCAGTTTTGATATATAGATGCAGATTTGGATTTAGGCCTGCCCCAACCTGCAACTCTTATGCACTTGAGCATTGCCATTCAATCTAGTGGATATCTGCTTTAATAAACATTTCTGGATCAGATCCTTAAAGCACCAGGATCTTTTGGAGCCCAAAGTGTATGTATAACAATTTATTGTTGATCCAAATTGCATCTATCATTTAATCCACCTTCTCATGAGTAAAAATACAGTATGGCCACAAATATTTTCCAGGGCTATAAATCTAAGATTGCTTTCTCATGAGCAAACATAAGTAATTTCAGCTACATACACAATTGTTAAGAGGAAAATCTTGTACAGTCCTGAATCTTTTGTCAGGCAACATGCCCATTGGCTACAATAAGAATGAAGATTTCAGAATCTGTCCCTTTAGGATTAAGATAATTATGAAATGGTATTTTCCTCCCAAAATAGCATGCATACCAATCAAGAGTAGAGTCACTGTTCCAACACAAAGCATTACAGTAAATTGTACTTTTTATTCTGGAAGGCTTAATTCCTAAATTAAAGTTCCAGATAACATTAAGAACAGTTTATGAAGCCTCATCTAGTTTAAGAAAGTTCTTCTTGGGGGAGGGTTTGATGAAAACACAGTACCCCCTAGAGGTTGAAAAGATGAAAGAACTTAATACTGTCTGCTGTGCAAATAATTTCCTACTTTTTCAATTTTTAAATTCTTTCCCTGTTTTCCTATGCAGTTTTTATTTTATTTTGTTGTTATATTGTATATTATGGATGTGCTATTGATTCATTATATATCTCAGTGTATCTTTTTCATGTTTTTGTACATAATGTTAAGTGAAATGCAACCAAGCTTTTAAATGAAGATACTACAGCATGAAATTTCATGAAGGACAAAACTCATAACAAAAAATTAAATTAAACAAATTAATATAAGATCTTCTTTAATGTTTTTTCTTTTGTTATTGAAATACATAAAGGAAATTCACCAACAATGAGTGATGTATATTAGGGCCAAAGAGGATATATTAGAAAACCTAGTTTAATAATACAAAAATAATAATTAATAATGAATAACGTTTTGGTTCTGTGGTGACTTCTATGTGCAGATCCCAAGTACCTGGCAGATTAACAAATTAAACTTCACTGTACACCAAGCCTATTTGAAAGATAAGTAAATATAATTAGTTCAGTTTTACAGATGGGGAAACAGAAGGGTTAAGGGGATTGATTATGGCCACACTAAAGGTCTGAGATAGATCATGGGAAAGAACTTGGATCATCTTCCTCCAGTGCTGGATCTTAACCTGTGTCCATTAAAGTATGAGTTCTCAGCTGGTAGATCACAAACAGGTGTTCGGGGTTTATACCTATCCTACTTCCTTATTTGCTAAATGGGGAGCGGAGACAGAGTAGTCCCAGCTACATGGGAGAAAGCTTCCAGGGGTGTATAAAAGGGTATCACAATATGGAAAAGGTTGGGAGAACCACTGAACGAGTCTATTTGGTATTTTCAGAGCTTTTGTTTTAGCATTTTTGAGTGTCAAGAGCAAATATTTTGTCCCAGGAATTCTTCTCTTGAGCAAGTTAAATATGTATCATGCTTTAATCACCTGTATGTATATGAAACCCCAGATATGTTATGCACTTGTTTCAACAATACAAAGTAATATTGACAAAATGAGCAAAAATGGGAAAAATAAACCAGAAAATCTCTCTAGAGGACTGAAAGAATATAATGCTAACTACCCTGAACAGTATGGCTGTGTCTACACTGGGCCACTTATTCCGGAAAATCAGCCGCTATTCCGGAATAAGCTGCGAGCTGTCTACACTGGCCCTTGAATTTCCGGAAAAGCAACGACGCTCTACTGTACAAAATCAGCCGCTATTCCGGAAAAACTATTCTGCTCCCGCTCGGGCATAAGTCCTTATTCCGGAACACTGTTCCGGAAAAGGGCCAGTGTAGACAGCCCAGTAGTCTTTTCCGGAAAAGCACTTCTACATTGGCCTTTTCTGGAAAAGCAGCCTGCCAATGTAGACGCTCCTTTTCCGGAAAAAATGAAAACGGAATAGTATTCCGTTTTAAGCAGTTCCGGAAATTCATGCCAGTGCAGACACAGCCTACAGGTTTCCCTTTGTGGAGAAAATAATAGTATTACTAGATATTTTTGCACAAGTGTTGTAAAACAAGAAACATAGCTTTAGCTAATGCCATGGTGTAGGAAATCATCTTCAGATCTTACAGGATTATGTCAAACTGAAAGGCATCTATCTGGTTTCATGTTAGAAAACTGATATTGGACTCATTTTTTATCTGATGTTAAGAACATTTATTTATTGATTTCCTGAAATTTAATGAAGTTGAGTACCAGCTTTAGTTTAATCAACTAGTCGATTGAATTTCCATCAACTAGTCTATTAGTCAATAAGCAAGGGAGCTGCAGCAGGGTTAGCTCTTGGCCCCAGGAGCCCACCCTGCTGCAGCTCTGCATTTTAAATGTATTAAGATCCAGAAGGCTCTTAATACATTTAGAAGGCTGAAGTGCAGCAGGCTGACCCAGTGTGAGCCAGGACAGCTGATTCCCAGGTCACACTGTGTCCCCTCTGCTGCGCTTATGCTTTTAAAATGTATTAAGAGCCAGCAGGCTCTTAATACATTTAAAAAGCAGAGGTGCAGTGTCTTGGGACTGGGCATGAGCTGTGAATCATCTGATTCCCAGCTCGTACCCAGTCCTCACAACCCCCTGCCCCTGCAGAGATGGTGCTGAGGGGAACTGGCACTCCCCAGCACCCCCCAGCACCGGCTCCTGCTCCCCCCCTTGTTGCCTTTTTTAGAGGCAGCAAGTGCACAGAAGTGACTAGTCAAGGGATTAGTCCACTATACGATGAGCTTATGCATATTGGCTAGTCAACTAGTTGACTAGTAGCTTACATCCCTAACCTGCTGAGAGTTCTAGGACCTGAAGTAAGGGCACGTCTAGCCTGCCCACGGCTTTTAAAAGAAGATATGCAAATTCGGTGCAAATTTTCATATCTTCTTCTGATCCTGTTTTTGGAAGAGTATTTTCTAAAAAAAAAAAAAAAAAAAGCAGTTTCGACACAGTTCTTTCGGAAAAAAGAACCCCTCTTCCTAAAAAAATGAGGAATACAGGGTTCTTTCAAAAAAGTTTTTTTTTCCCCAAAAGAACCAAATCTAGACTTTTTTTTTTTTTGAAAAAACTCTTCTATAAATGGGATCAGAAGAAGATATGCAAATTCGTGCCGAATTTCCATGTCTTCTTTCGAAAGTCGCAGGCAGTCTAGACGTGCCCTAATAAAATGGGGATGAAATTTAGCAGCGCAACTAATGTATATAGAGACTAACAATAAGAATTTTTGCTATACGCTGGAGACATATCAGTTTGAATCAACAGAAGATAAAAAACAGAGTATAGTGTTTGACAACAGGGTGACTATGAGCTGCCAATAAAAATGACGAGACCATTAAAATGCAATCCTAGGATGTATTAGATGAAGCATTTCCAGGAAAGACACGGAAATAATATTACCATTATATAAATCACTGTTGAGAGATCTCATCTGAAATACTGTGTGCTGTTCTTGTCTCCCATGTTTAAGAAAGATGCATTCAAACTGAAACAGATGCAGAAAAGGGCTATTAGCATGATCAGAGGACTGGAGGGCCTACCTTACAAGAGGGAGACTTGAGCAACTTAACTAACCAAACAAAGGCTTGGCAGGGAGGAGATGTGATTGGTCTTTACAAACACATAAACACCAGGGAGGCAGAAGAGTTATTTAAGTTAAGGCCCAAAGTTGTCACAAGAAGCAAAGGATACAAACAAGCTATCCATAAATTTAGACTTGAAATTAGATGAAGATTTTTAACCACAGTTGAGTTCTGGAACAGGCTTTTAAGGGGAGTCGTGGGAGTCATGGGTCAACAATTAACTTTTTAAAAGACTGAACTCCATGAGTTTATGGAGGGGAAGGTTTGATGTGGTTGTATACAATGGTATGTGGCCCATCTGCGGCTCCCATTAGCAAATATTTTCAATGGCTGGAGAAGGAACACTAAATGGGTTCTGAGTTACTGCAGATAATTCTTTCTCAAGTATTTGGCTGGTAGGTCTCGCACGCATGGGGTTGGGAAGGGATTTTCCCTGGCTCAGATTGAAAGTGACCCTGGGCAATTTTCATCTTCCTCTACAGCAGAGGTGGGCAATAATTTTTTGCTGGGGGCCACTTTGGAAATTTTTGAAGTGGCCCTGGGCTGCACAGGAAAGGGGGAGGAGGGCATCAAGCATAAGGGGCGGAGCATCAAGTGGAAGGGGCAGAGCATCAAGTAGAGGGGCGGGACCAATATACTTCCAGGTTCCCCAAACCCAGACAATGATTGATCTGGGGCTGAGGGAGTGCCTTTCCCCTCCCCCCCACATTCCCCTTAGGTGCCCATGCCCCTGGTGTGGGAGGAGACTTCCTGTGCTCCCTCGCTCCTAGGCCATTTAGAGCCTGAAGCCTCCTCCACTCTGCCCCCGCCTTGTAGTCAGTGCGTGGCACTTAAAAGTGCCATGTGCTCCTGGCAGGGCAGGAGGAGGCTTCGCATGCTCCCCTGCCCCCAGGCCCTAATTGGCCTGGGGGCGGGGCAGCAGAAGGGCCTCTGTGGGCTGGATCCACCCACTTGGTGAGCCAAAACCATCCCTTGAGACTCTTTTGCCCACCCCTGCTCTACAGCATAGGACATAGGTTACTTACTGGTTTGAATTAGACTAAATGGTGAAATTCTATCTAACTTGGGGTATGTCTACACTACAGAGAAGATTGAAGCTGCTGCTGTTGATCTTCCAAGGTTTTAATTATTGGGTCTAGTGAAGACCCACTAATTCGAACTGAGAGGGGCACTCTGGTCGATGCCTGCAGTGTGGACAGAGCCAAAAGTTGAGTTAAGGTACTTCAGCTTCACCTATGCAACTAACATAGCTGAAGTTGCTCATCTTAATTAGACCTTATCCCGTAGTGTAGATGTACCCTCAAAGTCCTTACATCAGTAATTCAGGCAGAGGTTATAAGCATATTGCTGGAATGGGTAGAGGAGGGCAGACTAGATCAGTGCTGGGCAAACTAGGCTAGTGAGTGGGCCGCATGAGTGGCCCTGCTTCATCTCAGAGGGCTGCAAGATTGTTGAAACCAATATAGTTTCCTGGGATAGGGCAGTTTTGCTAATGGTGCTTGAGGATTTTGAATTTGTGGGATATGCTGCGTGAACCCTAGCAGCACTTCAATTGGATGCAGAAGGCTCTCACAGTCAATGTTGTATACAATCAGCATGCACCTCACTTCACATGCTCTTACTTTACATACAGGTCACTTTAGTAATACTAGTAGGAAAAAATGGATGGAAGACAGCAGAATCTGGTAATCCTGTGGCATGGGGAACGGTAAATAAAATGTCTTGTGGACCACCAATAGAACCCCAATGGGCTGCATGCGCTAACCACTGGACTAGATCATGGCGGTCCTTTAACGTATGACTCTGAGCCCTGCTCCTGCTGCCATTGTAGTAAATGGTAAAGTTCCTTTGACTTCAATTCCGGGCTGTCAGTTAGGGGATGTGGCTGGGGAAAGAAGGCATAACTGGTGCACTTGTTTCTGGATGTTGCTGGAAGTCAGTACAACTTAAAGCAGCATGTAGACTGCTCCAATGTATGGCTCGGTACTGGTGTGGAATACAGCAGGGTGGAGCAAATGTTTCTTAAAGCAGCCTTTGCACATCCCCTTCCTTTGTTATGCACCCTCTGCATTTGCATCTAGGGATCAGGATGCATATCGTCATTTCCATACCTGTAGCATTGCTGTCTCTTCTGCTGTCTGTTGTGAGCAACAATAACCAGCTCTGAAATCAGGGATTCTTCATTAGCCCTTTCTGGATAGGGTAGCAGTGGCCTTTTCTCTCCTTCCCTTCTTACTCAATGGAATTATGGCGGGGATAAATCTGGCCAGTATATCTTATTAGAGAATCCTGAAAATATGCTATCAATCATTTGTGGTTGAAGTTTCAAGACTAATGTTATTGTGCAGTAGTATTCCATCAGGGCCATATGTCTGAATTATATTTCTTGGTCTTTTTCCAATTTATACTGTATCCTGCATGAATATTAAACTCTATCTAACTTACTCAAATGTTACTCGGAAAACATGGAGGAATAGTTTTTCATTTTTATGATACTAAAATTGTCAAATTTTGTTTATAGCATTTTCAGTTTCTAGTCATTCATCACCAGCTTCAGAAATGCTAAAACTTATTAACTGCATGAAGGAAGACTGTAAATCCTAAAGGAGATGAGCCAAAGCATAGATTCATAGACTCATAGACTTTAAGGTCAGAAGGGACAATTATGATCATCTAGTCTGACCCCCTGCACAGTGCAGGCCACAAAATCTCACCCACCCCTCCTAGAATAATCCTCTCACCTATATCTCAGATATTGAAGCCTTCAAATACTTTGAAGACCCCAAGATGCAGAGAATCCTCCAGCTGTGATCTGTACCCCATTCTACAGAGGAAGGCGAAAAACCTCCAGGGCCTCTGCCAATCTTCTGCAAGACTCATCAGCCAGACACCCAGAAAGTTCTCTCTAGTAACTCCTATCATCCCTCCATTGACCTATTTCCCACTGATAATGAACGGTCAATTAGTTACCAAGATCATGTTATCTCATCAAACCATCCCCTTCATAAACCAATCTAGTTTAATCTTGAAACCAGATAGATCTTTTGCCCCCACTACTTCCCTTGGAAGGCCGTTCCAGAACCTCACTCCTCTAATGGTTAGAAACCTTCGTCTAATCTCAAGTCTAAACTTCCTACTAGCCAGCTTATATCCATTTGTTCTTGTGTCCACATTGGTATTAAACTTAAATAATTCCTCTCCCTCCCAGGTATTTATCCCTCTAATATATTTAAAAAGTGCAATCATGTCTCCCCTAAGCCTTCTTTTGCTTAAAGTAAACAAGCCAAGCTCCTTGAGTCTCCTTTCATAAGACAGGTTTTCCATTCCTCGGATCATCCTAGTGGCCCTTCTTTGTACCTGTTCCAGTTTGAATTCATCCTTCTTAAACATGGGAGACCAGAACTGCACACAGTATTCCAAATGGGGTCTCACCAATGCCTTGTATAATGGGACTAACACCTCCTTATCCCTACTGGAAATACCTCGCCTAATACATCCCAAGATTGTATTAGCCTTTTTCACGGCCATGTCACAATGGCGGCTCATAGTCATTCTATAATCAACCAGGACTCCGAGGTCCTTCTCCTCCGTTACTTCCAACTGATGTGTCCCCAGCTTATAACTAAAATTCTTGTTATTAATCCCTAAATGCATAACCTTACACTTCTCACTATTAAATTTCATCCTATTGCTATCACTCCAATTTACAAGATCATCCAGATCTTCCTGAATGATATCCCGATCCATTTCTGAATTGGCAATAGCTCCCAACTTTGTGTCATCCGCAAATTTTATTAGGACACTTCCACTTTTGGTGCCAAGATCAGCAATAAAAAGATTAAATAAAATTGGCCCCAAAACTGATCCCTGAGGAACTCCGCTATTAACCTTCCTCCAACCTGACAGTTCACCTTTCAATATGACCTGCTGTAGTCTCCCCTTTAACCAGTTGCTTATCCACCTCTCAACTTTCATATTCATCCCTATCTTTTCCAATTTAACCATGTGGTACTGTATCAAATGCCTTACTAAAATCGAGGTAGATTAGATCCACTGCATTTCCTTTATCTAAAAAATCTGTTACTTTCTCAAAAAAGGAGATCAGGTTGGTTTGGCACGATCTACCTTTTGTAAAACCATGTTGTAATTTGTCCCAATTGCCATTAGCCTCAATGTCTCTAACTACTTTCTCCTTCAAAAATTTTTCCAGGATCTTACATACTACAGATGTCAAACCAACAGACCTATAGTTACCCGGGTCGCTTTTTTCCCCTTTCTTAAAAATCGGAACTATATTAGCAATTCTCCAGTCAAATGGTACAACCCCTGAGTTTAGAGATTTATTAAAAATTTTTGCTAATGGACTTGCAAGTTCATGTGCCAGTTCCTTTAATATTCTTGGATGAAGATTATCTGGGCCCCCCGATTTACTCCCATTAAGCTGTTCAAGTTTGGCTTTTACCTCGGATATGGTAATATCTACCTCCTTATCTTTAGTCCCATTTGTTAACTTACCATTATCCCTAAGCTCTTCATTAGTCTCATTAAAGACTGAAGCAAAGTATTTGTTCAAATATTGGGCCATTTCTAGATTATCCTTAACCTCCACTCCATCCTTAGTAATTAGCGGTCCTACTTCTTCTTCTTTTGTTTTTTTTCCTATTTATATGGCTATAAAACCTTTTACTATTGGTTTTAATTCCCTTTGCAAGGTCCAATTCTACCTGACTTTTAGCCTTTCTCACTTTATCCCTACATGGTCTCACCTCAATAAGGTAGCTTTCTTTACTGATCCCTCCCATTTTCCACTCCTTATATGCTTTCTGCTTTCAGCATGTTTTTTAATAATTCAAAATAGGAAAACATTGTGTACATGTAAGTATTTTTCCATTTGAAGTTCATTCTTTCTTATCAGCACTGCCTCTTCCAAGTGGAAATAATCATTAGACAATATTACAAAGCATGAAGGATTCTGCATGTTTTGCTGTCTCTCCTGATGGCTAATATAAGGGAAATTAGCACTTGTATTTCTGTACTCAAGGCGTCTCTTCAGCTGCTCTTGTGCCTTTGCCACATCTTTTTCTTTCATTTCCAAACACATAGAGGTTAAAGAAGGTACTAGTTTTCTCTATAAACCAAGATCCTGATTTCAGTAGCTACTATACTGATGATCATTTGATATATTAGACATTATAGGTGGTCTGGTAGCACTGCTACATGGTCTTTGTGTCGGGATGTGTCTTTTGCCATCCTTGTGAAAATGTGCCATCCTTACAGAGCAACTGAGCATGCTCCATTTCAGGACAACAGGGCTAAAGCCCGACTTTCCCTGTAATGTCTAGTCCTAGCTGTTCCTGGCTAAGCACTAGGCTGTCTGCCCCCTGCCTCCCCACTGGCAGTGAGGCAGCATGAAGGAAGAAGCTTTGTCAAATACAGAGAGGACAAGAGCTGGACCAGGGGAGGGAAAGTAGTAGATTGAGATAAGGAGTTTGGTGAGGAGGGGACTGGAAAAGTTGGGACTGATTGGGCAGGGAGGCTGGCACTGGCAGATGGGCTGGGAAGGAGCAGACGGAAACTGACTGGACAAGCATACTGTGAGCTGGTGATTCCCCCTAATTAGAATGATGCAGGCTGGTGCTGTCAGACTGGAACATTTTCCTTCAAGCATTCTTGACAATTTTTAATGACCCCAATTGCACCCACTAACTAAACTGAAGCTACCGTTCGGAAATTCTGACAGGAATAGGCCCGGCTAAGGTATGCTGCTTGTTTTTGATAGCTTGCTGCTTATGTGGAGTGGAACGAGGTAGCTCTGCTGTATCAATTGCAGTGAGGTCTCCAGACTGAGATCAAGGATGAACTGGCCCGAATAGAGACCCTCCAAACTTGGATGCCTTCATTGATGTCGTTATTTATATTGAGCCCACAAGGTTGATCTAGCTTGCTGGTAACTGACCACCCACGAGAGGCTGCGACACTGGCATAATATACTATATAAATGTAGATGGTATCATGAGCTTTCATGGGCGCAGCCCACTTCTTCAGATGACCGGTCATACATGTCTTGTTAGTCTATAAAGTGCTATCAGACCATTTGTTGTTTTTTAAGTTTATCCTGTACAGACTAACTCGGCTACCGCCTGAAGTTTCCTAGCATAATAAACTATGTTTGTATTGCTTTGAGCCAAGTTATGTTTTTGCAGCCAGCTCTTCACAAATGCTAGCCTGGAGATATCAGGGAAATGACCAACTTCAGGCCTGGTAGATAGGCCTGGCATGGGTGTAACCAACGTGTTATAACCTGGGACAGTCCCCCCCCCGATATTCATTGAGGGCCCCACACTTTCAAGAATGATACAATTATGAATTCCAGACAGGAGCTACAGATATCTCCGTTGCTGGTCCTTAGGCTGTGTCCAGACTACATAGTTCTTCCGGAAAAAAGATTCTCAGATTGCGAACCACAATTTGCGTAGCTTTTTCTCCTTTTTTTGGAAGAGGCTTTTTAGACACTTGGCCCATCTACACTGGGCCAAATGTGGGGAAAAACCTTTTCGGAACATCCCTTCTTCCTTGTAAAATGAGGTTTACAGGGATGCCGAAAAAACGCATCTGCTCTTCCGAAAAAAAAATTTGGAAGAACAGACATATTCCTTGGATGCGACAGAGTTTTTCCGGGATACCAGAGGTACAGCCAAAACCTTCCTCAGACCTTGTGGACAGGATAGTGGGGTCTTTCCTGTCCTCAGGTCCAGTGGTAGAAGAAACTTGAACTCTCGAAGAAGCCATCTAAGGATACTGAGAGACACTGCTGTTCGGTGCAATCCATTATCTGCAATGCCCCCTGATTCTCAGTGCCTCATGACTGGCTTTCCATAAGCCCCTCACCCTTTGGTATGTACAAAAAATCAGCTTCCCCCCAAATTCTGCTGATGGGTCCGCTTGTGAATGGCTGGCAGTGGTTCTTCTGATCCAGGTAGACCCTGTAAGATAATGTCAACTTCAAGGGTACCCTGGGCTTTGGTGGTGGGTCAGATAAGGCTGCCCTCAGGACTGTCCCCTGCCTCCCTGTAAAATATCAAGAGTACATGGCCATTTTTTGAGAAAAAGAATGAAGACACCCTACCCTACATCAGGGCTACAACTGCACTATATAGTTGCAACCTGGGGCAAAAGCACCTTATGGTTGAATCTCTGTGGTGTCTGAACCAGAGTTAGTCACTGTGCATTGTACTCCCCAAAACTAGCTGAAGGGTTTATCTGCCAATCTGCATCCCCAGTCCTTTTAATCAAGAAGGATGGGACCCTACACCTTAGGCACTGACTCCATGGATGCTCCAGAGTGGGAGCGTCCACAGGAAAAATAGTGGGTACTTTCCCCCAACACCTTCTACCTGCTTGGGAGGCCCCGTCAATCAGCACCTCTCTCTCTCTCTTCCTGCACCATCTGCCTGCCATGGTCAGCTGCTTTGTGGTGTGCAGGAGGTTCTGGGTGGGGAGGAGCAAGGATAGGGCACATTCAGGGGAGGGGGTATATGCAGGGTGGAGGTAGAAATGGGACTTTGGAGAAAGGGATGGAGTGGGAGTGGGGCCAGGTGCAGAGTTTGGGCTGGAGCACACTCTAGCACATTGAAAAGTCAGAGCCTGTCCCCTACACCTTTGTGTAGTCTATTGGTCCTTGAATCAAGTAATGATGAGAAACAAGTACCTCTTACCTCTGACCCCTAACCTATTGGACTGAATGAGATCCTCACCGGTATTTATTAAACTGGACTCTTGGGTAGTGTATAACCTGCTGCACATCAGGGTAGGGGACGAATGGAAGATTCTTCTGGACGTGTTACAGACATACTAGATCCTTAACAATGCTGTTTGGTCTGATGAACTCCACTGCAACCTTCCGTCCCCGTCTGGGCCATCTGTCTCAGTGGTAGACTTGTCTTCTCAGAAAATCGCAAGTGGTACACCCACCATGTTAGAATTGTCTCGGAGAGACTGCATCATCATAGCCTATACACAAAATGCCTTATTTGACTCAAGTTCTATGGGAATCGTATTCTATTTGTTCTATCCCCAGAAAAGATCAAGCTGGACCCAACAAAGTAGGAGACCATTCATGAATAGATAGCTCTCCAGTGCAAGGGCTAGCCCATTGGGGTCCCTAAACAAGAATATTTTTAGCTCCTGCACCCACACAACACATACGCCACTCAACAGGTCTCCTTTCAGCTTGACTGTTAACCACTGATAACTACTCTCTGGGAATGTTTTTCAACCAGTTATGCACTTACCTTGCACAATCATCTAGGTTGTATTTCCCTGGTTTGTTTATGAGAAGGTCATGCGAGTTAGTGTCAAAGCCTTACAATAGACAAAATATACCATATCTTCTACTTCCCTCATAGACAAAAGGATTGTTACCCTGTCAAAGAAAGCTGTAAGGTTGGTTTGACACAATTTGTTCTTGACAAGTCCACGCTGACTGTTACTTATTACCTTATCATCTTCTAGGTCAGGCATGTCCAAAGTCCGGCCCGCGGGCCAATTGCGGCCCGTGTTCCAGTTTAATATGGCCCCACAGGTAATTTGGCAATATCTATTTTTTATGGCCCCCAACGAATCCATATGTATTGAGATTAATACATTGTACAATCTCAGTTAATGTCAGTTGGTCTAAATCAGTTATAAATATATTTGGACACAACATATATACTTGGTGTTATGTTCCTGTTCATATTTTTTGAACTTAAAAGTTGACAGACAACCTTTATTACCAATAATATGTAATGTACTTTACAATGTTCCTGACATATATTTCAGCTTCCTGGATTTTTTTTTCATCTGGCCTTCAGATATGAAAGGCAGAGTGATTTAACACCTGTTTAGATTTGTCATCCATGTGACGAAATGAAAAGTATGCCGTTTGCAATAAACTTTGCATAAAATAGTTAATTTGCATTTAATTTTAATGGTTCAAAGAATGTCAGGCAAAATGGTCGGCCCTCACGCATGTTCACTTCATCAAATCTGGCCCTCTTTGAAAAAAGTTTGGACACCCCTGTTCTAGGTGTTTGCTTAATTATTTACTCCATTATGTTTTCAGATACTGATGTTAAACTGACCGGTCTGTAATCCCTCTAGTTGTCCTTATTTTCTTTATTATAGATTGGAACTATATTTTTCCCTTTCCAGACATCTGGAATCTCCCCTGATTCTTCAAAGATAATTGATTGGGACTCAGATATCTCCTCAGTCAACTCCTTGAGTATTCTAGGATGTATTTCGTAATTTAATAATAAAAAGAGATTAATCCTCATGTTTCAGGGCTTATAAATAATTTCTAACTATAAGAGGTCTGGATGAAACCTAATATGGGGAGTAGATTATCCCATATTTGTGTACTGTAGATTTTTATACCTTCTTCTTAAGCATCTGCTGTTGGCCACTATTAGAGACAGGACTCCAAGTAGCTGGACTCCAATCTGGTCCAGTATGCCAATTTTTATGTTCCAGCAACCTCCTCCCCATGGGGCACTCCATATGCTCACAGAAAAAAAATCCTAGCCCACAGGAACTACTACCTACTTTTATATATCCAGCCTGGAAAACAACAGTCTGACTTTTGCCAACTTGAAAACGTGACCTCATTTGTTAACATGGCTTTATTAAAAGAACAAGTTGAGTTTCAGTTGTAAAGATCAATTTTAAAGGTAATTAGAGGCTAACAAAAGCCAACTGTACTGTACAAATGTGACTCACCTCATTCTAAACAAACTAACTGAAAATATGACATGTGAATTCTATGCCTTCAGCTTCAGTAAGGTAAAGATTTTACTGACAATTGAATCAATGCCAAAGAGCCAGTTACACAGTGAGGATAAACATTTAGGAATTGTTCAATGCTTTTAAGCTTCATAGAAGGACAAGGACATTGATTGACCATAGACCAGCTCACAGCCAGAAATGGGACGGTAAAGCTTCAAGGGTAATGGAGTATTGTATTACTCAGATATTCCCAAAACAAAAAGTGCCCTCATTACATGTTGAAAAAGCATAGCCTAGTGGCTTATACAATGCAGATATCATTTCCGTACCAAATATAAACAAAGGTCAGTGCTCTTTTGGTTTATTATACATTTAAGTAAAACAGTGTTCTTATGTGAAAGTTGTTTTGCATTTTCAGTAAAAACACTGAACATCCCAAACTTTCTTTGTTTGGATATAGGATTTTGTTTGATTCACTGTAAAAACAGGGGCTGTTTGCAAAATTCAACTTTAAATCACACCAAAGTTCAGGATTTGTGTATCTATAAGGCTATGTCTAGACTGCAGGTTTCTTTTGGAAGAAGCTTTTCTGGAAGAGATCTTCCAAAAAAACTTCTTCTGAAAGAGAGTGTCCACATTGTGAAAGTGCATTGAGAAAGAGATCTGCTTTTTCAACAGATAACGTCCACACTGAATGGATGCTATCTCACATGTAAGCTGTGATTACTATGGGCGGAATGGCCACCAGGGTACTTGTGCTTTTTCCTCTTTCCTCTTCTTTCGAAAGAACTTCCTCTTCCCCGTCCAAACACACCTTTTTCCGAAAGAGCTCTTTCAGAAAAGGCTTCTTCCTCGTACAGAGGTTTACCAATGTTGGAAAAACCCCTCAGTTCTTTTGATTTTTTTCCAAAAGAATGTGATTGCAGTGTGGAAGTAATTGAAGTTTTTTTCGGAAAAAACGTTGTTTTTCCAAAAAATCTCTGCAGTGTAGACATACTCTGTGTCTGTTTGTTCAAGAATGCCTTCTAAATGTTAAGAGCAAATTTGATATACAGCTTCCTCTTATCCTCACTTAAAGCAATGTCAGGTTTGGCTGTGCCAGGAAAATGGGATGTGCCTGAAATTCCATTGTTTTGTATAACATGTTGTGACGGGCTGCCAACAGCCCGCACACTAGCTTATGGAGAGAGGTGAGTGGGGAGTCACGCTGTGGGCAGTGAGCTCAAGTGGCGGGACGCTGCCGCTCAGCTGAAGTGAAGCCGAAACCTTCCTCCCTGCCTGGGTGGCAGGAAGGACACAAGCCTTGCCCCCACCATATGGCCGGTTGGAGTGGAGGTGGCGGGCAGTTGCCCGGAAGTGACAGGGAAAGGCCTCACATCACAGAAGGGGCGGAGCCGCAGTACTGCGTCACGGCCGGTGGGCCATTTTAAAAGTGCTTGCTGGCATCGGGGGAGGGGGCTGGTGGGGCGTCCACGGACGGGAGATGGAGAGCCCTGAACGAGCAACCCCATGGGAAAGCGAGGCCCCACGGGAGAAGCACTGGAAGACTGACGGAGGCCCGGACATCTGGAACCACGGTAGACGCGGGAGGGCTGGAGCCGAACACCCCGGGGTTCATGGGGGGAAGGAAGCAGCCCGGGGTGGGGTCCTTGTGGCGCACGTGGGCTGACATGTTATGGGAATGCACCCCATCAGCCCTACAGGGAAACATTGACCCTGTACTTAGAGCCCCGGGCTGGGACCCGGTGGAAAGGGAGGGTCTGGGTCCCCTTTCACCCCCACCCCAATGAGGAGGAGGCAAGGCAAAACCCGGGAGGGAGCATGAAGCCCACAGGTAGCCAGGAACAGACCCTGGCACAGATTATCGAAAGGGGAAAACGGGACAGTCGGGCTCGCAGGGCCCTCGTCCCGGACTCGGCCGGGGGCTCGCGCCCAAATGGGACTGTCACAAGTCGGCAGTCGGGCTCGCAGGTCCCTCGTCCTGGATTCGGGCGGGGGCTCACACCCAAAGGGAACTGTCACACATGTAAAGGGAGGGGGCTGATGAGAGAGATGTGATACTGCACAATAACCACTGGGGGAACAAGTGCTGGGGACATCTATGCTGCAGAGTGACCACTGGGGGCAGCTGCACCAGGAAGGGAGTGGCTAGCTGGGGATAGAGCTCATCATCTTGCCGGCCACAGGACCCACCACCATTCTCCTCCACATCTAGGGAGCACCTCCAGAGCCAGCCAATGCAGCCACAGCCCCCTCCCCTGCAGGAACCACAGTCCAGTCCCCCATAACTGCCAGGCCACCCAGCATGGCTGTGCCCTGCTGGCCTGCATGGCCCCAGGCCTTACCCATGCAATGCCAGGTAAGTCTTCTAGTTTCACTATAAGGATAAGACAGAATGTTTCTCAAAGAGAGCAAAACTAGCAAATTCTACTATATATATCAGGGTGAAAATTGTGTGCCTGCTTTGGAAACTGAAACACTGAAAATATGGAGATATCCCTTCTAAAACCTAGAAACTTGACAAATGATCTACATTGGAAACACTGGGAAAGGAGCTTTTTTCATTACATATGTGTAAAATGTATATCCCAGACTGGGGTCTCTAGGACCAATACTACAAAATACTATCATTAATTAACAGCCACCTTGTCCTTAAGACAAAATCCTGTCCTCATGGAGCAAGGGTATGTCTACACTACAGCACTAATTTGAACTAACTTAATTCGGACTAAGCTCATTTGAATTAGTGCATCTAGACCTAAAAACTAATTCGAATTGGTGTTTTGCTCATTCGAAATAGCATGTCCACATTGAGTGGACCCTGAACCGAAGTAAAGGCTGGCCAGAACCAGTGCCGGCAGGGCATCAGGTTAGGACTTAGAGTGTGGAGTTGCTGTCTCAGGCTATCCGAGGGCTGTGCTTAAAGGGACCCGACCCCCACCCCGGACAGACAGTTCTCAGGGTTCCCTGCTTGCTTGTCTACCTCGATGAGGGACAGCAAAGCAGTCCTGTCTTAGAGTGCCCTGAGTGCCCACACTCGGCACATCACAGCACTCGGCCGTCAGCCCGGCTGCACTTGCCGCAGGCTGCCATCCGGGCGGGTCAATCGGGGGGCTGTCAGGATCCAGGAGACCCTGCAGGAGAGCTTCCACCCTGAGGAGCCTGCAGAGCCACCCCAGTCCTCCCCATTGGGGGCTCGTGCCCCATTCCTCCCTCACCTCCTTCCACTTACCCCTCCCAAGCCCCTCTTCCTGATGTAAAAAATAAAGGACATGTGTGTTCAAAAATTGAAACTCTCTTTATTTAACAAAACTGGGGGGGGGGGATTAACCTCTGGGGAGACTGGGATAAGGAGGTGGGAGAGGGGAAGAGAGACGGTGGGAGGGGGAGGGGGAAACTTGGGAGGAGGGAGCTGGAAGGGGGAAGCCAGGGGAAGAAGAAGGAGGGGAAGTATAAAACTATGGTACGCCATATCTTCAGTACTGTGTACTTCTCACCTCAAAAAAGATATTTTGGCTTTGGAAAGGGTTCAGAAAAGGGCAACTACAATGATTAGGGGTTTGGAACAGGTCCCATATGAAGACAGGCTAAAGAGACTGGGACTTTTCAGCTTAGAAAAGAGGAGACTGAGGGGGGATGTGATAGAGGTCTATAAATCATGAGTGGTGTGGAGAGGGTGAATAAATAAAAGTTCTTCATTAGTTCCCATAATAGAAGAACTAGAGGACACCAAATGAAATGAATGGACAGCAGGTTTAAAACTAATAAGCGAAAGTTCTTCTTTACACAGCACATAATCAACATGTGGAACTCCTTGCCACAGGAGGCTGTGAAGGCTAGAACTATAACGGAGTTTAAAGAGAAATTAGATACATTCGTGGAGATTGGGTCCATGGAGTGCTATTACCCAGGGGGTAGGAATGGTGTCCCTGGCTTCTGTTTGTGGAAGGCTGGAGATGGATGGCACGAGACAAATTGCTTGGTCATTGTCTTCGGTCCATCCCCTCCGGGGTAGCTGGTGTTGGCCGCTGTCAGCAGACAGGCTACTGGCCTAGATGGACCTTAGATCTGACCCAGTAAGGCCGTTCTTATGTTCTTATATTCTAAGCCCGTGGTCACCAACTGGTTGAGGCCTCGCCCAGTCGCTCGCGAGGTGTTTGGGCAACCCCACAGCCCCACCCCTGAGAAGCCCCACTATCTACCTCTAGTGTAGTGCCGGCTTCCCGCGGGGTAGACGGAAATCCTTTCTGAAGCCCCGTCACTTCCTGGGGTTCCAGAAGTGAGCGGGCTGCTCCCCTCCCACAGCTCTGTCGCGTGCTGGGGGAGAGGGCATTGACCCTGAAGGCGGAGTGCGGAGGCTTCTCTGCGCCGCCGGCGCCGGAGGGGTGAGTTGAGCGCAGGGGTTTCCCTGCACCATGGGAGTGCGGGTCGGCCCCAGGGTTTGGCCGTGCTGTGGGAGGGGAGGGAGTTGGCTGGGCCGGGCTGGGCCGGGCCGTGATGCAGGAGGGAGGTTTGGCCCTGGGGTAGGCGCACACGGGGGGTTAGCCGTGCTGCGGAGGGGTTGGCCGTGCTGTGCCATGGGAGGGGTGTGTGGCCATGGGGCAGGTGCCTGCGGGGGTTGGCCATGTTGTGGGAGGAGAGGGGAAGGGGGGGATGGTCTGGGCTGCGCTGTGGAAGGGAGGTTTGGCCCCGGGGCAGGCACGTGCAGGGTGTCCCTGCGCCACGGGGGGGGGGGGGGGAGGGGTCGGGCCCAGAGAAGGCATGTGCTAGCTTCACTCTGCGGGGGGAAGAATCCTGAGAGGAGGCAGATGCAGGGGACTCTGCTGCCACTGGCACCCTATCCCCTGTCCCTTCTCCCTTCTCCTCAGGCCCCACTCCCCTGACCCCAGCTACAGAACTCTGTTCCCACTCCCGTCCCCACTCCCCTGTCCCCAGCTACAGAACTCTGTCCCCATTCCTATCCCCACTCCCCGAACTCTGTCCCCATTCCCCTGTCCCCAGCTGCAGAGCTCGGTCCCCATTCCCGTCCCCACTCCCCAAACTCTGTCCCCACTGACACCCTGTCCCCTGCTGCGGAATCCTGTCCTCTGCCCTCCCAGCACCCTGTTCCCTCTCCCCTGCCCCCAGCCGCAGAACTCTGCCCCCACAAAATGTATAATTATAAATGCTTCATTTTAGATTTAAATAGCATGAATAAAAAACAGACCATTTATTTCATAACTAAAAACACGTGATTTTAATTGTATGTATCACATAATTTAAAAATAAACTGTTTATCAGAGTGTGTAAGTATGGGTTGGGGATAGCAAGTGATGAACAGGAGGAGAATAGAGAGGGCGGGGCTTCAAGGAGGGGGCGGGGCGGTAGATCTTCGCCTGTTCTGAGATTTAAAAAGTGATCTTCAGTGTAAAAAGGTTGGAGACCACTGTTCTAAGCTCAGGGCTCAGGGTCGGGGGGTCTCACTGGACCAACTTGATTTGCATGCAAACCTGCTCCTGGGTTTGCATGTGGCCTTTGGTGGCCAGGCTGGCAGCTATCCTGCCCTAGACGGCCGCATTCCTGTGCCTAGTGCAGAGGTCGTGGACGTTGGAGGCCTCCCCCCAAACCTCGATGAGGTCCACAATCTCCGCACTAGACCAGGCGAGTGCCCACCTCTTGCGGCCCCGGGCAGGCTCCTGGGAGCCACCAGCCTGGTCCTGGGAAGAGGCGGAGGGCTGGGTGGCAGCGGGTGGCTGGCTCATGCCGTGCCAGGTGCAGGGTCTGCTGGCTGGGTGCTGGCAGGCTTGCAACTGGCACGAGCACTGTAGCCAGACCGTGCCCCTTTAAGGGCTCCGGGGCCAGGAGGGGGGCAGAAAAGTTTCCCTGGTTTGGCCCAGAGTGGCCACCAGGGCAACCTGGGAAGGACTAGCCTCCAACTAGTTCGAATAAGTGGCTACAGAGCCCTTAATTCGAACTACTTAATTCGAACTAGGCGTTAGTCCTCATAGAATGAGGTTTACCTAGTTCAAATTGAGCGCTCCGCTAGTTAGATTTAAAGTCGAACTATCGGTTTGCATGTATAACCGCTATTAAAGTTAATTCAAACTAACAGCTGTTAGTTCTAATTAACTTTGTAGTGTAGACATACCCTAAGAGTGTTGTCAGGTATCTCTTTTGATCTTGCCACTCTGGGGCTACATCTACACTGCAGCACTATTTTGGGATTCCGCTATTCTGCGTCTTTAGAGCACTCCTGTTATTTCAAAATATAATGGGCTCGCTATTCCGACATCCTTGTAAACCTCATTCCATGAGGAATAAGGTACGTTTCGGAATAGTGATTTATTTCAAAATAAGTGCTATGTAGACAGTGCAAAATCTCGAAATAAGCTATTTTTAAATTAACTTGAAATAAGCTATTGCATAGCTTATTTCAAACTCCAGGTGCAGTGTAGATGCACTCTGGAAGTGCACTGTAGTGGCAAGTGCACAGTTCAGTGCCATATGCATTGCTGTGCTAGCCGACTGGAGAAGTATCAAGCCAGATGACTGTGCCTCTTGGAAACAAGATTGCCAGCTGACACAAATCAGGTTAGCTCCATTGACTTCATTTAAACTATGCTGATTTATCCCTCCTGAGAATCTGGCCTAGTGAGTAGAGAAACTCTCATTCCCTACTATCATTTTCAAGCACTAGAGAGAAATCTTTTTGTGCTGATGGCACATGGATTGGGAAGGACAGCAGCTTCCCACCCTCTTCCTGCCACCAACATGACATGCAGTATGGCACAAGATCTAATTTTTACCATAAAGAAGACTAGCTATTCTTCAAATTATTATTTAACAGGATACATGTGATTACAACATAGCCTGCATTAGAGAAAAGCACACATAAGTTAACAGTAGAATGTCACAGACACGTTTATTTTTGAGTTAATATATTTCTAAACATTTTTCCAATTTAAAAAAAGTACTCCCATGTTTCTTTGTTATTTATTTTCCAAGTATTTGCTGCCATCAGAGAAATATTTAGAAAACAAGCTTATTTTAATTACCTAAAAATGTAACAATATGCAATACCATTTTCCCCATGGTATCTCCTCCCAGCATACTTCTCTTTTGCATGACAGTCTGTGGAGTCAAAGCCAAACTGTAAAAGATCCAGCAGCAAGAGCAAACTTGTTTGGAAGCACAGACAACTGTGCTGGCTGTGTTGTTGTCTCTGAGATTACCACATAAGGAGCCAGTTAGTGATCAATATTTTCACTTTTTAGATGGCCAAGGTTTTATGCACCATGGATCAATTTGGGGACAAAGGAACTAATTTTCTATCATCAGTGCTGAATTGGGTTAGAGGAGGGATCACTGCTGTTAGAATTAGGTGTCCATATTTCCTGTGATGGATTACTTGAGATTGTAGGGGGACCACATATTTTGTTTCTCTGTGAATGCCAACACAAGTGGGTGTTGCATTTGCAAAACTCTTGCACATAATCATAAATATCATAGCAAAGTAAATCAGCTTTCAGGGCTCAAGTCTATCTTGGATGCTTATCCATGACATTCATGTGATAATTTTCATATAGTTTTTAATATGCACTTGTCTGCATCACAAAACCACTCCATACTTTGACATACATGGTTCTTTCCCTGGAGGAGACCCAGTATCATAAGCCACAGGCCATACACCTAGGGCAGCAGGGTTTACAGACACAGGCCAATCTTCCATCTGATATTTTACTGATGCTTGCTTACCTAGGATCCATGAAGCCCAGTCCTACCTTCAGATGTTACTTCTGTAGTTCTATTGGTGAAGTCCTGGAACAGCTAATTGGCCTCTTGGCTCTACTTAAGCCAGAAGAAGGAAGAGGCAGCTATTGAATAACTGGGCTCTACCCTGTTCTGTATTCTTCGCAGAATGAGTTCCTGGCATCTGATTTGTGGTTCTGACCTTCAGTTTGTCTCCTGAGTCTTACCTCCTGGTATCTAGACCTAGCCTGACTCTGGTTCCTGACTTGTGGATTTTATCTCCAGTTCGTCTCCTGCTTCTGACCTCTTAGTATCCTGATTTTGCTCACTCCTGTCTTGTGACTGTGGAGTCTGGCTATGACTGCTCCCTCTGGCCACTTATGACCTGGCTGTGACAGCTCTACTGCAGCGGTTCTTAAGTGTACTGCAGCTTTATGAGTCTGACTCCATTTTAATGGGATGGTGAGGGCTGACTTGGAGTTGCAGGAGTCTGGGGCCAAACCCTGAGAGCTGAGAGCTTCTGCTCTTGGTAGCAGAACTCAGGTTACAGGCCTACTGCAGTTCTGGCCCCTCGTGCCTGGAGCAGCGGGGCTCTGGCTTGCCCTCCCGTCCGTCCCCGCTACCTGCAGCGGCTGGGTGGGTTCAGGCATTATTTGGGGATCATGTAGTAACTTTTGTTGTCAGAAGGGGGTTGTCACGCAATGAAGTTTGGGAACCGCTGCTCTATTGTGCTTGTCCCATTATTGCAATAATTATAAACAGATAATTCATAGTGTACAATACACTTGTACTTATGGTGCCATAACTGGATCAATGCTGAATGGGATTCCAGCAGAGATTTAAAGAGCCTTAGCCTGGGGCCTTTTACAGTCACAGTCGACCCCCATGTCAGAGAGCGTTGCTGGGGGTTTGTGGTTGTAGCAGTATCAGGAATGTCAGTTCTATTTCCCAGTGTTGATGGAGCCTTTCTTGGGACTCTTGACAGGAAAAGGTATTCACTTTTAGGCAACCTTTCCCCAGAAGGCTAATTAACCAATAAAGCTGAACAGATATCGACAGAACACATTAAAAACAAAGAGTTGTTTTTTTTTTTAAATGCTCTGATTAAACATCTTCTTTCAGTTACTTGGCAGGTGGGGGTTGGTTCTTGTTATCAACATTTTACTAGTTCTCCAGTCATTAGAATCTCCCCTGCGGTAAAAGAGAGAACTATCTTTAAAACAATTCCTAAAAGGCGCCACTGTACTTCATAAGGCAGAGAAAAAGCAACCATATTTATTCTTTTAAACTGAAGCATGCCCAGTGAATTGCTAACTAAATACAACATATGACATATAACAAACCTAGGTACAGGCATTGATATTCATTAACTTAATTTATTGTTGTTTTTCTTAATCTGTAAACACAAGTAGGTAGGTTGTTTAGTCTCAGTTTAAATCTCTCTGAGCCTATCCCAGGTGTGACATAATATCTTTTCAAAATGTTCAAATTCCAGTTTGTAGCGAGGCCTAGAGCTGGAAGAGCTAAGGTCTTACGGAAGAAGTTGCTCTTATATTATTTTCAGCCATGAATTAAGTGAAAATCTCAGGTGAAGACTTGGTCTCTCAAGACTCCCAGCTTAAGGTCGTGATCCTACAGATGCTTATACAGTAGCATACAACAGGATCAATGCCCAGCTTGGCAGATGTATGAGGTTTAGATAACTTCCAAAGGTGCATCCAATTTTTTGAGCAATGTCAAATTCTAATTCAGAAACATTTGAAGTACAGCTCTCATTACCTGTATATTGAAATATGGAACAAAATAGCTTACAGTATAGGAAGACGATTTTATTCCAAAACAGCAAATTGTTATTCAATTAAACACAATTGTGCACTTTAGGAATTCTGCCATTAGCAATTTATTAAAATGCTAAACTTAATAAAAACCAAATGATCCCTTTTGAGGACATGTGTCTCTTATCTAACTCTCAATTTAATGTAAGTAAATCACTGACTCAAAATTGAAGGATATAGCTTAGCCTCAGAGTTTTTCTCATTAAAATTGTTCATTATAAGCTTATACATCATAAATGGAATGGAAAAATTTTAATTTGCTGAATTCATGACTAAACTCTTTAAAATACCCATAGTGTGAAAGATATTGTAGATGCCTTTATATTTTCTTCCTTCATCATTAATTCAGATTAGATCTCTATAAAGTAACTATATATAAAGTTTTTATGTTTATGGAGTAGCCGTAAGTCCCAGATAACTCTCTAGTTCCAGAAGTCTGTACTGCAAATCAATGACTTTCAGAAATTTTAGTGAAATGACCTTTAAGTGTCAGTCAGAAGTCATCTGGGGAAGGGGTATACACTGTAAATGGAAAAGCAGCCCCAAAGATGGTTCTGCTGCTAATACCATTCACTGGAGTGGGGGGTATATAATGAGAGAAGAGGGAAGATAAGACGGAGATAGGAGAGCTAGTCTAGTCTGTTGTAAAGCCATTGTTCTGGCCATTGTTCTTGCCTGGGAAGCAGGGTGAAAGGGTAAACTCATTCCAATGGTTTTTAGGATCTGGCCCATAGAATGGGAAATAATCATAAAGGAGACCAGTGGAATTCCCTATTTCCTCATAAATCACCCTTTAGTTAAACATTTTTTTATCTGTGTCAGAGGATATAGTCAATAGACAAGCTAAGCTGTGGTCAAAAGCCTTTGCCTAAAGGGTGCAGGCGCAAAAATATGCAGCCGAACTGCTGTCCTTAATGAAGTACATTTACCACTTATCTCAAAAGTTCTTCCTATGTGTCCAGTCCTGCAGGCTTTACTCAGGTAAAACTCCTGTACAAATGCCTTTGGCATTGCAGAGGAGTTGGTAATGTAATATTTCATATACTGCTTCACCATTAACAGCATCTGAACAAGATAGTCAGAAGAACTTACTTTTATCTGAAGAGTAATTTAAACGAGATGCATGCTACTCTTCTTGCCCCTTGATTTATTGCTTTAAAGTGATTCAGTTGTTTTCTCAAATGAATGCATTGTGTTCAGTTGTTTACAAAGATGTGGAGGGGAGTCTTATTTCTCAACAACAGTTATTTTTAGATTCTGCCAAAGCTATGGACATTAAAGAGCAGACCTGATCTGCAAATATATTTTTTCGCAAGGTTACCATCTTTCCCATCTTAATGTGGGGGGTGGGGGGGTGGGGGGGGGAAAGGAAAGGGAGAGTGAATTAGATATATTTTGTGCAGAATGTAGAACTTATTGAATTTTATTTTCAAACTTATCATGAGACACTGTGGAGTTAGTCTAACAGGGAGTGTCCAGGGTTTGCTTACCTTGTCTAAATCACATTTGCCTTACCATGAACACGTCTAAAGGGGGAGGGGAAACATCCTCTAGCAATTGAAAAAGGTCTCCACATTAATGTGCATGGTAACACCCCTATGCTATATTAAGTAATTCAGTGCCCTCATAACACAAGCACATTAATCATTTTGTTTCTTCCCACAGTTTGAAGACAGATACCAAAAAGCATGCTGGGTACAGGCATGCAAATGAACATGCCAAGCATCCCACTCCACTTAAGAATTCCCATGTTTGAAAAAGTAAACATTTCTCAAACAACTTGTCCTCAGGCAGCCTTGACAGATGTACCACTTTTATGAAATACTGTAAACATTTTATTTCTTTTTATTTCAGTTCTTCCATTCAGGTCACTTGAAAAAACAAAGTTAAAAAGAAACAGTTGCTCTATTTACTATGGAATCCCTAATGTGTATGCTAATGAAAAATTGTGCAAACTAATGATCCCTTTTAAAAATACCAGAATTGATAGGTAATGAACTCCTGTACATTTTATATTACTTTAAGGATAAACAGATGTTTTCCAATAAACAAGTTTTCTTCTACTTCTACTTTTTATTTTTTTAACTTCAAGCATTTTGGAAAACATGTTATAAATGTTTGTTTTTTTATTGGAACAAAATATATTTTAAAAACTGTGGTGGCAGGCAACACCGTAGGGTATAAGGAAACAGGAGAAAGAGGTTAAAGCCAGTATGTCTTGCAAGAGGGCTGTGGTCTTCTTCTAGTGGATCTGTCACCAGCTCTGATGTGGGTGAGACAGTCTAGATTTTCTTGTGGCTATCCCATATCCCAAAGATGTTTCCCCTGTTTCCTCCCTCTGGACCAGGAGTGTCACACAACACCTGGCTAATTCCATATACAGAAGGTCAAGGGACCTTCACAACAGCTTGTGAACAATATGCTTGAGTGGGAAAATAACCATCAGTGTGGGGTGAGTCTATCGTATTGTCCTGAATTTGGTATTCTTAGTTGTGACCCACTGAGACATCCTGTAGCAGGGAAAACAGTTCAGTTGCAGTAAGATTGTAATGAGAAAGAAGTTACAAAGACATACAAGGGAGGAAAGAATAAATGGGAATGATCAGAGAGGACATTCTGGAGGACAAGAGAAGGGGTTTAGGAGCAGATAGAATAGGCGGCAGGCATAAAGGTTTATGTTAAGCCACTTTTAGAAAAAGAATGGAAGCCAATACAGAAACTCAACAAGGGGCAAAACATACTGTAGAATAAGTAACCCTTCGCAACCAACACCCCCAGCTATCTTCGAGACACTACTGACTTCCTAAGGAAACTACAAAACATCGATAACCTCCCCAATAACACCATCCTTGCCACCATGGATGTAGAAACTCTATACACCAACTTCCCACATGAAGACGGATTACAAGCAATTAGAAACACTATCCCAGAGGACACCACTGCCAACCTGATAGCAGACCTATGTAACTTTGTTCTCACCCACAATTATTTCCAGTTTGAGAACAACTTATACCTCCAGATCAGCGGCACAGCCATGGGTACACGCATGGCCCCACAGTATGCTAACATCTTTATGGTTGACCTAGAACAACGTTTCCTCAACTCCCGTCCCCTTTTACCCCTTCTCTACTTATGCTACATCGATGACATCTTTATGATCTGGACGCATGGCCAAGAAACACTGGAGATATTCCACAGAGATTTCAACAACCTACACCCCACCATCAGCCTCAGCCTGGACCATTCTACACGAGAGGTCTACTTCCTGGATACCACAGTACAAATCAACAATGGAAAATTAGACACCACTCTCTACAGAAAACCCACTGACTCATACAGTTACCTACATGCTTCCAGCTCCCATCCAGAACACACCATACGATCCATCGTCTATAGCCAAGCCCTTCGATACAACCGCATCTGCTCTAATCCCACTGACAGAGACCAGAAGCTTCAGGATCTCTACCAAGCATTTATAAACCTCAACTACCCACCCGGAGAAATAAAAAAGCAAATTGAAAGAGCAAGATGAATACCTAGAAACCATCTACTTCAAGGCAGACCCAAGAAAACCAACAATAGAACACCACTTGTCATCACCTACAACCTCCAACTTAAACCTGTCCAACACATTATCAATAAACTACAGCCTATACTGGAACAGGATAGCAAACTCCAAGAGGCTCTGGGAGACAGACCCATAGTCTCCTATAGACAACCACCTAACCTCAAGATGATTCTTACCAACAACCACAGGACATACCACACTAATACCAACCCTGGTACCTTCCCTTGCAACAAACCCCGTCGCCAGCTTTGTCCACATATTCGTTCTGCTGATACCATTATTGGACCTAACCAAGTGAGTTATAAGATCAAGAACACATATTCCTGCGCATCCAGAAATATAATTTATGCTATCATGTGCCGAAAGTGTCCGTCTGCTATGTACATTAGACAAAAGTCTCAGACACTTCGCCAAAGGATTAATGCCCACAAAACAGATATCAGACAGGATCACAAAGAAAAAACAGTTTCTTGCCATTTCAACCAGAAAGGACACTGTCTCAACGACTTAACTACCTGCATTCTGCTACAAAGACCTTTTACATCTGCACTTGAAAGGGAATCCTCTGAACTGTCATTCATGCTAACAGGTAGCAATGGAAGGGAGGGAAATGAAGGTCTGGGCTGAAGACAAAAGACACTGGGTAGAAAAAATGCATTTGTGATTTCACATTGTAAAAGTGAGGCAGGAATGAATCCACTTACCTAAGAGAAAGCACTGAGAGAGAGAAAGAGGGGATGAGGATTGAGCTCTCAGGAAAACTCACAGATGCTCGGAGCAGAAATACTGAAAGAAGGAAAACTCAGAGAGCAGTGAATGAATGAGAAGGGAGCGGCCAGCAATGTGCAAGGCACCACAGCCAGCTAAAGAGATGAGGACAGAAAAGAGGCCATTAGCTCTGAGTAGGAGGAGGCCATTTGGTACTTCAATAAAACTACTTACTGTACAGTGCTGTGGGCAAAAGGTCAAAAAGAGAAAAGTGACATAGGATCAGAGAGCAAGAAGGCAGGACCTTTCAGGTGCAGGAACAGAATACTTGCTTAAGCAGTGTAAAAGCATGGGTTAAGGGTGTGGGAGAGGGTGGCCTCATTCTCTTATCACAGAGAGAGAGGCCTTTGGGAATGTGGCTTTATTTATGTTTCAAAGGCCTTTTGCAAAGGAGGCCTAATTTACATGCAGCTTTCTCTGAATTGTAGGTGCACACTTGGCTTTTTATTCTTTCCTTTAGTAGCAGAGGTGAAAGTGGGTCCACTGAGAAGTGGCTGCCCGTATCAACCTGTACACTGCCAACGTTAAAGTGCCACTGTGGTAAAGGGGGTAATGATGTTAAAGATCTGTCACGCCACCAGCAGGACCACAGATGGAGGAGGGGTCAAGGCTGCTGATGGGGAGGGGAGCAAAAGGGCTCGGCTGGGCTCCCAGCTGCTGCTGTGGCTCTGGGCATTTTAAATTGCCACTGGAGCCCCATGCAGTACATGCTGTGCAGCGCTGAAGGGCTGACTGTGAGAGGCTGACCCCCACCCCCACCCCTTCAAGGGCCCAGAATCAGGCCCCTTTACTGGGAACATTGTTAAATTTCTTTCACCCCTGTTTAGTTGTAAGTTTCATTTCTGCTTACAGCAGCAGTAAATACTTTAATGGAAAATAAAATGTATTGCTTCAAAAGGCTGTTAGTCTTCCTGTATGTGTGCTTCCAGACCAAGGTCAAAAAGAGAGAGAAATTCTTGGTGGTTTTTTGTTTTGTTCTGTTTTTAAAGTTGTCTGGTGCCAAAACAGACAGAATAAGCATGCGCTACTGTGACAAGGTAAAAGGGAGCTATGGCTCTTTCTGGGGCAATGAATATTTTGTTTACCTTCTATTCCTTTTACAGGTGTTGTCATAGGCCAGAAAAGGTTGCTCAAGTAAAGGGGAAAGGAGCATCAGGATTGTGTTGTGGGTAGGGTTGCCAGGTGTCCAGTTTTGAACTGGAAAGTCCAGCATTTGAGCTTTCTGTTCGGGAAACAAATTGAGAAAATATAAATGTCCAGTATTTTCTAAAGAAGATGTAATGTAGATTCTGATGTAATGTCACGTGTGTCCGGTATTTTTGTTGAAACCATCTGGCAACCCTAGTTTTGGGGTGGGGAGGAAGGGATATGCATGGGAAACTGCAAGTCTAGCAGTTTTATTGCTGTGTTTTTAAACCAATGAACTCTGCTTAAGAGTGATTTTAATTGCCTTTGCTTTGAAAGGAGCTAGTCGAGCAGCATACAGAAAAGCATCATAGCATTTCCCATAAGGCACGAGTGGGATATACTTTCTGTAGGGAGCCATTCCAAGAATTTGTTAAGTGGTCAGGGTGGCACTTTTTTATTATATTGATGGAGGGGGTGAAGAGTCTGGAATGGAGTTTGGGTACAGGAGGGAGCTCTGGGTAGGGGACTAGGGTGTGGATTCTGGGAGGGACTTTGGGTTCAGGAGGAGGTTCTGACCTGGAGCAAGGTGCAGGCTCTGGCTGGGAGGCACTTACCGTGCACTCATTCAATTAGGACAAACTGGCCAAAGGGAGCTTCAGGGGCATTGCTTGTGAGTACGTGCATCATGTGGAGATCCGTTGCTCCCCTTCCCCCTCAAGAGGCACATCGTGACCCCACACATTCAAAGTGGCCAGCTGCTGGGGCCAGCATGAGCACCTCTATGTGGTGTGTCCCTTAGAGGGAGGGGAGCAGAGGGTTTCTGTGTGCTGCATATGCTCACAAGCACTGCCCATGCAGCTCCAATTGGCTGGTATAGTCTATTTATGAGCATGTATAATTTTTATTTCAGGAGTTATGAGTATTGACTGTGCCCTTGTCCTCAAATGTGCTTGCTCTGGGATGACACCAAAATGTATATGCACATGTTATTTCACATTTTCAAATGCAGGTTGTACTTCCCTAATCAGGCACTCTTGGGACCTGACCGGACCCAAACCAGGGGAGGTCAATGTGGCCCCTCTGCTGCTGCTGACTGTGGAGCTCCACTCTGGTGGCAGCAGAGGGGCTGGCATTGACCAAGTGCGGAATGGGGGGACGCTCAGGAGAAGAGACAGGGTGACTGGGGAGCCCTGTGACCGAGGGTCAGGAGTGTAGTCCTGCAGGAGTGCACTAAGCCATGTGGCCACCAGCCTGCACTCCTGGCCCAAATGCCAGCCTCTGGGCTCTGCATCCACCTGCCTCTTCCCCTGAGGACTCTTCCACATTCCCCATTCAGTTAATGCTGGCCCCTCTGTTGCCACTGGGGACTGGAAGGGTTGCTCAGTGGGCAGGAGTAGAGAGACAGGGTGGCTGCAAAGCCCCAGGGCTGGGGGGCCAGGCCACCCTGCCTCTTCCTCCACAAAAGTTCCCCTGTGCGCACTCTTCACCTTCCCTCCCTGAGCTCGAGTGCCACAAATGAGCTATTTGTGCCACTCCAGAAGCTCCAGGAAGGTGGCAAGAGTTGCTGAGCATGGGGCCAACTTAACCCCATGAGTGCTCCAACACAGGAGCATCCATGGGGATACAGATTATGGAATTCTGGACTATAGCAGTCAAAACTGTATATTGATTTCAATTACAACACAGGCTATGAGGTGTACGGTGCCCGCTTTATATTTTTATTATAAATATTTGCACCGTAAAAAAGCATTTTTCAATTCACTTAATGCAAGTACCTTAGTGCACTCTCTTTATCATGGAAGTTGAACTTACAAATGTAGAATTATGTACAAAAAGCCTGCATTCAGAAAACAAAACAACATAAAGCCTCAGAGCTTATAAGTCCCCTCAGTCCTACTTTTTGTTCAACCAGTCACTCGGACAAACAAGTTTGTTTACATTTTCAGGATATAATGCTGCCCACTTTTTTTTACATCACCTGAAAGTGAACATAGGCATTCACAAGGCACTGTTGTAGCTGACATTGCAGGATATTCATGTTCCAGATGCATTAAAGATTCATATGTTCCTTTATGCTTCAACCACCATTCCAGAGGACATGTGTCCATGCTGATGGTGAGTGCTGCTTGCAGACCAATGCATATGTATTTTCATCATCTGAGTCAGGTGCTACTAGCAGAAGACTGGCTTTCTTTTTCTTGTGGTATCATAGTGTGACTGCATCATAGTGTTACTCTTTTAAGACTTCTGAAAGCATGCTCAACACCTTGTCTGTCTCAGATTTTGGAAGGCAGTTCAGATACAGAAATCTTAGGTCAAGTGCTATAGGCATCTTTAGAAATCTCACATTGGTACCTTCTTTGTATTTTGTCAAACATGCAGCGAATGTGTTCTTAAAACAAGCAACATGTTGTGTCATTGAAGACAGCTGTAACATGAAATATATGGCAGGATGCAGATAAAACACAGAGCGGGAGACATACAATTCTTCCCCAAGAAGTTCAGTCATAAATATAATTCATGCAATATTTTTTAACAAGTGTCATCAGCATAGAAGCATGCTCTTTGAAACGGTGGCCAAAGCATGAAGTGTCATCCAAATCTTTACCATATCTGTCATGTAAATATCTTGTAATGACGGCTACTGAAGTGCCATACAAATATCTTTTCTAAATTTCGGGTGACACTGTCATTAAGACACAGGCACTATTATCCGCCTTAAATGTAAACAAACTTGTTTCTCTTAGCAATTGGCTGAATAAGAAAAGAAGTAGGACTGAGTGGACTTGTAGGCTGTAAAGTTTTACATATGTAAGTTGCATTTTCACAATAAAGGGGTTCACTACAGTACTTGTAGGAGGTAGAATTTTACAATTATTTTACAGTGGAAAAGGTAATAAAAATAAAGTGAGCATTGTACATTTTGTATTTCATGTTGTAATTGAAATCAATATACAGGCAGTCCCCGGGTTACATGGATCCGACTTACATCGGATCCCTACTTACAAACGGGGTGAGGCAACCCCACACTAGCTGCTTCCCCCCAGCAGACCAGGGAGACGCGAAGCTAGCGGCCCCCCCCCCCTCACCCCAGCAGACCAGGGAGACGCGGAGAGGCTTTTCTCAGCAGACACCTCAGCTTGAGACTAAAGGACTGAGGGAAGTGAGGTGTGGGAGAATAAAATTGAGCTCTGGAGAAATGTTTGGCTAGAGTTTCCCCTACAATATGTACCAGTTCCGACTTACATACAAATTCAACTTAAGAACAAACCTATAGTCCCTATCTTGTACGTAACCCGGGGACTGCCTGTATTTCAATATATATATAGAAAAAAACCAAAAGATCTAAATTGGTATTGTTTAACAGTGTGATTAAAGGTGCAATTAATTTCTATTTTAAAATTATGATTAACTCTGAGTTAATCACATGAGTTAACTGCAATTAATGACAGTCCTAACTTTTATACTAATGGGACTAATGGGAGCATTCTAACCAAGGGACTGAGGGCCTTCCAAAGAATTGGAAGCAACAAGAGACTTAAGCAAGTAGTTTCGTTCATCGCTTCTCTGAACCTGATTCAAGAATTCTGCGATTGATATATTTATTTGCTTCCTTTAACCATTTTAACTCTCACTTTTTTTTCTTTTTATAAATAAATCTTTAGATGCTAGGTATTAAAGGGTTAGCAACAGTATGGTTATTGAGATCTGAATTATGTATTGACTTGGGGGTGTGACTGGTCTTTTGGAATCCAAAGAGCCCTTTGGTTGAAGAAATTGGTTTTTAAATACCCCTGATCATTAAGTTAGGGTCTGGTATTGAATCCAAGACTAGAATACCTAAGGAGGCTGCATTTTTGACTCCTTGTTAGGCAGTGTGGTGAGACAGAATTTTACTTTTGTTGCTGGCCTGGTATCTTATGGAAGAATAACTACCAGTTTTGGTTTGGCAGCAGTTTGTCCTGAATTTGGTATTCTTAATTGTGGCCCACTGAGGCATGGTGACAGCTTTAGTACTATTTTAAAGATTAAATAATATTTTGGTATAAGAAGTCTGTCTGGTCACTGTGTTCATCACTAGTCACAGACTACTAAGCATAAGAATTGCAGGTAGTGTATCCAGCTGGATCAACAGGATAACCATGATTGACATAAAGGGCTGTTAGTTTAACGTCTGTTCTAATAGTGGGAGAATTAGGTGATTCCACCTCAGGAGAGATAAAGGTACAGGAGGGTGGGGAGGAGACATTCAAAGGGATGAAATCAGAGAGGGGGGCAGATATACAGCCAATCTTATAACTGAGACAGTAATCACTGTGGAATTAAAAAACAAAACAGGCATGTGCACATTCTCCATATCTTTTCTGAAAGCCTTGGCAAGAAAGCATTAAAATAGTCAGGCCTTCAAGGCAACATGAAGGTCGTGTAGGCAGATTTAGTCCTTGGGACTTGTTAATAGTGAGGATGCAAATTGCAGTCTCTTGTGGGCCAAAGTTCTAGGGCTGAAAGTGGCAACAATAAAGTAACTCCTTTTCCCTCCCTTTTCTAAACAGGAAAAAGATGGAAAAAGAGAAACCAGTGGGAGCCTTATACAGAGAAGTGTTTGCATAAATGTAGAAACCAGTTGGCAGGAGTAATGAGAGGAAATTTAAGATGAGCAAATTGACATATTAATGAAAACCATGAAAGAGTTAGGGAAGGAGTTCTGAGAACAAATACACTGTATTTTTATTTTCTTAACAAAGAAAGTGGAAGTCCATCCATTTGTCCCTCATTGCAAGTTGTAAATATGGTAATCTTTTAATTGGTTCTTGAAAATTAGACATAGCTCCCTCTGGAATCCTTCTGCGCTATTCCATAGTGGAATCACTCAAAATCCAATTTTAGGGCTCTTCAGAACTAAATAAGGGCAAATGTCTTTCCTTTACTATTACATATGAACTATAGGATCTTGCAATAACTTTCAACTCCAGTATTATTTTAAATCTTAGGTCAAATATTTCCATATGAAGAAGACACCTATAAAAATAACCCTTTGTTTCCATAACTGGCAGTGAGCATATAGACACGATTCACTGAGCAATCTGTTACATATTGTTTTGACCCAGTTGTTTGCTCAGATGCAACTGTCTCTTCTCTTTGCGAAAACATTATTGGCATGCTTCCATGAAACATCATAACAAAACCTGTTCATAAAATGCTCACCAGAACATTTGAGTCATGACTAAGAAATAATCCAAGAACATGTACTGCAAACAAAATATATTTCATTGGAAATGTCTGGAACAAAATAAAAAAACAACCATGAATACAATTTTTTAAAAAAGAAAGCTTAGGAGACCCTAAAACCTAGAATTCAATACCTTCCTTTGCTATCTTCCCCTCCTAAAAATGAGTGGATATGTGCATGAGTGAGAGAGGATTCTTTGTTCACAGTGCCTAGAATTCATTTCTAACTCTAGTTAGCATAATAAAGAGAGAATTTTTGAAAAGTCATACCCAGGTGTCATAGTGACAGCTCTGGAGCCTAAAGTCTGTATTTATCCATATAATGTGTGCAGCTTCCTTATATTAATCGTGCCACTGTGCCTTAGCCCTGATCTGGATGAATTTCCTTGAAAGAGAGCCCTATGCAAGGGAAGTTCCATTGCCTGTGTTATACAAAAGGTCAGACTAGATGATCTCATGGATCCTGTGACTGGGTGAATCACAGAAGTCCCCTTAAGTTGTCCCCTGGTGTGCTGATTATGCCACTGATGCCCAGCTTCCTGCTCTGTAGGGCTCCCCACTACCCTGTCCTGCTGGGCCAGATCCTCTGGTCTCCCTCAGACAAGGCATAGTGCTGGGGTTACCACTCCATTACAGTACAACACAGTTCAGCTCTGGGAGGACTCAGTTCTAAGGGGTCAGCACACCAGGGGACAACCCTAAGAGGATTGCTGGCTTTGGAATCTCAGAATCCATGCCATGTCAGTCATCTGTATCCCTGTTAAGATAAAGCTGTTAACTAGTGCCCATTATGATGTGGGTTTTATGATGTGAACATTTGTCCACTTGGAACTGGACTGATGTCACAAACTTGCTATCATATACCACTCTCCTGTTCCCCGGCTAATTTAAACAAATGTTGAGTTGTGAGAACTGAGAGACGGGAATACTATATTTTTTCAACTGGGCTATGTCTAGACTGGCATGATTTTCCGGAAATGTTTTTAACGGAAAAGTTTTCAGTTAAAAGCATTTTCGGAAAAGAGCGTTTAGATTGGCACGGACGCTTTTCCGCAAAAGCACTTTTTGCGGAAAAGTGTCCATGGCCAATCTAGACGCACTTTTGCGCAAAAAAGCCCCAATCACCATTTTCATGATCGGGGTTTTTTTGCGGAAAACAAATCTGAGCTGTCTATACTGACCCTTTTGCGCAAAAGTTTTGCGCAAAAGGGACTTTTCCCGAACGGGAGCAGCATAGTATTTCTGCAAAAAGCACTGATTTCTTACAGTAGGAAGTCAGTGCTTTTGCGGAAATTCAAGCGGCCAGTGTAGACAGCTGGCAAGTTTTTCCAGAAAAGCGGCTGATTTTCCGGAAAAACTGGCCAGTCTAGACACAGCCCTGGTGTTTAAAGTTATTTATTTTTATTTTCCATTGGTTATAACTCTTAGTCTACTTCACTCTTGCCAGCTAATAAGATGTAGAATTGTAAGAATATGGAAGTTAGATCTTTATATACAGTACAAGAGTCTCTCCTATTCTCTCCTTTCTGTGTGTGAGCACAACTCCGATTAACGTATCTGACATGTATTTTCAACCTTTGACCATTCGAATGAAGTAATAGTCTGTGGTTGTTTAGCATATGTTGTCATGAAGCAAGTCCATACATGAAAATCTAAGCCCCACTGAGTGGTAATGCTTTCACTACAGGATGGTAATAAAGATATAGATTAAATATGAACTCCTATTTCCTTATGGAACAAGGATTTACTCTTAGTTTACGTTATTAGTTAAACATTTCCACTGTGGTCATTTTGTGGGGTTCCGAAAGGAGATCTGTTTACAACCTTTTTGAGAAAAAGGATTTTAAGGATATCTATGGGGAGAAACATGGTAATTCGAAATCAACAAAGTTCCATTACTATAAAATGGCCACATGTCTTAACTTTAAACACTGAATTACTCAGTATGAAAAAAACATAAAGAGCCAAATGCTGCTGTTAGAAAAAAAAATCTCACTGTTTGGGAGTAGAACATGTATTAAATTATAAATGGGATGCATCCCACTAATGTGAAGGAAAGCCTAGTTTTGTAGGATGATTGATGGTGCTGAAAAGTACGCAGTTTTAAATGAGGTAAGAAATATGAGAGTGTCTCTAAGCCCTGGTCTACACTAGGGAATTATTTTGAAACAACTCCCCTTATTTTAAAATAATAAGCAGAGCATCCACACTACCAAGCCTATTATTTCGAAATAAGGGGCTAGTTATTTCAAAATAATAACTCCTGCTTTCCACGAGGAATAATGCTAATTTCAAAATAGTTATTTAGAAATAGCTGTAGTGTGGACTCTCCAGTGCCGCTGTTTCAAAATAACTACTCCCCACAGTCATTCAAAGTAATTACTTCCACCACGGTGCTCCCTGGGGCTCTAAGTTGGGGTAGTGTGTCCACATTAATGGAGCCTGCTTCTGACTAATTTTGAGGCTTCCCCATAGTGTGGACACATTATTTCAAAATAGTTATTTCAAAATAATTTCCTAGTGTAGACATGCTAAGAGACAGAGACAAAGGCAGGAGTAGGGGGATGAGGAAAGATAAAATGTAAATTACATGGTTTTAACTGTTTTGTTTTGCTCCTCTAACACAATTAATAACATAGTTAAGGACCTTTTTTAAAAAAACACAACTTTTTAAATTGAGAGTGTCATTGTAAGTGATTTGGTGTAGGTTACACAGTGGTCAGTGAAAATATAGGGGACATCCAGTCCTAAGTCCCACTCCCCATAGTCTAAACATAAGATTCAAAGTGCATAATGGCAATACCATGAAAGCCACAGCAGGGGATTGATTTCTGAGATCAATCTCTAAAAGTTATTATTTTAAAATGAAAAACAGAAATAAAACTTCCATCTGGTGTTCCTAGGAGTACATTTTCCTAGAAAATTGTGGTAATTTATTGCAATAACATTAGGACTGGATTTTGTACTCACTCTGCCCATGACACCGCCATTGATGTAAAAACAAAACGGAACCCTTTGGTAATACACAAAATTAACTATTTATCTAATGTCCAACACATCACTGCGTTAATGATTCAGAGGACTCAAAAAGGTGAATTAAGAACAAAAGATTAGGCTTCATCTTTCAGTATTCCTAGTATAAACAGGTTAATCTAGACACATGAAGTTATTTTCACATAGGTGCTTACATGTCAATTTCATTTGCTTTATACTTGTTAAAGTTCTTTCTTTGTTTTATTCTTTCATTTCTGCCTTACTGACATTCAGAGGGGCCTTATGGCTATGTCTATACTGCAGAGCTATTTTAGGATACCAGAAGTATCCCGAAATAGCTTTTCCGCATCTTTTGAGCAAGCCTGTTATTTTAAAATATAATGGGCTTGCTATTCTGATGTCCCTGTGAACCTCGTTCCCTGAAGAGTAAGGGATGATTCAGAATAGCACTCTATTTAGAAATTAACTTGAAATAAGCTATGCAATTTGTGTAGCTCAGTTCAAGCTCCAGGTGCAGTGCAGATGCATCCTATGTGATGGGTTGAAATTCCCTTGGGACTGTCACCAGATGTGCTGAGACCCCAATGAGCCTGTTTTCCTTCACAACCTGGGTACCCTGTAACCCTGTCTTATTGATCCCACCTCTCCAGCCTGCATCAGCACAGACACAGGGACAAGGCCACATCTACAAGGCTGCAAACAGAGACTGAAAGCAGTACAATGCACTCAAATAAACAGCCCATCCAGGAGCTGAACCCTAGAAAAATCCATCTTATGCTATATGGAATTTCATACAGATTAAGTTTCATAAAAATTCACCCTCTTTCTCAATATAGCAAGATATGCACAGAATTCTTGTCCCCCTTTCTTCCATAACAGTTATTTACACTGGATTTATTAATAAACAAATGTGATGTTATTAAGAATAAAAGGCAGGATTTAAGTGGTCATAAAACAGCACAGAGAACAATGTAGGTTACTAAGCAAAATAAAACAGAAGCCACAAGCTAAAAGTAATACACTAAAAAACCTAGTTACATGTAATATATCACCCAAGAAGTTCTAACAATATTCTTCATAGACCAGATATCCTCCAGCTTGGGTCCAGTTCCTTCCCCCGGTTCAGTCTTAGTTGTTTCAGGCAGTCATCTTAAGTGGAATTCCAGGGACAATTCAATGACCAGGATTACTTCACTCCCCACCCTTTACTAGGATTTGTGTAAGGCAGGAATCCTTTGTCTACCAAACCTGACTCCTTTCTTCCCTTCTTGTGGAAAAGTACTGAATCCATGATGGATTCCAGCATCAGGTGACATGATCACAGGTTTTTGCACAGCAGTAGCAATTTTCATACAGGCTAATGAGATTCGGGAAGAGACACATCCTCCTACAGCTCTCATTAGGTAGCAACAGCGATCTGTGACCAATGGAAGCTGCAAGCGGCTGTACCTGCAAATGTGCAGGTAAATAAAGTGTTGGTGGCTATGACAAAGTGGAGATTGTATTCGCTCTGTTCACTTGTTGTGTTGCATGTGATTTCTGTTGTCCTGTATTGTTCTGTAGTAACTTGTGTGTGTATGTGTGCCTCAGTTTCCCTAGGCATTGCCCTACTATCTAGATGGGGGTGGGAATTCCAGGTGTGACTCACTAAGGAAGAATGTGGAGGTCAGCACATTTACAATGGCCCAGGCTCACAGTAACCTGAGCCTTGGAGGGGTGTGTGACCAGGTGACACCTTTTGACAGGGAAGCTGGACAGAGGAGGAGGTGAGACTGCCTGTAGGACTGCAACCAGTTGCTGAATGTGTGGGTTAATCTCAGCTGGTTTTGGATACAGGGAGAGGGCCCAGGGCTCTGGCTCTGGGCCCCCCACTTCCCAAGATGGATTGTACTGACTGCTTCTGGTTCCTGTGCTAATAAGTCTGGTCTAGGCTGTGCCCTGTGAACTAATAAGCCTTCTGTTCCACCTACTGGCTGAGAGTCACATTTGGCTGCAGATGGGGGTGCAGGGCCTAGTGGCTCCCCGCACCTCAGTGACAGCGGCCCACCAGGGGCTAACTCTGGCAAACTGTGTCTGGCTGCTTATTGCACATCCCTGAAATAAATAATAGAACAAGAGTTATGATCTATAGTAGATAGCTTAGGTGTCTGTATTTCCAGGCTATTTGCAGATTCCAGGGTACAAAACCGCATCAGGTCCCATTTAGAAGGTTCACAGTGATCAAGGCAAGAGGCCATAATTAAAAACTTTATTTTTAAAAGATTAAAGCCTAAATTTTTAACACTAAAAACAATTGGAAAATGGATTCTGCCGCCAGTTCATCAGTGATGGGCTCATGGAACATACCAAGTCCTGCCTGAAGTTATGTTCTGTTAACGCTAGATACGAGTGGGTGAACTTCAGAGAATTCAGCTTTTTGCAAAATGTTCAAATATGTTTTTGTTTGCAAAACTAGTGGGAGGTTGTGGAAATTTTCTTCCTTGAATCTTTATTCCTCCTACAAGGGTGTTTCAGTTTAAACCATGAAAAAGTCCAAACATGGTTTGCTACCTCCAGGGAAGCCTTGCTATATAATTAGGATAAAAGGATCCCCAAAACAGGCTGGTACAAGTAACTGGCCTGGGTTTATGGTATTTTTTATTAAAATGTTTACCTCTTCCCCATTTCTTCACTCCCATTTCCTTTGCCCCAGTCTCTCTGTTTCAAAGTCTCATTGCAATTCTTCTCCCTATTATTTCACTGACTTTTTTTTTCTTGGCTCCTTGTTTCAGTCTCTCCTAAGCAGAATGTGAACCCAATAACATTCTAATTCCAGACAGTCTTTCCAACCACAACTTTCAAGTGAGTTTGACATTAGGCAAAACAGGCCAGACACTCAGCTGGTAATAATCATCACAGCTCCATTGAAATCAATAGTTGCAACTATTTACACCAGCTGAGGTGCTATCTCAACTAACTCCCCCATTGGTAGTTAAACTGCCTGAGCCAGAGGTGAGATACACAGTCATACAAGAGCCTGATAGCTTTTGGTTTTTATCTCAGAAATAGCGTCTTCTGACTCCAATGTCATAAACAGGTCACCCCTGAAACATGGAACTAGTTTTATATACAGAAGAAACTGCATCTTTGCTGCCATCTTCTGACAGAAAGTGTACTTTTTGTTACACATCTGACAATTTCATTAAATTTTGTTGACTTTTAAGCATCTTGTGTCCATTTTTTACTGACTTGCACAGTTTTTATTTTCATTACATGTGAATGTAATTTGTGGGGTGTTTTTAATCTTTTAAATCAACCGTAGTGATAATTTTTTATCTGAAAGAACTATCTTTAAAGCTCATCACCAAACTAAACATCAAAATTTTCTAAAACTTCCTTTTTTTTCACCATTTATGCTAATTATCTGGCATCTGAACATGACATAGTGTGTGATGAACTTGGTTCACATGTTCTACTCAGTGAAACTAATTTTTGAGTTGCAAACACTGCAAGAGAAGGTTTAAATCCAAAGCAATTCTCAACCCATTTTTAATTTTAAAACTGCAAAAAATTTTATGTTCTTAAGATCATATTTATGGTTAAATTATTAGATAGTGGCCTTATTGATTGTTTTTCCTATTTGTCTGTATAAAGATTAGTATAAGTTTACTAATGTTAATCTCCTTTGTTTGTCTTTTAGCTTTTCATTAAGTCTGTAACATTCAACATGGTCTACTGCCTAGTACAGTAAATTTTATTATCTGACTGTAACACCTAAAATCTAGAGCACCAAATCATTGTTGCAAGGGCCCAGAAAGCAGCCAACACAATAAAGATTCTCTGTGCAATGTAGGACTTACATAACCACCCTTCACCTATTTTATGGTTCCAGGGCAAGAGGTACCTTTTGAGCCCTCATGCCTGATCTACATTACAATGTTAGGCTGACATACCTTGTCTTGTGTGGACCTTATTTGTGCATATGTCTACACTAAAGCCTATCTCTGGCTAATGTAAATGCCCCATTACACCAATGTAATAACACTACTTCCTTAAAAGTGGCATGCTTGTGCTGATTCAAAATGCAGTATACCATGAGTAGGTATCCGTGTGCTTATCTGGTGCACAATCTGGTGCAGTTCCTCGTAGGAACTTTTTTCAGAACGGTGTGGGAAGGAAATTCACTTGTTCAGGGATCTCTGGAAATAGGGGTCAGTTTTCCATCATGCAATGCCACCCATATCCCATAATTTATGTACCTTTTAAAAAAAAATCTCACAAACCTATGTGGAATTTTTTGCTGTCTGCCATTTCTGACAGAAGCATAGAGCCTACTGAGTACTACACTATTATCAGGAAATGAGCATTGCAAATACAATTATTGCCTTTATATAAATAGATGGTATGCCTATATCTTGAATACTCTGTACAGATGGGGCCACCTTATCTCACAAAAAGATATGTTGGCATTGGTAAAAATGAGATAAAAAAGTTCAGGAAAGGGCAACAAAAATGATTAGGGTATGGAACAACTGCAATATGAGGAGAGATTAAAAAGGCTGGGACATTTTACCTTGGAAAAGAGATGACTAAGGGGGAATAGGACAGACAGAGGTCTTTAAATTCATGATTGGTGTTGAGAAAGTAAATAAGGAAAAGTTATTTACTTGTTCCCATAACACAAGAAACTGGGGGGTATTGCCAAATGACATTAATAAGTAGCAGGTTTAAAACAAATAAAAGGAAGTATATAGGGATATTTATGTGCAGCATGATGTCATGTAGTATATTGGGAAAGGTAATGAGCTGCTGCCATGGAGTTCTTCAAGGACTGTAAATGGCAGGGAATCAGATTTTTAAATGAATAAGTCAATCAGGGTCCCCCAGCATTTGGGTTTGCTGTATGAGAAGACTGAGGTTCGTGTACAGCTCCCTGTCGTTTTTCTGCTAGAACTCCTATGTACATGCAGTTCATCATATTGGTCTTCCAGGCTCTGGACCAGACTGTTGAAAGTGAAGCAGGACAGGGGAGGGAGGATGGAATGAGCAGGGGCAGGGGGCCTTGCAGGAGCACAAAGGAGATGGGGCAAGGGTATTTGGGTTTGAGATAGATCTTGAGATGCACTTAAAGTCAAAAAATGATCTTGTGCTTAAAAAGGTTGGAGACCACTGGTGTAGCTGGAGTCTAGCTACACTGCTGGATGTTTCTTTGTGGACTTTTGCAGCTCAGGTGTGAATTACAACAGAACCACTCCAGTTTATACTACTGGCCATTCTCGCAGACCCAGTATCCTAGTGGTGTAAATCACCTTTGTCCCCCACCCTTTGGGCTTAGAATCAAGGCCCATGGTTGTGCTCATTCAAAAAGGAACAGTCCTAGTCTTATAGGCTGTGTCTACACTGGGCCACTTATTCCAGAAAATCAGCCGCTTTTCCGGAATAAGCTGCGAGCTGTCTACACTGGCCCTTGAATTTCCGGAAAAGCAACAATGCTCTACTGTACAAAATCAGCCACTATTCCAGAGAAACTATTCTGCTCCCACTCGGGCATAAGTCCTTATTCCGGAACACTGTTCCGGAAAAGGGCCAGTGTAGACAGCCCAGTAGTCTTTTCTGGAAAAAAGCCCCGATCGCGAAAATGACAATCAGGGCTCTTTTCGGGAAAAGCGCGTCTACATTGGCCACAGATGCTTTTCCGGAAAAAGGGCTTTTCCGGAAAAGCAGCCTGCCAACGTAGACGCTCTTTTTCCGGAAATACTTATAACGAAAACTATTCTGTTTTAAGCATTTCCGGAAATTCATGCCAGTGTAGACACAGCCATAGAGTAGTTGTAGCTATGTCAGTCTCAGGATATTAGAAAGACAAAGTGGCTAAGGTAATAGCATTTATTGGACCAACTTCTGCTGGTGAGAGTGAAGTTTCCAAGCCACAGGGAGCACTCCTTCAGGTCTTCAGCACAGAGCCAGGTTCCAGGGTGAGGTTACAAACTGGCCTAGCCAGCTCTACCAACTGATGCAACAGAGAGTCAGGACTGTTCCCATTCCGGAAGCCAAGAGGCGGGTGTGGATAGACTTGACAGAGAAGGAAAACTTGTCTCTCAGCAGCGGGGCCAATAAAACTATTAGGCCAAGGCCCACCGCGTCTCTCTAGCCGGAGTCCCTCTCCCTGCAAGAGGGCGTCCGAAGGGGACCAGCCAGGCAGGCCTTTTAGCAAACGGGGCTGGGATCGCAGTTCAGCTCTGGAAGCCCGGGACGGCGAGAACAAGGCAGAGGGGGGGGGGACTCAAGCCGCTCCCTTAGCAAGCGGAGCCCAGCAAGGATGGCTGGTAGCGGGTTGCAGGGCCGCCTACGTGGGCTAGTCAATCCTCTCGACGCTCCCTACGGGTCATCGGCTCCTCGCTCGGGCCCACCCGCGGCAGGGCGGGGCCGCGCTCCAGGCGGCAGAGGGCTGGTCCTGGGCCGCCCGCGGCGGAGCTCACTGGTCTCACGTCAGGCCGGGCGGAGCGATGGCCCCGCCCTTTGACAGGCCCTGTCCCCACTCGGCGCCCAGCCAGGCGGGGCCCAGCGCTGCTAACTCCGCCCGCTTCCCGCGGTCGGAGGCGGGATCAGCCGCGCCCCCAGTTGCATCAGCTGCCGGAGCCGGCTGGGCCTGCGTGCGGAGCGAGTACGGGCAGCGGCATGGCGGGGGCCGGGAGCCAGGTGAGCGCCGCGCCGGTCTCCGGGGCTCTCCACGCGGCCCCTCCGGCCTGGGGCTGGGTTTGAACCGCGGGCCGAAAAGCCCCTGCGCCTTGGGGCCGGGTCACACACTGGCTGCTTCCCTCTGCTCCCCACCCGGCCCCGTGGCCGGTTGCCCTCTAGCTCCAGCCGGGTGTCTTAGCCCCGCCGGCCCTTTGGGGTGGCTGGGTGCGTGTGGTCTGGCAGCGCCAGCGGGGCGGGTGTCCCCCCCCCCCCACACACACAGCGCTCCCTTCTCCTGCCATAGGGGCTGCAAGGAGGGGAGTGTGATTGGGGGGATAGTGCTACAGCATCCCGAGGCTTGCAGTGGTTTCCATTGTACTCAAGGTGTACAGCTGGTTCGGTGACTCTCAGCACCCCCACTGTACACATTGTGCCAGCCCCCCTGCTTCCTGCACTGCAGAGCTGGCAGTCTAAATTGCCCTTCTCCTGCCCTGGTTCCCCATAAAGTCCATGGGGCTCGGTGCAGGCACAAGAGCTGCACTGATCTGATGCAGGATCTGGCCAGATGAACTCAAAAAAGAAACTGAAACAGTGCCAGAAAGTGCATGCAGGAAATGACCAGCATATACCGAACCACCAAGTAACTATCTTCTCGGTTAAAGCGCTGAGGAGTCCTGTGGCACCTTATAGACTAACTGAAGTGCATAAGCATAACTGGAGCATAAGCTTTCGTGGGCAAAGACCCACTTCGTCAGATGCATGTGGCGCCTGTGGTTTCACAGGACTCCTCGCCGCTTTTGCAGATTCAGACTAACACAGCTCTGATACTATCTTGTCTGTTTTTATCCTTTCTTCCAATGTTGTTTCACTTTCCTCATTAAATTACCGGTTCTTAATCCGTGATTTAAATGTGATGGGATGCACCACGTTCAACTTTAAGCTCTGGACAGCTCTGACTTTAAAAAAAGCATAGAACTATAAGCAAGGTGTTTTACGGGGTATAGAAAAAGGAAGTAGTGTAGTCAACTAGCCGATAAGCAAAAGCTTATAAGTTAATGCTATATACTATGTACATAGTACTTCCCCCTCCCCCCCCACAGCCACTACATTTTTTAGTAGTCTGGCCAGCAGCCCGGCTTAGTTCCGGCTCCCGCTGGGTCCAGGACCTACCCCCGCTGTGGCTCTGCATTTAAAGTGTATTAGGAGCCAGGCGGGCAAGCAGTCGGGCTTAGTTCCAGTTTGCGCTGGGTTTGGGAGCTCACCTGCCACCCCGGATTGCTGTTTCTTTATCAGAGGCAGCAGCACAGGATGCCAAGCAGCTGGTCTGCAAGAGGAGCTGGGTGTTTTGGGTTTTTAAACTGGCTCCTCTCGTGGACTAACTCCTGCCTGGCACCCTGCGCTGCTGTTGGCCTGCCCCCAGGGACTATAGAATAGTCGACTAACCAATAAGAATGCACAAGGTTACTCGATTAGTCAGTTAACCGATATTTAACATCTGTAGTGTGAACCTTATCCTTGGGGAGCCCTGGTCAGGTGGGAGCGAAGCATGTCCACGGACGCTGGGGACCTCCATCCCCGGGGCAGCAGCAGGACCGATGAACCCCATCCCTGGCGCGGATCCCCTGGCGGGAAGGGGAGAAACAGGGCCACAGAGGCTAGACAGCTCTGTCCCGGGGATCCCTGGCTGGACAGAGCAGTAACGGGACCGGTGAGTGGCAAAAGTGGGCCAGCCGGCAAACCCTGTCCCCAGGAAGCTCTGGACAGCAGGGCAGCAGCAGGATAGGCAAACCTTGTCCCAGGTAGGGATCCTCAGTAAGGCGGGGAAGAAGCAGGACTGTGGATGCTGGGGAGCTCCATCCTGGGGAGCTCCAGCAGGCGGGAACCCATGTCCAAGGCCTGCAGGCTGGAGCCCAGTGGCAGTGGGGCTGGCGCGGAGCCAACTTCAGGGAGAGGGAGCGTCCTGAGAGGCCATTGGCAAGGGACCTCCCCATATCCTGCAAATTCCCTCATTCGGGATGGGTCAAGTCCTGAGGGGGTTGGACAAGGGAGGTCCAACCTGTAAAAACGTGACCTCGAGAAAGATGAGTACAATAAAATTAGTTCATTTTACCTTTTTTTTTAGATACATGCTGGGGAAGAGAAGAAGGAAGGGGGAAAGAAGAAAACCAAAGAAGGGTCTGGTGATGGAGGCTGCACAGAGGTGAATTTCCAGTTCATTTATATGTTTTTAAATAGTTTAATTTCATTGCTGAATGAAAAACCAAAGACATCAGTGCACTACACCTAGGCTACGTTTAGACTGCATCCTTCTGCAGACAGAGGGATTCAAATCAAGCACTTCGAAAGTGCAAATGAGTCTGGGCTTCAAATATCCTGGGCTTCATTTGCATACTCATGTTCGGGTGCTGTGCCGATCAAGCGCCCTTTTGAAAGTGAAAGTAAAGTCTAGCCGCGACAGCGGGGAGCTTTTTTGGCAGATCCTGTACTCCTGAGGATCCCCGCTGTCGGTAATAGGTAAAAGTGTCGGTAATAGGTTAAATGGAAGAAGGAAGGAAGTAAAGATGGATGGAGAAGATGGAGTGTCAATACAGGTTAGCTGGGATGTTAGAAGGATTGATTTATTATTATAAGGTTGAGTCAGAATTTGTACTTCTAGGAGGCAAAAGTAGGAGATCTTGGCATATTTAAGTATAAAAGTTTTATGCTTGTAATTTTGCAGTATTGTGCTCTTAGACTCTTCCCATGCTCTCATTTATTACTGTGATGATAATGTCAGTCTTTTTTTCCAGCATATTTTAAGCTCTGTTAGAATTTGTCCATCTCAAACTGTTGTTGCAGTGCATTAACTGTTTTTTTTTTTTTTTTTTTTTTTTTTTTTGCTAAGAAACTAGCCTGGCCCCTCTTCCTTTGGAAAACTGTCATAAGCGCCCAGGCCCAAGTGACTTAGATTCCTTGGTCCATTGAAAATCAATTACATTCTGATTCCAGAAAATGTACTTCCTTTGCTTAATTTTCAAGTTTATTTTACATTAGAACTGGAAGTCTTTGATAAATACTTCTCCTTCCATCCATTCTTTTATGTGTAGCTGAATCCTTGGCCTGAATATATCGATCAGCGCCTAGAGATGTATCATAAACTTAAAGCAGAACATAATGCACTTCTAGCAGAAAAAGCTGCAAAAGACAGTAAACCCATTAAAGTCACATTACCTGATGGCAAGCAGGTTGATGCTGAATCCTGGAAGACCACTCCCTATCAAGTTGCTTGTGGAATTAGGTATGACTGACTTCTATGATCTATGCTATCACTTTCAGAAACAGCTACTGCAATTTGCATATGTGATCTTTTATAGTCCTTAGCATGGTGGGTTATTTATTTCTTAATACAACTTAATTTTCTTCAAGGCTATCTTGTTTTTATTATAAACCAGAAGATTTACCTAACATTCCTTGGGTCCTTCAGGGCAGGAGCTTGGGGATGTGTGGGGGTGCAGGGCAGGGGATTGAAGGTGTCAGGGGTTCAGGACTCAAAGTTGGGGGGGTCAGAAGGGGCTCAGGGCTGGCGGTGGGAAAGCACAGGAGCCAACTCAAGCCATGTTGCCTGGGGTTCAGGTTCCCAGGACTGGCCACGGCGGGGACTGTGCTAGCCAGAAGTGGGTGGGAGGCTTACTTCTTCCTCCTGCTGTCCCAATGGGCTTATAGCTGTCCTGGTCCCCATCTCTGGTCCCTTGTTTCCCCCCTGTGGTCATTACACAATATAAATATTCCTGCTAGCAGCCCCTCCCTTTCTGTGTTATGAAGAACAATCGCATTCCAGGCACATCCATTGTCCTGGCACAACCAAACCCTTACCTTGCTTTAAGTTATGTCAAGAGGAAGCTATATACCAATTTTAGTGGTCCTAGCTCTTACCATTTAGGAGGAGTCTTTGAACAGATAGACTCACTTGCTCAGAGACAAACTCTGTCAAATATATAGTAGATTCAAACTAAACAGCTTTCTCATTTCAAAACTTAATTCTTTGCCTTATGAAGATGCTATTTCTAAAATTAAAACATTATTTGTGCTGGATCCTGTAGGTACATAAATATGAGAGTAACTTTTACTAAGTGAGTACACTTGTTGAGTTGGAAACAAATCAAGCACATGAGTAATATTACTCACATGTATGAAATGTTTGCATGATTGGTTGCTAGCGCATCACATAGTTTAAACTATCCTGCATTGACATGTGGGGACAAGTCTGTAAATTTCAATAGGAGTTGATCATAAAAATATCTTAATTTAATTATCAGCTATATATTAGAGAGAGTCTGGCTATTCAAGAACTCCTAAATAGTAAGAGCTAGGATATCAAATTTGGTATACAACGTCCTCTTATCATAGGTAAGGATCTAGTCGTGTCAGGAAAATGGGGTGTGCCTGGAATAGGATTGCTTCTCAGAAAACCATATAGAAAAGAGACAGGATCACCAGGCAGGTGAAAAGATGAAAGGGGGTGGCTGCCCCAGCCCTTTAGGGAGGGCAGAGGTGTGAGCTGAGCTCCCCTCCACCCCCTGATTTGTATGGGGACATTGCTGGATGGTCCCCTTCATCAGGGAGCAAAAGGAAAGTGCCCAGCTTACTGCATTCCTCATTCTGGCTGGGGAGCGCAGGAGGCAGATGAATCTGGACCTGTCCCAGCTGCACCCCTCCCCGTGGTTGTGCCTGCTGGAGCTGCCATGGTCACGGAGAGGCACTTCTCATGAGACCTCAAGATGCTGAGGTGAAAGAAGGCTGGGGTAATCCTCTCTTCCCCAAGGCAGCCCACATACTGGACCCCTCATCCCAGAGCAATGATTTAAATGAAACATGTTCATTTCATTTTATTTTCCAAAAAACAAATTGAGTTAAGGACCTGAGCAATGCTGAGTAAATCTTCTAGTTTTCCTATATATATGTGGCACACATTAAGAAGAGCACTACCCAACCTTTGTGTTATCGAATGGTAAAACTACAATAGAACGTTTAAGGCAATATAATAGGCGTCTTGGAAAACATTGTGGTCCCAGTTTGATGCTCAAAATTAAAATAATGAAAATGAGATTTTAAACTTTAGCAGAGAAATACGAACCGTATTTTTGGTTAGGTTACTCATTTTACTTGAAACTTCTTTCTTGGTATATATTTAAGGCTGGCAATTAATGCATGTGCTGTTTGCACAATTATTCATCTGTCGAGATGATCTCTGAAAATTTGGTCTCAAGCTATATTTTTAGCTATATTTTATAAAGATTTTACCTATGTTCATTTAGTGTTTAGTAAGCTCAGAATGAGTTGGTATCAGTGGATGTTTCTGAACAATATTGGTATGTTTCTTAGACATCAAGTAATTTCCAATACAGTTGAAGTGAAATAAACTTAATAAAGATTAGGTCGTCTTGGAGACTTGTTCAGCTCTAAGGGAAGTGCTTCAGAAACACTCATGGTATGCTTCCACTTTTGCAGTCAATCTGTCTGAACCAGTGACCTGCTCAAGTATTTAATAATTTTCAGTTTAAGTTTCAAGTGAATGCCAAATTTTATCATCTTTAAGAATTAGGTTTTCTTTTTTCAGTTAGTTGGGACAAAATGTAAAAGTCAGACTTACAGGAAGTTTAAAAAAATCTGTCCTTATTCAGGTACTTGCTTAAAAGAGGCTGCATCTCCTATTGCAGAAGGATCCTATTAGCATATTCTGCAAGTTCTGCCCTAAGTCAATTGTTAGAATACTTTACACTGGGAAATTTGCAAAATGAACAACATATATTTTCTTCCTGCTCTTCACACACACCTCAGCATACAGCCTCCTCCCCAGTAAAACAAATTAACACGCTGTGTGAGATTTTCTTAAATGCGTAGTGTTGGTCTGACTTTGCTTCCCTTGTTCTTCCACTGAAGTCAGTGGAAGCAAAGTTAAGTCGTCGCTAAGTAGTCTTGAAAATATGACCCTGACTGGGCAGAGTAGCAATGTGGGAGAGTGTCTCAATGTTTTGATTCCTGTAGTTGACATAAGTTTTATTTTTGGATAGTCAAGGCTTGGCTGACAACACTGTTATTGCTAAAGTGAACAAAGTGGTTTGGGATCTAGATCGTCCGTTGGAGGAAGACTGTACCCTGGAACTGCTCAAGTTTGATGATGAAGCTGCTCAAGCAGTAAGTATCTTCCACTAAACTGATTCTTCCCTCTCTTGAATGACACACTTCAAATCTACATTGAACTTGTCCTCAGTTAGCATTACTACCTTTAATGGCATAAAGAATGAAAATCATAGTGTTATACATCCCTTATTTTCTACCAACTACTTAAAAAAGTATGATGTGCTACTACAGATATATGCATGCTGGCATGCATTAATAGCAGTTGCAGTAATTAAGACTATATTAGGACTCTCATGGCAAGAAAAAGCCTCTAAATTAGGGGATCAGCAACTTTTCAGAAGAGGCGTGCCGAGATTTAACTTACTTCTGTTTATGGGTCAGAGTGCCAGTGATACTTTTTAAAGTCACTAATACTCCTACTTATAGCAGTTCATTAATAAATAAATTAAGATGCAGATCTTACCGTTTAGTGTGATCCTTGGCTTTCCTTTGCCTTGCTGAGTTCTCTGATCTCAGGCTCATAGTTTGATACTTTTAAGCAGCTCACAAGCCTCTGAGTCAGGATTCAGCAACCTACAGCACGCCAGAGAGGCTGTCTGAGCCGCCAACCCTCAATGTGGCCATGGGCCTGTCCCTGTGTCCAATACGCTAGCCCACCCACCACTCCGATCCCCAGTGGTAGCAGCCCCCTGCTTGTGGCTTTAAATTCCCCCTCCAGTAGAAACCTGCCCATTCACAGCTTCATCCCACCTCCGGCAGCAACCCGCCTGTCTGTGGCTTCAACCCCCCGGCATCAACCCGCCACGTGTTCTAGGCCCAAAATACTGGGGGCAGCCGCCCCACAATGTGGCCTCAGCCCAGCAGCAGCCAGCCCCCATCATGGGCCTGGCTGCCAGAGCAACTGCCTGAGCAGCCGCCCCCCAATGTGACCCCAGGCTGTCCCCGCCAGCGGCAGCAGCCAAGACACTCACCTTCCAGGAGCAGGAGGAAAGTGAGTGCTGCTGTGGAGGTGGGCGGGCTTAGATTAGAATTTTTTGTGCATTGCCGCATATGCGCACGTGTTAAGGGAACACTGGCGCAAGCTCCTGGCTTCATGGGGAGGATGGGTGGGGCTGAGCTTCCGCCTTGCATGCCAGTGAAAATCAGCTCACGTGCATAGGTTGCCAATCTCTTCTGTAGCTCTTCAGGGGAATTGAACCTGGTCTCCCATATCCCAGGTGAGTGCTCTATCACTGGGCTAAAAGGCATACACCGCAGGTGGTAACACCACCACCTCCTCTTTTGGCCTTTTTGTGTAGATTTAGGCAGGGACTTAACTCGTTTCTGTACGAAGCAGCCTAGCTGTCCAAACTGCCTGACTCTCCAGAAATGGGAACCAGCCACCTAGATAAGAAGCAAAGACTGACGCGTCCTTGCAGCAGGGACTTTAGTTGTCATCTCTGAGAAAGGGGCTGGACTTGGCAAATATCCCTGTCATTGGCATCTCCTCTTGGCTTTAAGCCGCCCAAGCTAGCCAAGCGTGCTGAATTTTATGGGTCACATTCTAAGGGGCCTGTCTCTCTCCGGACCCTAGACATCTAACTTGGCTATGTAGATTATAAACCTAAATCAGTTAAACATAATGTTTAACTAGTTAACTGATTAAATGGGATTTTACATCCCTAATGGATCACAGTGTAGTTTCTTATGATTTTTTTCTAGGAACCAATAGCCAGGTGTTGTGATAGTCAGCGTTGCAGCACCTAAATCCCTTCATGGATCCCAGCCTGCATTACCATTCCATTGGTGCTGTTTTATAATAGATGATCTATGAAGATAGTAAATGAGGCTAGTCAATTAAAGTTTGTGCAACTAAGTGAATTTTTCTTTCCGCACCCTACCCGCTGTTTGAGAGAACTATTGTGAAATTTTTTCAAAACTTAACAGACTATAAAGATCATCAAGTATAATTTGTTAGGTAGTTACTCATGATTTTTTGGGGTATTTGGCAAAATGATATGTGACTCATTTCCCACTACGTAATTGGCTCTAATAATAAATCTTCCCTTCAAGTATCTATAAAAACAAATCATTGTAAGACTTCCGTATGGATTTCAGAGGATCTTGAAATGCTTTGTACAGAATTGCTCAAGCTGGGCCCCTTTTAATTCCTCTTGTTAGGTATACTGGCACTCAAGTGCTCACATAATGGGTGAAGCTATGGAGCGAATCTATGGTGGATGTTTGTGCTATGGCCCACCAATAGAAAATGGATTTTATTACGACATGTACCTTCAGGATGGGTAAGTTCTTTCTTTTCACTTCCACGAGGCTGTATTGTAACCTTCCAATCCAGATCAAGAAAAGGGCAGTGGATTGGTGTGCTGCCCCACGAGCAGGCATGGAGTCACAATCTAATTCCTGCAAAAGCGACGAGGAGTCCTGTGGCACCTTATAGACTAACCAAAGTGTTGGAGCATAAACTTTCGTGGGCAAAGACCCACTTCGTCAGCTGCAACACTTCGGTTAGCCTATAAGGTGCCATAGGACTCCTCGCCACTTTTGCAGATTCAGACTAACGCAGCTACCCCTCTGACACAATCTAATTCCTGCTTCTCCTAGCTCCTGGGGCAAAGTGCTCTGAACAGCACGTTTTCTGGTGAAAATTGTTTCCCTCATTATGGTGACTCTAGTTCATATGCTGCTATGTTGTGGGGGTGGAACCACCAAAGAGATTACTAGTAAGAGATAATGCAGAATACTTATGTCTGTTGTAGAGGCGTATCCAGTAATGATTTCTCTGCTTTGGAGGCCTTATGCAAGAAGATCATGAAGGAAAAACAACCATTTGAAAGACTGGAAATTAAGAAGGAAACTCTACTTGAAATGTTTAAGGTAGATTGTTTTAGACTGTTTCATATTTACTCTAGCTGCACAGTAAGTGTGTGAAATGTAAGCTGTGCATCTGCTATTAGTATTGGTGAAAGATGCACTGCTGATGTTGTGTGCAGCAAGTTGACAGAATACTTCCAAGTGTGTAGGTTTTAATGTGGCTTTACTTGGGATATTTAATAAAGGTGAGTGCACACACAAGCTTTTCACTTTCTAAATGAAAGGAATGAAAGGTAATCATGGGATTCTGTTCCTGAAACACCAGACTTCTAATCTGGTTCTTCCACTGACTTACTGAGTATGTTGTCTTTCTGTTGCTTTGTTTCCCTTTTTGCAAGATGAGCATAATAGTTTATGTGGCTGTTGTGAATATGAATTGGATGGTACTATGACTCCTTGAGAATGTAAAACACTGGTGACAGTAAATGATGGATTTGCAGATATCAGATGCTGTAAAAAAAATTATCTTATTCCCCCCTGCCCTCGAGTCTTCTCTTCTTCAGACTAAACAGACCCTTTTTTTCACAATTTTTTTTTCCATGTTTTTCATACCTTTAATCTTTTTTTTTGCTATTCTCTGGACTTTCTCCAGTTCTTCTTTCCTGAAACGTGGTGCTCAGAATTGGACACACTACTGTACTCCAGTTCAGGCCTAATCACCGAAGAGTAGGATAGAGGAATTACCTCTCATATTCTGCATAGAACACTGTGGCAAATATAACCTGGAGTGATGTTTAGGATTTTTGCAACAGTGTTACACTGTTGACTCATTTAGTCTGTGATCCACTATGATCCCCAGATCTCTTTTTGCAATACTCTTTGGGCATCATTTCCCATTTTGTCTCTTATTGAATTTACTTTAGACTAATGGTTCCCAATCTTTGTGAGCATATGGACCCCTTTTCAACCTATTAAAATTTCATGGACTGTCCTCCATGGGGGTAGAAAAAAAGAAAAGTAAGGAAAGGAAAAGAAAAATAAGATCCTTATTTTAAAACTTTCCACAGATCCCCTGCAGTACCATCCTGGACCACCAGGAGTCCACAGCCCACAGGTTGGGAACCACTGCTTTTAGCTCATTTCTCCAGTTTAAATTGAATGATAATCCCATCCTTCAAAGCACTTGGTATTGTCTGCTAACTTTATATAAGAGTATTCTCTATCACACTTAATATGCCCTTCCAGTTTGACTGTGAACCACTGATAACTATTCTCTGGGAATGGTTATCCAGAAATCCTAGCTACACTTTGAGAATCTACACAGTTTTATTTGGCACAGCCAGTATGTGTTCTCGCCTTTGGAAATTTGCTATCAAGTCTCATTGTTTGGAAGTGATTTTGTCATTTGTCCCTAAGTGTGTTATATTGTTTAGAATTGGTATAATGTTGGTCATGTTCTTGTTTCTAAACCTTCATTTCTTTTGGAAGTCTATTACTCCGCTGTTTAAAAAAAAATAGACTTTCTGTTGCAGTCTGCCCAAGAATGTGGTGCACTTGTTCCTAAGTGTCCATCCAAAACTGATGCTGATAAAAGTTACATATCACACCATTCTGTGCAAATGAGTGAGAGAATAATATGGGAGATGCATGTGTTCAGCGCACATCTTAGAATTTAGACTGAGAAGTACTTGTTTTTTTTTTTTTTTAAAGAATACCCCTAGCTGTAGAAATCAAGCTGAGCCCATATTGTTCCAGTGAGAGCAAAATGGAAATTATATCTCTTTGTGAAGGTCTACCCTGTATAGCAGACCACACACAAACACTTGAGTGCAACAAAAAGTTGTTCCTGATCTTTTAATCGCTATATTCCATTCCTTAGGATACTCTCCCATCGGGGGTAGGGAAGGGGGAGAGGAAGAGAGGAATTAGTTTGTTCAGATGCATGCATTGAAGCATTCTTTTAAATTAGTAGAATACATTATTTCACACATTGGCAATAGCATATAAAAAATACTTGAGATTTGAATTGCCGTTTCAAGTTGTGAAGAATTAACATGGACTCTACCATTATATTCCTTCTCAGTATAATAAGTTCAAGTGTCGGATCTTGAATGAAAAAGTCAACACTCCAACTACTACAGTGTACAGGTAAAATATATACATGCATGCTCAATGAAGTGTCTGTCACGAGTAACCAACATTACTAATGTAATGTGAGCTAACTGAGTCTTTGTTTGCATTTTGACAGGTGTGGTCCCTTGATAGATCTGTGCAGAGGTCCCCATGTCAGACATACTGGCAAGATAAAAGCATTAAAAATCCATAAGGTAAACATTGAGATTCTATGCATAATTTTAAGCAAAAATTTATCAATAGACATCTTGGGCCAAATCTCTGGAAGTCAGGGGTACGGCACTTCATGCTGCATGGCTACAGGTTGGACGTCTATGGTCTGGCCCCTCAGGACCTGACAACTCCTGGATAAGGGATTTTGCTAGATGCGGGGTGGGAGATCAGGGGAGGGTGGGACACTATCCTCCCTGCTGGGCTCCTCTCCCTGGCCATTGGACCCAATGAGCTCTGGCGGCCCTGCCAGCCCCTCAAACTCCGGCAGCCCCAGCACCAGCTTTGCTCCCAGCTGCTGGCAGCTGCTGCCACTGGGGCTCCCTTTTCCGGGAATAGCCGTGGTCCTGTCAGACCAGAGAGTCCCAGACCACAGAAGTTCAATCTGTGGTATAATCTGACCATAAACTTAGTTTAGCCCATCTGAGGAAGGATCATCCTACTATAAGAGTGATATTCCAGTAGTGCAGTTAAATTATGCAGGCCTCGGCCTACACTGACTGCTGATAGAATAGCAGGAGAGGGAACATGGCTCAAGATAAGAGGTTTATCCAGGTACGTCATAAACTATGCCAATTCTGGTTTACAATTTTTGCCTCTTGTAACTTCCCTTTGCAGCTTATTGTAAATTGGAGCAGCCAGATGGGACTGGCCATGCATAGAATCACACCCAGATAAAAGGCAGCAAAAGAGATCTTTAAACCACTTTTTTTTTTTTACACACCTCCAGTAGATTTGTGTTTTGTGCATCTTTGCTGCAGTGAAGAATCTGATCTTTTATTTTTACTGGCATTATCCATCCCGTTGTGATGGTAGACATACACTCAGGTTGGCCTGGTGCGGGAGGCAAAAGCAGACCTGGCTGCCATCTTGTCCATGAAGGACCCACTACTGCAATGGCCATGTCCCCTCTACTCCCCTCCCACCTTGTGGTGCCTGCGTGCGCCATGCACTCTCACCTGCCAGAGGGTGCCATGGAGCTACTGGAGTCTGTCATCTGGGTGCTGGCGGGCTGGATCCTGGCCAGCCTGTCTGGACCCATTGGCCGGACTCCCTGCACTCCTGGCAATGCACGGCCTCTATTCTACACTCGGCACATGGACCTCTAACTTAGCTGAACCAGTCTGAGTGGGGACGAGGGAGGATTTCAGGGTCACGGTGCGGGAGGGGAGTGAGGTATTTCAGGGCCGGGTTTGCGGGCACAGGGCAGCATCGAGGGGCTGACTCAGGTATTTAACAGGCTGCTTGGGGGGCAAGGGAAGGAGGCAGGCTTGCACTGGGGGCGGGGCAGCTAGATTTTGGTGGTTGTTTGGGGAAAGGGGCCTCTTGGACTCCATTTCAGTGCAAGTCTCCCCCGAGCCCACTGGCTGCGCAGCAGAGCAACCCCACCCGGGTCTTGGTGCACTCAGGGCTGGTGAAATGGGCTGGGCCATGACATGGGAGCGATGTGAAGGTTGCGGTGTGCAGGGCGCGTGCCATTACCTGGTGGTGGTTGGTTGGTCTTCAGTAACATGGTGGGCAAAGGTGCACAAAGTGCCTGCTTTGCACCTTCCCGTCTGGCTGGCACCTTGGGACCTGCCAGAGGCAGAGGAGTCTCGGGAGAAGTCTGGTACTATGACAGATGGCATGATGGATGCCTCTCCTTTTATAATAGTATAGACTGTGTACAATTAGCTTTCATCATGATTAAAAAACTAAGATTTCTGTATACAGGGTTGTATTCATTTTACATAGTACTTTTATCTGTTTCATTTTTTTAACTGACCAGTTTTTAATTATTGCATGCCTTTAAAGACTATATTACAGAGCTTGTACAGTTGCAGTCATAAGGGTGCTGTTGTCCACATTATTCTGCTGTTCCATTTTGTCTGTCTTCAGAATTCCTCAACATATTGGGAAGGCAAATCTGATATGGAAACACTCCAAAGGCTTTATGGAATTTCATTCCCAGATGTTAAAATGTTAAAGGAATGGGAGAAGTTTCAGGAGGAGGCTAAAAATCGAGATCACAGAAAGATTGGGCGGGTAAGATAAACTTGCTGGTAATTTACTTTTAAAATTCTGCCTAGAGGTGGCACAGTGAATAAAAGGGCATGTGAAAGACGGACCCTATCTGCTAGTATTTCCAGATGTGATGTAATTCACAGAACATATAGGGACATGCTGCATAATTGAATGATCATCCTCTTCAAAACAGAGCACGAAAACTACTACAATGGACTGTAGACAAAAGAAGCATCTTTTAAAGAGTTTTTGGCTGTTTAACAAAACATGACAAATCTAGACAAGTTGATATCTGTCCTCTATGGAATAATTATGTACAAAATTGGAGAAAGCAGAATATCTGTAACCAGTGATGGGCTTCAACACAGCACTAAATTAAATCTGAAGAGGAAGGTTGCCCTATTAGGGGTTCTTATAGCTTTTATAGGGTCTCTTAAAGCCAGTAAATAAAATAATCATAATGAAAATGCATTTTTTTAGACCAGTGATTAACAGACTCCTAAATAGACCATTACAGGGCCTGCTTTTTTTGTTTGGAGAAAGGAGATGGCAACTCTTTAAAATCTCCTGCATTAAAGCAGGAACACAATCTAGCAAGGGTTCGGCTTACTAATTAATGGTTTGCACAGTGCTTTGGAATAGTAAAATGTCACAGTAGGACTTGTTATTATTAGTGGTGAAAGCAGAACAGATAAACCACCTCGGGTATAGTTAACAAGCCATCACGCACAGATATGTGGTATGACAGGTGTATCTAGGAGCATCCATATTAAATAGGAAACTGGACACCAATCTTAAACTAACCCTCATGATAGGGGATATTTATACAGGGAACTATATCAGATCTTCTGTGTGTCAGTACAGTATGTGAACTTTTAAAAAATGAAATTGTGGTTTAATTAGTGATGTGCAGTGAGAACTAACATTTTAGGCCTGGCTTTAGCTGTAACGTGGAGAGAAGAAAGGAACATGATCAGAAATCTAAACACATCAGATAAAATTAAGATGTATTCATGTTTTTCTACAGGACCAAGAACTCTATTTCTTCCATGAGCTCAGTCCTGGCAGTTGTTTTTTCTTGCCAAAGGGAGCTTACATCTATAACACATTAATTCAGTTCATCAAGGTAAGTTGTTAATTTCTTTGGATCTCTCCCTGCCCCTTTGTATTTTAAAAGATTTCTAGACAAGGAATTAAAAAGGAAATAGTTGTATAGTGATATAATTGGGATTAGTTGTAAATATTTGTGTGTGTCATGCTTTAAAACAAACACACGAACAGTTGCACACAGCATGTTTGTTTAATAGGTTATTGGATTTAACCTGGCAGAGTTTGCCGGGTAAGAAAACAAAAGAGGTGGAGGGGAAAAACATCCTGACATTGTGCCATGATATTTGCATTGCCACTGCACCATGTTATATTTCTGTACTATACTAGAGTGCAAATGCTGCAGTGGATTATCACAAGGCTTTGCTCATTATTTTGTGTCTGATAAATGAAAACTGATTCTTGATGGCTGTTTTGGTTGCTGGGATGGAGAAACGTATTTCTTCTATCTTATTCTCCAGCACCCATGTCTTCATTCTGTCTGGCCTTTGCAAAAGAATGGGAAGGGATCTTGGCTTCTGCCTGTTTAACTCACTATTGTCTCGTATGCTTCAGAAGCGCAACTTCTGCAGATGCTATTCTAAAGAGACAAATGTAGCTTTAAGCCATAAGTTGAGCACTACTATTCTAGCCTGCCTTATTAACTCTTCTGTTTCTTGGGTCTGTTCTTTCAGAGCGAGTATCGAAAACGAGGATTCCAGGAGGTTGTCACTCCAAATATCTACAACAGCAAACTCTGGATTACATCAGGACACTGGCAGCATTACAGTGAAAACATGTTTTCATTTGAGGTGGAGAAGGAAATCTTTGCTCTGAAGCCCATGAACTGCCCAGGGCACTGGTATTTATATAGCACCTGTTTAACCAAATATTGCTAATTTGTTTGGGCTATCTCTTTCATTTTCCCCCCCTGAAATGTATGAAGATTTTCAAGCAAGGTGCACTTTGGCATATTTAAAATACAGTTTATTTTTAGTACTATCACTATAATTTCTAGCTGTTATGCATGAGCCTGTAGTGCAGAGACATGTTCTTAAATTATACCTTCAGTTCAGCTGTGTATCTTTCTTATGGAGTTAGAACTTGGGTTAATTTTAGCCCAGGCCAGAATGTACACATTTCTGTTTCAGTTATGGTTTTGAGTACTCTGAACCTCTTACATACAAGCTTCTTATTTAGGTGCCCAACCCAGGTACTCAAAGTTGAAACCCTATCAAGTGTGAAATAATCTGATAATTAAGGACCATACAGCCTACAATGCCTACATTCATTGAGTTATAGTTATGAATGCTATGAACCAATTATTTCAAGGGCTAGATTTTCAAAACTATCTCCTTTAATCCCCCCAAAATTGTATGCCTGAAATACGTATTTGTTTATGGGGCAGTGCCAGTTTTTAATGTATCAACTTATTGTGAGGAAGATGATTGGCATTGGCCAGATAAGCAAGGAAATGCATTTCCTGAGAAGTTTCTTGCTGAAAGTCAGATCAATGATGAAAATTGGATTTTTGGAATGTGAGAACAGTGTAAGAAGCAACTAAAATTGGTCAGATATTTAAAGAAATGGATAGATATCTTGATGTCCTTGAAATCCATGAGTGCAGATGGACTGGTGTAAACAAATTACATTTTAGACCAGAGGTTCTTACCCCACAGGCAGCTTCTTGTGCAGTTAGCCCACAGCTGCCACCCATGTGACATCCTCAGGGTCAATATACAACCTCAAGTAGTGTATATATTGTATGGATGTGACCCACTTAACACAGAGAGCTGCATATGCTGCCTAAAGTGGTTGAGAACCTCTGCTTTAGAGAAACAAATATGGCTGTTATCGACTCTAGGAATGTGGATTCTAGACATGATACTGACATAGCAATTCTATCTGTCTCATAGAACTGGAAGGGACCTTGAAAGGTCATTGAGTACAGTCTCCTGCCCTCACAGCAGGACCAAGTACCATCCCTGACAGATTTGCAGGGTCAAAATACAAAAGAAGAGTAAGAACTGGGTAGGAAACAAGTCAATGAAAGAATTATTCTAGATTACTTTCAGACTAAATTCTTTGTCATACTAGGTTATGAACCAATAGGAAAGTAACTGCAGAAGACAACTGAGGAGTTTTATGGACAAATGATAAAGCACAATTAGATTACCTCATTTTAGCTGACAGAATTGTCTTGCTTAATTCAACACATCCCTTAATGGTGGAAAAAAAGACACTGCTTTAGAAGTTGCTTTATTTATCCACAAATGAAGGACAAAGTATACGGCCATCCTTGTTCCAAAAGTAGCTGTTATAGTGAATGAAGCATTTCTAGAATTTCTTAAAAAAAAAAAAAAAGTTAGTTTTTTATGGAGCAGAGATTGAGAAGGTGTACTCATTCCAAAGTAAATGCCCGTTGAAGATCTTCAGAGTCCACTGAAAAGAGTTTCTTGTCACATCAGAAATTCTAAGTAGAGCAAACTAATCTAAAACACCAAATATAGTGGGATGATGATGATGGACATATTTAAGAGACGCTTGTCACTTTTAATGGAAACAGTGTTGGGTGGCAATATAGACTCTATCTGGAGAGAGAAAAAGATGGCAGCCTACAACCTAGAGAAGCATTATGCAGAACAGTAGAGGAAAGCCAGATCCATTAATGTGATATTCAGAAGCCTGAACGGACCCACACGGGATGGCAGAAACTGCTGAATGTGCTAAGCACCTGAGAGTCCGGGAAGATAAAGAAAAAAATGAAGAATGGATATAAACTGCCATTTCATAGATGAGGTTTAAAAAGCCAGCTTTTAATATGAACTAATGTGTGTGTGATTCTTATGAGAAAAACCCTGTCTTTCTCCCAAGCAGTTCTGAAACGGTTTCCCTCAAAGCTTTCTCTTAGTTCGATGGTGTACTGTATTACAACCTGTCAGCATTAGTGAAATTGCTAGCATCTGACTTATATGAATGTACACTGGTGCTCTTTACTAGTTTAATTGTGAATACATTTCTAATAATGAACCTTTTCCTTCAGCCTTATGTTTGACCATCGACCAAGATCGTGGCGTGAATTGCCGCTGCGGCTGGCTGATTTTGGAGTTCTCCATCGTAATGAGCTGTCAGGAGCCCTTACAGGACTTACTAGAGTACGGAGGTTCCAACAAGATGATGCTCACATATTCTGTGCTATGGAGCAGGTAAAGTATGTTGTTGAATAAGATATTATGTGTTAAAGTGCAAACAACATAAAGCCACAAATATAATTTGTCTTCATGGAAAGATTGAAGAGGAGATAAAGAGCTGTCTGGAGTTCTTGCAAGCTGTGTATGGTGTGTTTGGATTTTCCTTCAAATTGGACCTCTCCACTCGTCCTGAAAAGTTCCTTGGAGATATTGAAGTGTGGAATCAAGCTGAAAAGGTAATTGGTAACTTTAATGGCCTGGTATAGAAGTGTTAACTGTATATGCCAGTAGTGGGAAACTGAAATGTTGGGGTAGGGGAAGAGGGTTAGGCCTTGAAAAGGACTGGGGACAGCTCTGACTGTACTCATTTTAGCTTGTAGAGCTGTTTTTAATTCTTTGTGCCACTGCTAATAGTAATAGCTTCCAATATGTGGAGACCATGGTGGATGATGTATTGAAAATGTGAACTCTTTTTAAAGAAAGATTCAAAAGATGTGGGTACTTGAAAAGGAGGAAAAGTAAAATAGGTTTTTTTTCCAAACATGAGTGTGATGTGAATTTTTTTTTTTTTTGAGCCACCATCAAAGAGCCCAGCTGCAACTTAATCATGACCGTAGTACTGCAGAATTCAGCTGCATAAGTAAGAGAAGCAGGAGTGGGTCCCCAGTTATACTAGAGCATGAATGACAATTAAGTAGGGAAAGATCTAGTATTCACTATCTCTGTGTGTGATCTGATACTGTACTATGTGCAAGAAAAAACATGGCTAATTAAGTAAATACAAAGTGAATTACTAAAAATATATATTCTTTCTCCAGCAACTTGAAAACAGCCTCAATGAATTTGGCGAGAAGTGGGAATTGAATCCTGGGGATGGAGCTTTCTATGGACCTAAGGTTAGTAAATTATTGTAATGTTCATATCTTTCCTAAGTGTGTCAACAACTATTGAGGGCTAAGAACACCTCCATCACCATAGTATTTTAACACAATTTTTGTGGGATAGACAGTGGAATAGCACTAGAAATGATCCTTAGAGAGCTTCAAAGAAATAAAATCCTCCAAACCCAAAGTGTTTTTGGGTTCTCAAAATCATATTAAAAATTAAGTAACCTCTTTTAAGAGAGGTTTGGGATATATCTATCCCTTGACAAACCCCAGTTCTGAGTATGAAAAAGATCTGTCAAATGGTTTCAGATGAGGACATGAAAACAAGTAAGATTTCATCTGGTCACCCTCATGTTATATTAACTGAATGTATTATTGGCATTGATGAAGATTAGTAGCAGACAGCAGCCTTCATTATATTAATTATCAGGAAGAGGGAGTAAAGAGTGTTGTGGTAGGGTTTTTTTTCCAACCATTTCCCCTGCAGACTTGTCTACCCCTTCCTCCTCCCCCCCCATCTCAGTCATCCTACAAACTCCTTGATCTAGCTTTGTACATTCAAGTGCATTTGGGTCATTTTAATTTTTCATTAAAGCATCCTGCATTGGCCGGGAGGGAGGATAATAAATAAAATGTATTCCTAAGGGAAATGACAAGTCATGTACATCAAAGTCTGTCCCTAAAGAACAAACATTGTGAAATAAATTCCTGTGTCCTTTATTTTGTCTCAAGAGGCTCAGTTTAGAGTTACATGTTTTTCTGGGATGTGATTTTTTTTCCCCCCTTCCTATATGTAGCTTGATGGATAACTCTTAATGAGTTTGAGACTTTGTTGTTTTCATGTTAGATACGACAACTTCCAAGAATCTGTTTTGTGCTGAACTTTTTTCTATTTAATCAGATCAACCCAGCTTTTCACAGACAAAACAATTAGTGCAGATTGGATCTCCCTGGTAAGGCACCCTTGGGAGCTAGCTGGTCCTGAATAAGGGAGTTTGCTGGACCAGAGGAGGTCAATTCCCATTGCTTTGCTGCCTGCCTTGGGCTCTCCCCCAGGGCCACCAGCCTCCTGGCTAGGCTCCCCTCATGGCCATCAACTCCACTGCTGGCCCTGGTTGGACTCCCTGTCCTTAGGCTGCCGGACAAGCTCCACTCTTGGTCCTCCCCCCCAGCCAGGCTCCAGGCTGCCAGCCACCTGGACTGGCTTTGCTCCTGCACCCTGGACTGGCTCCGCTCCTCCTCTCTCACCCCCATTCCAGCTTCCAGGGCTCTCTGCTTCAGTGACATCGGTGGTTCTGCCAGACCACAAATATTACCAAACCAAAAAGGTTCAACCTGTATTACTTTTATTATTGTAATGAGAAAGTAGATAACTCATTTGGAAGCATGAACAGAAGGTGGCACTATTGTGCCTTTTTTATTAAACGGTTTTAACTATATCGGACATATTCTGATCAGTAACTTTTTTTTTTTTTTAAAAAGGAGCAATTAAAATTGTTTATGGCTAGTGTATAAATTAAAACTTGAATATAAAAAACAATTATCTGAGGTAAAATATTTTTTCTAGTATTTGCAATTTTGTGTCTACTATAGTTTTTCTATTCTTCTTGCATAAATAATTTCACAATTCAGACACAATCTGGTGAAGTGAAGTAGGAATTGTATTGAAATCTCTTGCAAAGAAAAAGAAGCTCCATACATCATTTGTGTGCAACTTGTTAATATATTTGTTTTGAATAAGCTATTCAGTAAACATAGCCTAATTTACTATTCACAGCTCAGTAGTAGACTGATTTGATATATTTGCGAATGTATGTTGTTTATAAATATTCACCAAATAATTTGTTCAGTTTTCACCTTTATGGGCTTTTAGCAAACTATTGGTGTCTGCAGCTGCTCGTTGTTCACCATTGTCTGCCTACAAGCTTGAACCCACATAATTAAATCAGGTTATTCTGATGCTTGCTTACACCTGTGTGAATACTTTTTCTCTTAGCTTAAACATGTGCCCAGCAGTAAACTAAATTGAAATAATTATATATATAGCCTTTTGCACTGGTTTAACTAAAATGGTTTAAAATTGTACCTTTAAGTTAGTGACGCAGCTCTTCATGGAGTCCAGCCTCAATCTAAGTGCATTTTTTTTATTAGTTTATGATTGGATAACTAAAGAAAATAGCAAACAGAAAACTTTTTTTAAGAATTTTAATGAATAACTATAAAATTTGATAAATCATCCAGAAAAATTGATTGCCATCCAAATACTTGAACAAATGACACACATTTATTTGCCAAAAAAGATTAAAAACATTAAATCACTTTTTGTTTTGATCCGCTGATTTTGAAGGTCACTAAGAACTTTGTTCAATAAAACATCTTAAACTAATTCAATAGTTTGACTTTATGTGCAAACAGACTAAGTGATAGGGTTTTCTACCCCTGTTCAGTTTTAGAACAGTAGAATAAGAGGGACAGTTTGCTCAATGATTAAAGCCCAGATCCTGCAAATACTTGCTTAACTTTCAACTAGATAGTTTTAGGATTGCAGCCTGCATTTAAAAAGTGCATGCTTTCAGATCTGGAAGCCAAATTACATTGATGAAGCTGGACAATCTGAAGGAAAGGAATATGATCTTCATTGCTTAGTGGTCTCTTTCCCTCAACTGACATAGACAGCCCTCACTTACAGAGGTGTGCTTTTTAGCATGTAAGAAGCTGTAAAACTGACACCATTTGATTATCTAATGTTTGAATTAATAGGCTTGGAATTTTTTCAGCTACAGGTTGCAGAAGTCTTGGTTTTGATAATTGTTCAGGTTGACTTTTTAAAGTTATTCCCATGTACAGTTGAATAGATTCAATAGGAACTCCAGGAAAAGTGAAGTAGAAAGCTCCAAATTAGTTCAGGACCTTGAATCAATGTGTAAACTTAATTTGAATTGGTGAAACTCCTGCTGTATTAATTTCTATTAGATGGCTCAACCCAGGACTGCTAAGCCATTTCTGTCCTACCTTGGGCTGAAGAGAGACATAGATGATATATAGAGGTTTGCATGGTTCCTCAGCACTATAATAGATTTCACTCCATGTGAAGATGTTTGAAAATCTCTTCTAAACATTTGATTTTTGTTTCTAAGATTGACATTAAAATTAAAGATGCCATTGGCCGATACCACCAGTGTGCTACGATTCAGTTAGATTTCCAGCTCCCGGTCAGATTTAACCTTACCTTTGTGAGGTGAGTACGACTACAAATGCTGGAGTGTGTAGTAATTACACAGTCTGTTTTTCCTATCAAGTACAAGTATATTAAATTTTTTTTTTTTTTTTTTTTTTAAATTTACAGCCATGATGGTGATGACAAGAAAAGGCCAGTTATTATTCACCGGGCCATCTTAGGATCTGTGGAAAGAATGATTGCTATCCTGACTGAAAACTATGCAGGCAAATGGTAAATTTGAAAAATGAGCTTATTGTACAGCCAGAGAGGGAGCACTCTAGATGGTGGAAGAGGGCATTAAGTATGTCTAATACAATTGAAGACTACTAAATGCTCCATTTACAATTGTTTTCCTTCTAAAGGCCTCTCTGGCTGTCTCCTCAGCAAGTGATGGTTGTTCCGGTGGGACCAACGTGTGACGAATATGCACAAAAGGTGAATTCATTTGTTCCAAGATAAATTTGTGATTTAATTGAGATGCTTAATTGTCATTGGCTTTGTTTTTATGAAGGAATTTTTATAATTCCTGTTGTAAATAAGTTTGGTTGTATTCTGATAATAAATTAAGCTGCTTAACTTTTAAATGGAGCTTAATCATCTTACATAAATATTTAGTCTGGATTCTGGGTATCCAAGCCACAAACATGGATGCTGAAGAGGATGTTTCTGGTTGTGGAGGCAAAGGAAATTCCTCAGCTCTGTAGCCAGAGAGAAACCTATGGAGAAAACATGTTTAACATTTTGTATCCTACTCCTGCAGTTGACTGTACTTAGACCTCCAGTGCCCACAAGCATTTTGAGTAATGATGGAGCAGAAAAGACAGGGGTCTTTGTATGTTGTAAATAGTATTTTAATATTGCAAACCTCATTCTGTGTATATCTCCTTTAAACTCATCAGTAGAGCACTGTAAAATCTGCAGGTATCTGCTTTTACATCCATGCATGAGGATACCCGAGTATACAATGCGGATATCCATGGCTCATTTTTGTGAATGCGGATACAAATCTCATATCTAGAACCCTGCAAATTTGGGTATGTCCACTTTATATCCGCATCTGCGGATGTCAATATCTGCAGCTCGTTTTTGCAGATACCAATTTTGTATTTGCATAGGGCTATCCATATCAGGCCTAAACTTTTAAATGATCATTTGATCACAAAGACCTGTAGCTCTCCTGGCTGCAGTATGGCTAAAATCTTGTAGTGTATCCATACTATTGAATCCGGGTACAGGTTGAACAGCTCTAGACTGGCACTCTCTGGACTTGACCAGTGCCAAAACAGAGAATTTGCTAAACCACAGGAGGTCATTATTGTCTGGCAGAATTACCAACACTTCCATTGCTTACCGGGCTCTTAGAAGACATTTAGAGGTAAGTTAGAGCTAAAGATCAGCACAGAACACTGAGAGCCAGGGCCGATGGCTGTAAACAAACTGTGGGACAGCAGGGAAGTTGGCAACACCCATGATAAATGGACATCCGGGTAACTAAAATCATGTGGACCATGGATGTTGCTGAACTAGAGAGGTTCAACCTATACTAGGATTGCTTAGTATTTAGTGTGTGAGGATCTCATGCATTATTATGGTGGGAGGGGTAGCTCAGTGGTTTGAGCATTGGCCTGCTAAAGCCAGGGTTGTGAGTTCAATCCTTGTGGAGGCTATTTAGGGATTTGGGGCAAAAATTTGTCAGGGATGGTACTTGGTCCTGCTGTGAAGGCAGGGGACTGGACCCAATGACCTTTCAAGGTCCCTTCCAGTTCTAGGAGATAGGCAATCTCCATTAATTTTTTTTTTATCTGAGCCATTCTGCCATATTTCAGTGCCCTGTGTACTTTTTTGAGGACCCGGTCCAGGAGAAATGCCAAAATTCATCTGCCTCTGAATGAAAGTAAATCAGATATCTAGTATTAATTTTTGTTTCTCAAAGCTCAAATGGTTTCTTTCAGTCAGTCTACATACTCTCATGGTTGAGGATTTAAATATTTTGTCCTTTTATTACTTAGGTCAGACAGCAATTCCATGATGCTGGATTAATGTCCGATGTGGATGTAGATCCTGGCTGTACGCTAAACAAGAAGATCAGAAATGCTCAGCTTGCACAGTATAACTTTATATTAGGTAAAGAAATAGTGAGTAGTGGTCACATACTGCAGTAGCTGATTTATTTTTCATGTATACAACTGAAATTTGGTCTAACCTAGTTTCCCAGGAATGAGTGAAGCAGAGACTATGGCTACGCCTGCAAATTCCTTTTTAATTCTCATGTTTTCTTCTCAGACCGCGTCCTCTAAGCTGCACATGACTGCTCACCATGGAGCAAATCTCTGTTGCTTTGTTAGCTGAAGAGATTGCTTTTTAGTTACTTGGCACAATGACACTGCATCAGGAAAAATATCTTGGTGCCTTTCATTCAACAGGTCAAGAGATTGGTTCACATTAAATGGTTTTCAATAACTTCATTGTGAAGTGTATGCTAAAGCAGGAGAACCACATTCTGATCACTGATTCAGGCTGCTTTTGATATCTTGATGCATTGATGAGTCTATGCACATGTACCCAGGAGCTGAATCTTGCTGTTGTGCATCAAACATGAGAATCTGGCACTTGAAATATAACACAGAGTTGTTAACAAAAGCAGTGTCAGTCATGGGGCTTTCATTATTCAGAGTCTGTACTAGAATTACCATAAGGTAGCTGTGAGTGTGGGGAAGGGGTAAAGGGGGCTGCAGTGTAGGATTCATTTGTCTTGGGAAGCTTTAGTGTGTTCTTTCCTAATTTCCTAATTCTTTTTTCTTTTTAAACCAACCCTTGGGCAAAAAGTTAATTTAATCTGTGGATTTTTCTTTGTTTAGTTGTTGGTGAAAAGGAGAAGGCAAGTGGAACGGTGAATATCCGTACCCGAGATAACAAGGTGCACGGTGAACGAACTGTTGCTGATACCGTGGAGAGGCTGCTACAGTTGAAACACTGTCGATGCAAACATGCTGAAGAAGAATTCTAACATTTTATTTCCCTACCTGGCTTAGTGTAAAAAGGGTGATAGTTTTTATAGAGCAGCTAAATCATATTGTAACATTTTACTTGCACTATGTTGATTTGGAAATAGATCTTCAAATGAGCCAAAAAAATCAACCATGAAACACTTTTCTGTACTATTCAGATATTAGATGTGTCTAGGGAAAGACCACTTTACACACAAGAAGTGCAGCAAAGCTTCTTGGTATCTGATTTCAAAAACAAAGCCAGGTGACTACGGTTTAGTATGAATTAAGGGTAAATGGAATTGTTAATGAAGGATTAAAATACTGTCATAGTTTAAAAATAATAAATTTTGGTAACTAATATGTATTTAATAAAGTTTGGCGTGGGTATGTGATAGATTGTAGAGTAAAACAGAGCGACAAAATACATCTCAATACAACTGAACCTAATGTTTTAGAACCTAAAACAAAGTCCCTTTTAAAAGAGATTTTTCCTGAGGCTTCAGTGACAAAACTAAGCTTCATTCCCTTGCATTTCCAAGGTTTAGATTGTTAGTAGACTAGAGTACTGAATGCTACTAGGGTTGCTGGGATCTAGTTCATGTAGCATTTTAAATGCTAGAGCTGAGCTGTGCAACTTGATGTATGTGCCTCACTGTAGAGAACCAAACCCTAGTAAAAACACTTCGGCTTCATTTTCTCACTAATTACAAAAAAAAAACCTGACCTTGTAGTAGCCCGCTTCCTAAGATTTAACTAATGAATCAAGATGTACTGGATTGCACGGTACAAGAGTGGTTAATGATTCCTGGCTGCTTTAGGAATTGACAGCAACTGTCCTATTTATATCAGTCTATAGAAAGGAACTGAGATATGGTTTCGGTAATTATTTAAAAGTTTAAAGAACTGTAAGTATCAAAATGCCCCCCTTCATTATTTCATGATAGGTATTTGTGCACACACAAATAGCTGTTTGACATAAGTGAGGTGACTGCTTAAAGGTCCCATTTTAAACTAATGTTCAAAAGCAGAAGATCAGTCTGAATTTATGGAGTTTAGTTCACAACCTTGATGTCTAAACAATTACAAAAACAGTTCATAGAACTGTTTCTAGTAGGGTTCCGCAGCACTTGGTGCTAGGCCTGATGTTACTAAACACTTTCATCAGTGATCGGAAAGTAAAATATAAATCTGTTTGTATTCTTGGAGAACCCAAGAGTTATAGTGATGGGGCAGGACCCCGGCTGGCTAGGCAAAAATAGACAAAAATGTCTGTCTGTCTCCTTCAAAGAGCTTATGTTTAAAGACAGACAATAGCTGGAGGCAGACTGAGGAGGGAGTACAAGAAACCAAGTCTGTAGTCTGTGTACACTAGCAGGCCAGCTGTTAAGTTTTTTATAAGCATTATGGCAAAGGAGAGTTGAGGATAAGGGAGCTTTTTGTAAACTTATAGGGGGCTCTTCTGAAACCTGAGAGTCAGCATGGGAGAAAGCCTGAAGGTGCTTCTTTGAAAATGTAACAGTTGAGTGGCAGAGACTGGCCTCATGTGAGGCAATAATTGATCTTGAGAGTGGAGAGGTAGATTGGAGATAGATATATATTTTTTTAAGGGCCTGGAGGTAAACAGCCTCATTAGAGAGCAGAGGAGTTGAGCTAGGGCTGCAGGTCAAATAATGAGGGTATAGGTGAGGAAATGTGCAGTTAAAAGGTTGGCTGAGTCATCAACATAGAACTTGCATCTGACGAAGTGGGTCTTTGCCCACGAAAGCTTATGCTCCTATATACTTCAGTTAGTCTATAAGGTGCCACAGGACTCCTCGCTGCTTTAACATAGAAGTTGAAGTCCTGAGATGGAGGAACATTGTGGGAGGAGGAAGAGTGAGCAAGCTAGGAGCTGAAACCAGAAAAAGGCTGATTTGTGAGGAGTTGGGAAGATGACCTCAACCTGAAGGGGGAGAGAATGACAAAGACCGGTGGTGTGGTAAATATGGTTGAGGATAGGACAATCTGGATTGCTTGATTAACTGAGTCTATTGAAACAATTAATTTTAATAGAGGCAAAGGTACAGTTGAGCATGTAGGAACAAGAAATGCAGGCTACAACTACAGAATGTAATTTAGTATAAATGTTTAACTACATTACCTGAAGAGACAATACCATGAGGTTGCCACTACAACCTGTTTGAAAAATAGGAAGTGACTTTTTTTATAAGAGTTTTACTACAGCCAAGAATATTTTCTATAGGGCTAGTCTAGTTTGTTCACCTATGTGTTTATCAACTGTAAATACTTTCAATGAATGTGAGAAATTTGTCAGACTGAGAGCCCACAGGGAAGAAAGCATGAGAGATCATCAAGAGGGGATATGAGACTGGATGAGCAAAAAAAAGATTAAAAAGATCTGGAGCAGGGAGGTGGGGAGAGAGACTTGGGATTTGGATGAGGATTTTCAAGGGGGAAAATAGGCCAAGCTGGGCAAGGAGACTGGGACCAAGATGAGGTGACAGGGGAGTATCACCATGCATCCCTAATTTGTTTCCCTTGTAATGGAATTATAACTGTCTTTAATTTGGTGATCACATTTTCCACAGGGCCTTGCCTCATTTAGTAGATAGGCTGCCCATGGGGTAATTGTGTAGTGAATGAGGCTATTTTCTATAGGGTCTCTGCCTCACTTGATGCAAAAGTTCAGTGAGCCTCGTGAATGAAGCAGGGGGTTGCAGACAGAGAAAGGATGTTTTTGGCTACCCTGGAGAACTGGATTCTAGACTACATTCCCCTCTGCCAGAGAGTCCTGTGTGGTACTGGGCAAGGTACTTAAACCTAACTTTTCACAAGGAACTTTTTTGGATTCTGGACTTGACTGTGGGGCCTAATTTGCAGAAGTGCTGAGGACTCAGCTGGAAATCATGAGCTGTGCTTTGAACATATGAAGTGTTACATACTGTTAAGTATGCTAAAAAATCAGATCCTAGCACGCTTAAATTTGGCATGCAGAAGTGGTGGCTACTTTTGCCCTTAATATGTCTCAGTTCTTCATTTTACAGATAGTTCCTTACCTCACTGAGGTGATGGAACATTTATTGTTTATTGCTGCAGAACACTCTGCTAGCATATTGATGAGCGCCATCAAAAAGTCCATGAGGAAATGAATACATCTTGTCTTCATAGGAGGGTTTGAAGAGTGCAATAAGTAGGGTCTGGGCCACATCTTGAACAATGAGAAGAAAACAAAATACTGGGCAGTTTCTCATTCAGTGAGCACCATCCAGCCTGTGTAGAGAAGGAGGCAGGAATCCTGTGGGGGAAAATAGTTTGTGAGCATATAAAGAAAAGACAGGGAGCTTAATGAATATACACAAAGAGCCCAATTAAGGTTGCACAGGCAAACTTAGTTCTGGTTTTTGAGTGCTTGACTTCACAATCTTAGTGTATGCTTTTGGTTTGAGTATTTCTCTTGAGCCTCTCTGTACTTATCTCAGGGTACGTCTACACTGTGTCTACACAAGCCGCCCATTATTTTGAAATATTTTATGAAATAACAGGTGTGCTATTTTGCCATCCGGGTAAACCTTGTTCTACGAGGGTTAAGGGATGGCTCAAAATAGCACATTGTCTCAAAATTTGGCACTCTGTAGACCTGCCAGATTTCAAAATCTGTTTCAAAATAAATTCAAAATAAGATATGCAATTTGCATAGCATAAATTGTGTATCTTATTTTGAGCTTAGGGTGCTGTTTAGATGCGTTCTCGGTGTATTAAAATAACATTAATGGCTGTGTTACTGCTTAAGCCTCAGTGTGCATTGTGTTGTATAAAATACAGGCTGTACTCTTCCAACCTTGTATAACCAACAAACAAGTACGCAGAGCTGGGGAATGGTACTAACTTGGGGTGGGGTGGAAAGGTTGAGGCTGCTCTTTAGAAAGTTGTAATAAGTTTGATATATGCTGACATTGTGACCTGAAAATAGTAAGGGTTAATGAGGTAGTTTAATGTATTGAGGCTGGAAGATGTATTAATATCTCATACTTAGTCTCATGTAAGCTAATGTCTGTTAACACAAAAATGTGAAATGAAGCATTTACAGTGGGAAACAGCTAACGTAAAACACACTACAAGTTTTCTGCCAATTCCCCCATGCTGTGCATGCACAGGGGAAAGCTAGAGAGATACAGATACAATTGAGCAGTCAATCTGACAGTGGTAGTATTCAGAATAATACTCTTGCTCCAGGGACTGGTAATTTACGCCACCTTAGCAGCTGTCCACCTCAGAAGTTAGAATAAAGGGGACCTAGCCTGAACTGTTTTCTTTGGGAGATCTTGCTCTGTGAGGTTTTCAGAATCCAAAGCAATGGTAACATCTTTCTCTCGAAGCAATTTCAGGAATAATGAGAACACAGGGGATCTGATAAGTGACTGATACAAGGAAGCATACTCTTATCTACAACTATTTATTAGCTATTAAGCATATGTGCACGTACACAGTAGGTTAGAATATCTCAGATACAGATAGCTAGAATCTGAGATGGTTTTGATTGATCACCAGCTGGGATTCTAGTGGTCCTTTTTCTGTTAGCTGCTTGCCTAAAGAAAAACTCTCTGGGACTGCTATTTTTATCTAATCTTTTACAGCTAACTCTGACAAAACACTATGCTGACCTATAGTGACTCTTAATAGATCAGCATAGTCACTTTTACTGGGTCAATCAACTTCAGCAAACTACTAATCTCCAAACAGTTCCAGTATTTCTAGCCAAAACAACAATGTCAAGGGCACCTAAAACCAAGGTTGCTATGAACTCACTCTCCTCCCTAATTTTCTGTCCCATCCCCCCATTCTAATTAACAAACTGCATGTATGCAGTTGTCTGACCTTGGCTCACAAAGTTCTCCCTAGGCAATGTTTGATTTTCAGTAGACAGTGGCTAAACATACAAAATGGCTGTTAAGTTATAAGTACACGCAGGAATGTAAAATTCTGTTGTAACTGGCTGGATTCCCCTCAACTCTTGTGCTCAGGAAGACAAAGACAGGAAGAGGTTGGAATAAATGGTAAGTTTTCAGAATGGAGAGAGGTAACTTATGGTGTCCCCCAAGGGTCCATACTGGGGCTAATCCTATTCAACCTATTTATAAATGATCTGGAGAATGAGGTTCACAGTGAGGTGGCAAAATTTCAGATGATACTAAACTGCTCAAGATAGTTAAGACCAAAGTAGACTATGAAGAGCTTCAAAAAGATCTTACCAAACTTAAGAGATTGGACAACAAAATGGCAAATGAAATTAAATGTTAATAAATGTAAAGTAATGCACATTGGAAAAAAATAATCCCAACTATACATACAACATGATAGGGACTAATTTACCTATATCTACTTAAGAGAGAGATCTTGGAGTCATTGTAGATAGTTCTCTGAAAACATCCACTCAGTGTACAGCAGCAGTCAAAAAAAGCGAATAGAATGTTAGACGTCATTAAAAAAGGGATTGAGAATAAGGCAGAAAATATATTATTGCCTCTATTTAAAACCATGGTATGCTCACATCTTGAATACTGTGTACAGATGTAGTCGCCTTATCTCAAAAAAGATATATTGGCATTAGAAAAGGGTCAGAAAGGGACAACAAAAATGATTAAGGATTTGGAATAGGTCCCATATAAAGAGAGGTTAAAAAGACTTGGACTTTTCAGTTTAGAAAAGGGGAGATGAAGGGAAGATATGATAGAGGTTTAGAAAATCATGACTTGTATATGGAAAAAATGAATAAGGATAAGTTATTCACTTATTCCCACAATAAAAGAATGAGGGGTCACTAAATGAAATTAATAGACATCAGGTTTAAAACAAAAGAAAGTTTTTTTCACACAGCACACAGTCAACCTGTGGAACTCCTTGCCAGAGGACATTGTGAAGATGAGGACTTTATCAGGGTTCAAAAAAGAGCTAGATAGATTTATGGAGGTTAGGTCCATCAATAGCTATTAGCTGGAATGGGTAGGAATGGTGTCCCTATCTTCTGTTCAGAGGCTGGGAATAGGTGATAGGAGAGAGATCACATCATGATTCCCTGTTCTGTTCACTCCCTCTGGGGCATTTGACATTGGCCACTGTTGGAAGACAGGATAGTGGGCTAGACAGACCTTTAGTCTGATCCAGTATGGCTGTTCCTATGTTCTCTCTTCCCATTGCATCCTGCTCTCCTCAGTAGGTGGCTGGTAAGGGTGGGCAGTGTCTTAACTGACAGGGAAATTCAGGGAACGGGAAAAAGGACTCCCCACAGAAAAGCTAGGCCCCTTTTTTTTCTCTCTGTTTGATCTATCCACTCAGGAAGTCCAAGTGAATGAGTAGTAGTAAGTGTGGAGTTAATCAGGTTACTGTTTCTTTATCATTTTCAGAGACCAAATAGTTTTTTCAATTTAATACAGTCTACTTCAATGGGATGTTCCAATGTTAGGTCTCTCATCCCACATAAATGAAGTTTCCAATTAACAGAGCACTCTACTCTTGAAAGGGTTCATAAAGTGCCTTTCATCAAATCTGCTGGTTCACTACAGAGGTAAATATAACAAGTATAAACAGCTTAGTGATTTTTACCCCAATGGATTGGAAATGCAGTTGAAGTAGATAAATACTGTGTCAACAAGCTTCTGAGAAGGTTGTCAACCCTGCCACTCTAAAAAGAGAATTAGTTTTTGAGAAGGATCAAAAGCAAACCTATTAGCTGGACACCCCCGAACTGTGATGTTTTTCTTACAACAGAACATAGTTCTGCACTATTCCCAGATTTATGAAACCCCAAACCACTGCAGTTTTCCCATATCAGAGTTGGCTTGAAGAAGGAATATCTGCCTTAAACCATCCAATACCTCACCCCCCCCTTCCTAAGTTTGAGGAGAAAATGGAACCTGGATTTGAACCCTCTCCTATTTTGTCAAGATGGTATCTAGCCAAATAGTTTTAACAAAATCAAAACCCAGCTTCCTTGGTCTATCAGACTTGTTTCTAGCATTGTTTAAAGACCTGGGAACCTGTTTCTCCCTGATCTTGAAGACATTTGCACCTGTGTACCTATAAAATGACTACACAAAGTAAAAGGTAGTAGAGAATCAGATTCCAGCTAGCACTTACTACCATGTAGACAGCAGTCCCAAAAATCATTAGGCTCAGATTAGATCTCTGAGAATATCCCATTAAACTAGTGTGCTATACTGGGTTTCACACTATATCCTGCTTTTTTGCCTCATAACTGAATTATAGTAAAATGATTCATATTTATATTTATGGCAACTTTAGTCTTGCATGTATTCTCCCTAAAAAGGTACTTTGGAAAGCATGAAAGCAAGTATACCAGGACATAGCTGAGGTATAAAACGCTAGCTGCTATTTAATTTTCTAGCAGTAGATGTCAGTCCTGCATAAATCAGACATATGCAAATCTCAATTAAATGCTATGCTTTAAAAAAATATAATTTATTCGGCCAAAAAGAGGAAACTTCAAAGTTAGAAATCATTGGGAAAAAATCTATTAGTAAAATACCAACCCCAAATGTCAATCACCAGCATTAACAACAACAAAAAAGCAGTAAAGAGGCTGGATAAGCTAGTGTATAAGAAAAAGAAGTCAGTTCAGTGGGGCTGCTCAGATATTTTAATATTTACAATAATCTAGCAACAAGAGAGGACAATTACCAATAAGAAAAAAGTGGTTTAGGTTAATTTAATTTTGCAAATCACTCCCATCCCTGTTAAGCGGGAGGATAAAAACACAGATCACAGCAATGAAAATAATAATCAGATCATACACTTGTGCAGCAGGAGACTGTAAAACAGGATGAAGTGGACAGCTCTGTTTTTGGCCAACCAGTTAAGGCATTCTGTAGATTGCTCAAACTCTCTGGAGCCCCTCACATATTAATGTTAAAAGGGTTCCTGCAATTCTTGTTGGTCACTTCTAATTAAAAAAAAAAAAAAGAATGCCCAGTACTTCCTGAAATTGCAGTTGCTGCAGATAATAGTCTAGAATTCACTAGAATTGTTAGTAGTGCTCTTGAGAAATATGTATCTTGCAGCACATTAATTTTTTTTCAATACCACTACTTTATGAGTCAGACCCTCAGCTGTGTAAATTGTTGCAGTTTCATTTACTCCAATGGAGCTCTGCCACTTTCCACAGCTGAGGCACTGGCTGTACCTATATATTTTTAGTGCTTTTTCTTTGAATAGCATAAGCACTTGCCAAACAAATCAAGCATTGCAACACCAGCATTTTCTCCTTCCTCCATCTCTCACCCCCACGTTTTCCAGCTTTATAAACAAACAAATGGTTAGTATAATTATATTGTTTCCATTTTACAGATGGGAACAGTGAAGAATAGATGGGGTAAGTGAGTGACTTGCCCAAAGTGCGTTTATGTTAGAGCCAAGTTTTGAACCCAGATTTTGTGCACCTAGTACTATATATTAACTACAAGACTATCTATTACAGTAAAACAGTTACAAAGGAAAAAGGGAGGCATACACCATATTATAGCTTGACCAGTACAGTTAAAGAGCTCCCAGTTACTTGCTACCTTGCTAGTCATGTTAGGATAGTCATTTTCTCTCCTGGTAATATTTCTGAAAGTATTTGATCTATATTCTGCTCTGGACAAAAACAATTCTTTGCTTTTCTACAGTATGTGGCCTGATGTCTTGCTATGCAGTATGAAAGCACCTTCAGGAGCAATATATGTTGTATTTATATTTTCTGTCAAGGTGAATTTTCTAGTCAGTTTTCAGGCAGAATAGCAGAGTCTTTGGGGTTAAGTATCTCACAACATGCTACCAAAACTTTCTCCACAGAGACTGTCAGCCTCACAAAGGAATCTAGGGACCTATTCAAGGCCATCAGGTGTGTTAAAGTTAAAAATTCTGAATAAATAATTAGGGTGAATTTATGTTTGAAAGACTCAGTCCTTTCATAGGTCTGAAGAGCTCTTGTAAAACAAGCAAAGGAGCTTTGAAATGTGCACCCATGAAAACTTTTTTAAAAGGAGCAATTAAGACACTGAGTGTCTGAAGGAAAGAAATAATGACAATCAGAGACTCGATAGCCTTTACAAGTAATTGCACTTGCACTGCAGGAAAGGCTGAAGCAATATACAACAATTTGTGAAGAGCTAACAGCTGCATCCACATTACCACATCCTTGGAGTATCTGGAGTCAGGGGTGCTGGAGGCATTGAATCAAACTGTGAGCCCTATATTTGATGGTGGCAGCCACTTCACTCCAGAGATGTGAGAGCATCCCCAGCATGGCTAGTTACAGTACCTATGTTTGGAATCACCTCTCTCTGTGCACTCCCCTAAGACTCTCAAAGAACACAGCCCCTGCAGCTGACAACGCCTCAAGCCAAGAGCTGGGTGTTGAGCAGGGACAGCCATTGACTATGGCACCCCCTGCTACCAGAGCCAATGCAAGCTGTCCATATTCAGTGCACAATGTAAGACCGCCCTCTTTGCACACACCTTTCCCCAACCAACTTCAATAATGCTCCACTAATTCTAGCATTTGATGTCCAGTTCTCTGTGTGTTGGGAACATTAACTACAGCTATACAGGCTGAAATTTAAAATAAAAATCACAAGTCAAATGAACATTTGTGGCCTGATTCTGCTCTCACCCTGGTGTAAAGTCAGCATGACTTTGGCACATCAGGTTTTTAGATATCTAGTGCAAAGATGTTTTAAAGGGGAGATGGGAAAGAAAACATAGGGTCACCACAGATGGTCATAGAATCATAGAATAATAGGACTGGAAGGGACCTCAAGAGGTCATCGAGTCCAGCCCCCCGCCCTCAAGGCAGGATCAAGCTCCGTCTACACCATCCCTGACAGATGTCTATCTAACCTGTTCTTAAATATCTCCAGAGAGGGAGATTCCACCACCTCCCTTGGCAATTTATTCCAATATTTGACCACCCTGACAGTTAGGAATTTTTTCCTAATGTCCAATCTAAACCTCCCCTGCTGCACTTTAAGCCCATTACTCCTTGTCCTGTCCTCAGAAACCAAGAGGAACAAATTTTCGCCTTCCTCCTTGTGACACCCTTTTAGATATTTGAAAACCGCTATCATGTCCCCCCTTAATCTTCTTTTTTCCAAACTAAACAAGCCCAGTTCATGAAGCCTGGCTTCATAGGTCATGTTCTCTAAACCTTTAATCATTCTTGTCGCTCTTCTCTGTACCCTTTCCAATTTCTCCACATCTTTCTTGAAATGTGGCGCCCAGAACTGGATACAGTACTCCAGCTGAGGCCTAACTAGTGCAGAGTAGAGCGGCAGAATGACTTCACGAGTTTTGCTTACAACACACCTGTTGATACAACCTAGAATCATATTTGCTTTTTTTGCAACAGCATCATACTGTTGACTCATATTCAACTTGTGGTCCACTATGACCCCTAGATCCCTTTCCGCCATGCTCCTTCCTAGACAGTCGCTTCCCATCTTGTATGTATGGAACTGATTGTTCCTTCCTAAGTGGAGCACTTTGCATTTCTCTTTATTAAACCTCATCCTGTTTACTTCTGACCATTTCTCTAACTTTCTAAGGTCATTTTGAATTATGTCCCTATCCTCCAAAGAAGTTGCAACCCCACCCAGTTTGGTATCATCTACAAACTTAATAAGCGTACTCTCTATCCCAATATCTACATCATTGATGAAGATATTGAACAGTACGGGTCCCAAAACAGACCCTTGAGGAACTCCACTTGCTATCCCTTTCCAGCAGGATTTAGAACCGTTAACAACAACTCTCTGACTACGGTTATCCAGCCAATTATGCACCCACCTTATCGTGGCCCTATCTAAGTTATATTTGCCTAGTTTATCAATAAGAATATCATGCGAGACAGTATCAAATGCCTTACTAAAGTCTAGGTATATGACATCCACCGCTTCTCCCTTATCCACAAGGCTCGTTATCTTATCAAAGAAAGCTATCAGATTAGTTTGGCATGACTTATTCTTCATAAACCCATGCTGGCTATTCCCTATCACTTTATTACCTTCCAAGTGTTTGCATATGATTTCCTTAATTACCTGCTCCATTATCTTCCCTGGGACAGAAGTTAAACTGACCGGTCTGTAGTTTCCTGGGTTGTTCTTATTCCCCTTTTTATAGATGGGTACAATATTTGCCCTTTTCCAGTCTTCTGGAATCTCCCCTGTCTGCCATGATTTTTCAAAGATCATAGCTAAAGGCTCAGATACCTCCTCTATCAGCTCCTTGAGTATCCTGGGATGCATTTCATCAGGACCTGGTGACTTGCTGACATCTAACTTTCCTAAGTGATTTTTAACTTGTTCTTTGTGTATCCTATCTTCTAAACTTACCCTCTCTCTGCTTGTATTCACTACGTTAGGCACACCTCCAGACTTCTCGGTGAAGACCGAAACAAAGAAGTCATTGAGCATCTCTGCCATTTCCAAGTTTCCTGTTACTGCTTCTCCCTCCTCACTAAGCAGTGGGCCTAAGCAATAAGCAAAGAAGGGCAATGGTGATCAGACAAGTCTCAAATTACAAAGAAATGTTGGGGGAAAAGCAAGTGTTTTATTTGTCCAAATAAGAGGAAAAGAAGTTCACTTTTTCCTGCTTCAAGCATTTTGCCATTTCATCACATTCCAAGCTGTGAAACAATACTCATTACATGCCAGTTTTGAGCTGATATTTAAAATGTCTTTTACCTAAACATGAAGGGCTCATCTACACTGGCCCCTTTTCCGGAAGGGGCATGTAAATTTCATGAGTCGTAGTAGGGAAATGCGCGGGGGATTTAAATAACCCCCGCGGCATTTAAATAAAAATGTCCGCCGCTTTTTTCCGGCTTTTAAAAAAGCCGGAAAAGAGCGTCTACACTGGCCCCGATCCTCCAGAAAAAGCGCCCTTTTCCGGAGGCTCTTATTCCTACTTTGAAGAGCCCGCACGCTACTGGCCGCACGTGGCAGGAGCCCCCCGGAGACCACCTTTCCCAGCTCTGCCACATGGCAACTGTGCTGCCCAGCCACTTCAGCGCAGGCATGGCAGCTCCAGGTGGTCATCAGCCACCGTCACCCGGGGCAGGGGAGGAAGCCCCCAGGGGCCGCAAACGCAGGGCCCCATCCTGGACCCCCAGGGAGCTGGAGACCCTCCTGGACTTGTGGGAGGAGGAGGAGGGTCTCCATGACCTGCAGTCCCGCCACCGGAATGCCGAGCTGTACACCCGTCTGGCATGGAACCTGGCCTAGCAAGGCCACCCCAGCCGCAACTACGAGCAGGTGCGCTCCAAGGTGAAGGAGCTGCGGCTGGGGTACGTGCGGGCCACGGAGGGGAGGGGAGCAGGACCCGATGCCTGCCCCTATTTTGAGAGGATGCAGTCTTTTCTGGGCGAGCCAGCCCCGCAAGCCCCAGCTGTCCCTGTAGACACCTGCTAGCACCCCCCCATCAACCGTCCCACCGAGCCGGAGGAGGGAGACGACAGTGGCGGTGCGTCAGGAGAGGAGGCCAGCATTGCCACCCAGCAGGCCCCCTCCAGCAGCTCCTCTGTGGCCGGGGAGGAACCCACTGATGAGTCTTTGCAGGTTACACTCCCAAAGGGCGGGGGGCGGAGGGCGGGGGGGAGGGAGAGCCAGGTGCCCGGAGGGAGGAGGGGGAGAGCATGTCACTCAGGCCACGTGAGCTGCACGCTGCGTAGCATGAGGCAGTTAGCAGCACGTGCAACCACGTGCAGCCTGGTGACCGAGCGGCAGGTGGCCGTGGCAGGCAGCTGCAGGGCACGTGCTCCTCACACACATTCGGCGGGACCAGGGGGAAGGGTGGATGCCGGCTGGAACCGGCTAGGGCCCCAGGGACTCAGCCCAGAGCCCGCAGCTCCACCAAGGGATGCAGCACAGGGAACGGCACACTGTCCCATGCCTGGCTGTGAGGCACAGCCAGCTGCTCCTGGGATAAGCGCAGCGTCACAGTCCTGTGACCGTGGACCCCCACTGAGCCCCTCACCTGCTCCCAGTGCCTTGGCAGGTTCCCCGAGGGAAGTCCCCACTGTGGCCACACCTGTCCCTGGGCTACCAGGCTTGTGGGAGGGATAGTGGGAGGGAGAAGGGCCCCTGAGTTTTGCTGCAAGGATGGGACATCCCCCCCACCGTCACCCTTCTGGTTCTGTCCAGGAGATATCCCACGCGAGGGGATCTGAAAGCCCAGACCGCCTCTGCCAGATATGCTCCCAGGCACTGCCGTGGGGCTGCATCTCACTCCCTGTCAAACACCACTGATTAGCCCTAAGCTTTTCACAGTGTCCACCGGCAGGGAGTTCCACAGGTGAACGCAGCACAAGCACCCTCCCTCCCTGCACGGGGCCAGGATACAGACCGGTGCTTACAATACTGCAGGGAGGACCCTACTCCAGGGGCGGTCCTCCTTGCCAACATACAACACGGGAGCAGGAGGGGAACCGAGTGGGCCCAAGCCACAAGTGTGCGGTCACCTGGGCTCCGGGGTGGAGGACATGAGGTGTGGGGACAGTGGATGGCCTGCCTGACTGACCTGTCCTTTCTTCTCTTCCCTGCAGCGGGACCCAGCACCAGACCCGCGACTCCAGCAGCAGCGGCACCCCCAGCTGCCCAAGGCCAGAGGCCCAGGCTCCGACCCCGGGACCAGCTGCTCCGGCGTCACGTCACCGCGGTGGAGGGGATCCAGACCTCCATTGCGGAGCGTGTGCAGGGGGACCAGGAGTGGCGGCAGGAGGGATGGGCTGCGTTCCTGGAGGAATGCCGCGAGATGCGCGCCACAATGGGCACCCTGACGGCACATTTAATACATGCCATCCACTACGGCATGGCCGGACCGCATGCCCCCGCCATCCCTCCCGGAGCACAGCCCATGCCCCCTCCTATCCCTGCTCCTCTCCCATCTCCTGCTCCTCTCCCTGCCCCTGCCCCTGCCCCTGCCCCTGCCCCTGCTCCTGCTCCTGACCCTGACCCTGACCCTGACCCTGACCCTGACCGTGCTCCTGGTCCTGACCCTGACCGTGCTCCCGGTCCTGACCCTGACCGTGCTCCTACTCGTGCTCCTGCTTGTGGCCACCTCACCGTGCAGGCTGCCCCGACGCGACCTGCCCAGCGTGGGCAGGTCCGCCCCCAGAGGGGCGCTCGCAGGGGCCACCTGTCCCAGTAACTGCCCCCCCTCCGTCTCCAGGTTAAAGGTCCCTCCCCCCTCCTTTGTAAATAAAAAGTTCTGTTTTCAATTGAATCTTGTGTGGTTATTGTGTTCCTCTAGTAACTGCAAAGAAATTATGTGAGATGCCAATTAGCCACTTCAATTTAACAGGGTTACAAACTGTGGACAACAAATTCATGACTCTATCACCGTGGGGGGGGGGGGAGGGGGCCTTTTTCAGTGGTCATTGGTTTGCGGCGCATAAAGAAATACTGAGACTTTTCAGTAAAGATGTAAACCACAAACTATATTTACATAGCAACAAACAAGCACAAATGGTTAAAAGATGCAGCACAGTACAGATTGTAAAACATAGTCTAGGCGCAGGGAGGACAATTGTGGTGTTGCTGGCCACCTCAATCCTTTGGTCCTTCCGGGCCTCAGGAGAGGAAGAGCCAGGAGATCCCTCGACGGACGATGACAGCGAAGCTGGCCACCTCAATCCTTTGGTCATTCCGGGCCTCAGGAGAGGAACAGCCAGGAGATCCCTCGACGGACGATGACGGTGTTGTTGGCCACGTCAATCCTTTGAGCCTTCCGGGCCTCAGGAGAGGAAGAGCCAGGAGATCCATCGAAGATGGCACTGATGTAAGCCTTCCGCACAAGTCCCAAATCCTGTTGGCTGTTCTTCAGGACGGTAATGGTGGCCTAAACCCTAGCCTAACTTAAAAGAAAAACCCTAACTACGCCCGATGCACCCGACGAACAGACTCGATGACGGCCGATGTGCTGTGACCCGACGCTTTACTATTGGGGAGGGGGAGGTAAAGGGAGGAGGTGGGGAAGGGCAGGAGCTGAGACGGAGTACTCTGGGGTGACCCAAGCGACCCTGCTACGGGGCTTGGGCAAACATGTCCACCAGGGCCTCTCTAATGCGCACCGCCTCCTGGCGCGCCTGGCGGATGGCAGCTGTGTCGGGCTGGTCCAAGGTCTGTGCCTCAGCTGCCACCCATGCAGGGAGGAAGGCCTCCCCACTGCGCTCCACAATATTGTGGAGCACGCAGCACGCGGCCAGCACCTCCGTTGCATTCTGCTCACCCATGTCGAGACGGGTGAGCAAACAACAGAAGCGGCCTTTTAAGCGTCCAAATGCCAGCTCCACTGGGTTTCGGGCTCGGTTGAGGCGGTCATTGAACCGGGCCCGGTTCTGGTCCGGCTGCCCCGTGTAGGGCCGCATGAGCCAGGGCATCAGGGGGTAGGCCGCATCCCCGACGATGCAGATGGGCATTGGCACATCCCCGACACTCAAGTCCTGCCGGGGGAAGTAGGTGCCCGCCTCCAACCTCTGAAACAGTCCTGAGTTCCGGAGGATGCGGGCGTCGTGTGCCCGGCCAGACCAGCCGCCATAGATGTCCAGGAAGCAGCCCTGGTGATCCACGAGGGCCTGCAGGACGATGGAGCAGTACCCCTTTCTGTTCATAAAGTGGGCTGCTCGATGCTCCGGGGCCCAGATGGGGATGTGGGTGGCGTCCAGGGCTTCCCCGCAGTTGGGGAACCCGAGGGCAGCGAAGCCGGCCATGGTCTCATCGACGTCGCGCAGGCGGATGATTCTTGGCAGCAGGACGTCATTGATGGTGTGGACAACCTGCAGAAGGGTGCAGAGAAACACAAGGGAACACATTACATACAGCCAGGGGTGAGTGTGCGCTCCCTTGGGTCCCCCCCCCTTGATTGCCTCTGTCCTCACACACACACACACACACACCCCAGGGCCCCCCTCGCCCCATGCCCCCCCCCCCCACCAGCAGGCCTGTGCAAGGGAGGGACGGCCGAAACCCCTGGGCGACCCAGCCTGGAGTCTTGGGTGACCCTGGGCCTGGAGTGGAGCACCCTCCCCCCATCCCACTCCACCTGGAATTACCTGGATGACGATCACTCCAACGGTGGATCTTCCCACCCCGAACTGGTGTGCCACCGAGCGGTAGCTGTCCGGTGTGGCCAGCTTCCACAGCGCGATGGCAACCCTCTTGTTCACGGGGATGGGTGCCCGCAGCCGGGTGGCGGTTCTCTGCAGCGCGGGGGTGAGCCAGGTGCACAGCGTCATGAAGGTCCCCTTCCTCATCCGAAAATTCCGGATCCACTGATGGTCGTCCCATCATCTGAGGACCACACGGTCCCACCAGTCGGTGCTCGTCTCCAAAGTCCAGATGGGCCGGTCTATGGTAGGGTGCTGATGCCACGCGGTTGCCAGGACCTCCCTGGTGAGGGAGTCCAAGGCGATCTCTGTCTCCTGGTATAGGAACGCCAGGGCACCAGCCTGCAGCACAAGCTCCAGGCACCTGTACAGGTCCAACAGGGGCCCGAGCAGGTACATGGCCACCCACGGCTCCATGGCAGACAGAGCAGGGCAGACAAAAGAAGACGCTGGGAAAAGCAGTTGGGGGCCAAAGGGTGGTGTCCCCAAAACTCACAGGGCAACCACCGACCCTGTGAAGGCTGCCAGTCCCTGGCAGAGGTCCCAAGGCACGGGAGCACGAGACCAACGGCTGCCCGGCGAGACCCCTTTAACCACGCGTCTGGACGGAGCTCCGGCCCCGCCCCCGGAAAGGTCTGGTGGCCTTTGCCCTTTTCAAAATGGTTCCGGGCTTTTGCTTTTCCGGAAAAGCACGCCGCCAATGTAGATGCGCTTTTCCGGAAAAGCGCATTGTTATCACGGAAACTCCGCAGCCAATGTAGACGCTCTTTTTCCGGAAAAGCTGAAAATGGAATAGTATTCCGTTTTAAGCATTTCCGGAAATTCATGCCAGTGTAGACGTAGCTGAAGGCTGTGTCTAGACTGGCCAGTTTTTTTGGAAAATCAGCCACTTTTCCAGAAAAACTTGCCAGCTGTCTACATTGAATTTCTGCAAAAGCACTGACGATCTCATGTAAGATTGTCAGTGTTCTTGCGGAAATACTATGCTGCTCCCATTTGGGCAAAAGTCCTTTTGCGCAAAACTTTTGCACCAAAGGGCCAGTGTAGACAGCCCAGATTTGTTTTCTGCAAAAAAGCCCCGATCGCGAAAATGGCGATCGGGGCTTTTTTGCGGAAAAGCGTGTCTAGATTGGCCACGGACGCTTTTCCGCAAAAAGTGCTTTTCCATTTAACTTTTCCGTTAAAAGCATTTCCGGAAAATCATGCCAGTTTAGACGTAGCCGAATAGATCACAGCAAATTGCAGGCAAACAAACCAGCATATTGGTTTATTGCACCCAGTATGTAACATCATTCAAGGGACCCTCACAACTGCCCTCTGCAGGTGAACTAGATTGCCGAAATCATGACAAATTATTTAATATTCAGCTGTTGGGTTATGTGTACAATTAAACTGCAAATTGTAATGAATAGTTTAATATGTGATGCATCCAGCCTACGTTGCAGAGCTAGCACTGTACCCTTCCTAGACTGCACTGGTAATGGAGCTAGATTTATTCTTGGTTGTGGTCCCCAGGATAAAGGCACAGAAGGGAAGTGTCAGCATCTCCGGGGAGTTCAGGCTGCACATTGGAGCAGCTTTGCATACAGAAATGAAGGCATTACAGACCTTTTTGAGGCGGGTGGGAAAGGTTCCTTTTTACGGCCCTCTAAGTAACGATGCTAATTACGACGACACGCCAAGCCTACCTTTGAAAGCATGCCTCGCTAGATTAGAGATGATAACCAGATAACATCATTATGAGTAAATACCCTACCTCAGATATGGAAAAAGAACAGTCACATGTACCGTAAGTGCTGGGGTCAGAAATCAGGGCCTGCAGAAGAGTGAGTTTCTGGGGCCACCTGATGAGCGCAGCTGGCCTGAAGTAGGCTGCTTGATTGGCTATGCTGCCTGATTAGTTGGAAGTCAGCAGGTTGGCTCTTCAGCCCAGAAATGGCAGCAGCTGCTCAAAGTGTTTGCTCAAAAGCTGTAATAGCACTTACAGTTGTTTGTTCCCTACCCTGCTTCACTGTAGGTAACCCAGTTTTGGCCCTCAGCTCCGGTTTCTGGCCTCTGACTCTGGTTCTGACCAGAGGCACTAGCACTAGAAATGCAGGAGTGCTGCTGTACCCCCTTGCTTAAAGTGCCTTTCATCACGTACAAAGTTTGCAGTTTGGTGCAGTGACTCTCAGCACCCCCACTATACATGTTGTTCCAGCATGTCTGGTTCTGACCCTGGGCTCTGATTTCTGCTCTTACCACTGCTCCTGCCTGCCCATGTGACACCTGGTTTACACCTAGATGGATGGTCTCTGCAGAGGTATCAGCTGCAGTCCTTGTCATTCGGTAGGTGATGATGGGTTGAGGCAGAGACAGAAGTCACTCAATGGGGTTTCACATAGGCAGGTTTTAGAATCACTGCAACAGGAACTTCAAGTGGTAGTCATTGGTGCCAACCTCCTTCTGAACAATTAAAGATTTTTAATGTGTTCCGTCTCATCCTCTGTAATGCAGCCAGGGGGAAAGTCAGATGTTACTACAGTTCCATAGGATCCATGGGCAGAGATGATGCAGTCCCTGGCTGCCTCTGTATCCAGCTTGAACATAAGAACTGCCATACTGGGTCAGATCAAAGGTCCATTTAACCCAGGATCCTGTCTTCCGAAAGCAGCCAATGCCAGATGCCCCAAAGGGAATGAACAGAACAGGTAATCATCAAGTGATCCCTCCCCTGTCATGCATTCCCAGCCTCTTACAGAGGCTAGGGACACGGTTCCTAGCAATTGTGGTTAAGTATTGGTGAACATAACCTCCATGAATGTATCTACTTCTTTTTTGAAGATACAGGCTTGAAGATATCACTTTACTCTTGGGATTCTGTGAGTGTTTGGCTTTTACATTTGTGTTAAAACTCTCGTACTTTTGACTTTTGCTCTGACTGTATTTATTTTACTTTAGGGGACAGATAGACACTTCTATTTCTCTGTGCTATAGCATAAACAAGGTATTATGAGCTATTTAAAAAAAAACCAAACACTAACATACTATATCCTGCACTTTTTCCAAAAACTTAGCATAATTATAAGCTCTAAATTTTTCTTCTTCATCTTCTGTCTGAAAATATACCAGTCACCACCCTGACAGAAACGCCTATATCTGAGATGTCCTTAACTTCCCGCCTGCTGAAACCCCCCTCTGCTTTTATCTCTCCTTTCTCTGACCATGCGCAGCTCCCCACCCAAACAGTCTTCCTATGATTCACCTCAGCACGTTTCATCATGTGCAGAAACCTTCTCACACCCAAGAATTGGAGAGTGGGGTAGGATTCCCTTTCCTCCTGGTTTTTAACCTCTCTATATAAACTTTCTAAAACCCTCACAGAGCCCTTCCCGTTTCCAGTCATAGCACCTGCTCAGATCTAAACCCTGTGTCTCAAAGGCATTATATTACAGGCTGAAATGTGGGTGAAAAATGGTTGAGTTTGGGAACCAGCTTTAGTCCTCAGCATATATATGTGTGTAACTCTTCTGCCAAGTGTTACCACTGCAACAAGAGCCAGGCTCAACTATTTAGGGCCTCCTCTAAAAATTAACAAGCACACTACCTCGAGTCTCAACACTAACCTAGGAGACACTAACTACGCCCTCAGGCACCCATACTGGGCAATGCTTCCCATCACAAACAATCTCTCACCCATAGGTACTATTTTTAAGGTGGGTGAACTAGAGACAACTGCACCACGGCCAGGAGTCCCAAGACAATGGAGTTGATTTAGCCCCGTGTTTATCTGAGGTGCCATGAGTAATGCCATGCAGGCACAGGTGCTTCCAAATGTGCTGCGTAGATATTTTGCTATCCCAGTTTAATTTAGTGTGGACTACACTGAAATATTAAATGTAGCCACTAAAAAAAGCTGGTAGGCATTATTTTGGCAAAAAGTGCTTTCCCCACCTTTTCTCCACTCTCCTTCCTCTGGAGCAGTTAGTCAGCTCATTTCTCAGAAACAACCCATTACAATAACGATGTTTGATTACAACTGATCATTTATCACATATCTTATTTTGTGTTCTGTTTAGCTGAAGCTGCAGTGTTGCCAGTGTCACATTCAGAGGCAAACTGAATAATAATAATAATAATAATAATAACGCAAAGAGATAACAAGAGCTTAACAAATTTTCATTTATATTCCGCCTGATAGCACTCCATGAAATCCATGTATTTGAAAACTGAGCAAATTCAATGGAGTTACTTGACCAGTCTGTGGACCAGAACCCATGCCTCCTTACTCTTTAGTATGATGCATGAATTGCTATTTCATCCTTCCTAAATCTGTCTTTGTGATGTGCTAACAAATCATCTAAGATTATGTTTTGCATTCATGCAGCCTACAGCAGCCTCAAATGAGCTCAAGGTCCCATTGTTTTGGGCACTGGTCACACAGAGCCTATATTCAGATTAGACAAAGGGGTCAATGGTGAAGAGAGGTGAAGTAATTTTCCAAAGTCACACAGCAGGACCACAGAAGAACTTGAAACAGAACCCAAGTTGCCTGGTTTACCAGCCTGTGTTCCATTCACTTCCCTACTAGTCCCTACTTCCTTGTCAATAATGATTATGCTACCTATGGACTTTAATGAGAACTTTTTTTCATTAGAGGTCTGTGCAGGTGTACATGAGTGTGTGTGTGTGCATGTCTGCATCTCTTGCACACACTGTATAAAATGCATGTGACATGAAAGGGAATAATGTGCACTTCATTGCACTGATAAATTGATTCTGCCTAGCTGCTGGTGCTGAATCACCAATAAAAGGTCACATGTCAACACAATAGCATAATTTCTGCACTTTGCTAACAATCATAGAAGAGGGAAAAATGTTGGCAACCTTCAATTTTTCTGTGTTGTGAAAAGATTGTGCTTTCTAAGCTGTTTACATTATAGCTGTCAAATATCATGCATTAAATCTTTCCATACCACTGCCCTGTGTTCACATTTCCCTTTGGTAGCATCACAGATTGAGATTGAGGGTAAGGAGCCAAATGGAACTAGTTGTATAATGGTAGGGAACACACACCCATAATTCACAGTGAGATCTTCCCAACCTTACAACTGGCCTGTGGTGTGCTGCTTAGATCAGATCTATTCAGGCTGCCCAGGCCATTTTCTCCTTGCCGTTTATTCATAATATCCCTTTTATCCCCTTTGTGGCCAAGATAATTGTGCAAGGTAATGAGCACATCCAGGGGAGTGCTGAGTACTCCCCACTCTCAGTGAGTGCAGGATCAGCTCCTTAAGTCCATCCATAGCAAAGTCACACTTGTTGAATGGGGCCTAACACAAGCACTCCAGTAGGAATGACCATGTCTCCATCTGCCTGTATTAGGGTTCTAAGCAGCAGTTTTCTTCTTCCAGCCAAGCACAGAAGTTGGGACCCACTCGGACTCCTTGGCTATGTCTAGACTGCAGGCTTCTTTTGGAAGAAGCTTTTCTGGAAGAGATCTTCTGGAAAAACTTCTTTCAAAAGAGAGCGTCTACACAGCAAAACTGCAAAAAAAAAGAGATGTGCTTTTTCGAAAGATAGCATCCACATTGATTGGACGCTATCTCGCATTTCAGTTGTGATTAGTGTGGATAGAGTGGCCACCAGGGCTTTTTCCAGGAGGCCTCTTCTTTTGAAAAAACATTCTCATCCTCATCCACACACTCCTTTTTCTGAAAAAGCTTTTTTAGAAAAAGGCTTCTTTCTTGGAGAAAAAGGTTTACTGCTCATGGAAAAAATCCTCCATTCTTCCGACTTTCTTTCAAAAGAATGCAATAGCAGTGTGGACATAAGTGTAGTTGTTCCAGAAAAATGGTCATTTTTCCGGAAAAAATCCACAGTGTAGACATACCTGTTTGCAGCAGCACAGCTGCTAAGTCAGATTGGGCAAATGCAAACTGGCATAGCCAAGCATGGGTGGCCCGTCCATATAGGCGAACTAAGAGGTCGCCTAGGGCGCCAAGTTAAATGGAATGCCAAATGGTGGCACAGTATCATTGAGGGGTTTGGAGGTGGGAATGCCGATTGCATGGTTCGCCTAGGGCACCAGGTGCTGGCAGCTAGTCTAGGGTCGCCCCTGTAGCCAAGCCTTGCAACGTACAGTGAAAAGAACAACCTGCCAGACAGTGGTAACAAATAACTGAAGGCAAAGAGAACAGAGTCCCCAAAGTTTCAAAAGATGCTTGGGGGAAAAGTGCTCATTCCTTTTCCGAGATCAATTTTGGGAGGCACTTGCAGAGTTGAGACATGCTATTGATTTAGCACTCGCTAAACAATCACAAAGTCCTTTGAAGCTATTAATACGTGTAAACAGACGGCACAGGCCTTCACAGGACAATGTTGACAGATGGTTTAGAAAGAAACAATGTCTAAAAAAAATACAAAGAAGAAAATTTTCATCCGCTGCACCTAATGATAGCACCATCACTCTTTATAAAAGGCTTTCAAATCTACTCACATCATGCATCATTCATTTTTCATTGGCTATCCATGACCAGGCTTATGCGTAGCGAGAAAGGAATGTATACCAAGTCTTTACAGCTCATCCTTTTGCCTAGAGTAATGATACTGCATGATTATATATGGTAGTTAGAGTATTATATGGGCCAATAAGAATGTCTTGCTGAGCTGCTGTTGGTTGGTCCCTCTCACCAGTGACATTAACCTGACCTTTTTCAAATCCATTCCAATCCATGAGAACAATTCAAGATGTTTGATGAACACATAATGATGATTTTATTGGGCAGCTGCAGAATGTGATACACATTAGGGCATTGGGGGGGAGTGGGGGGAAGCAAACAGAACATTTATATGCTTCACTTGAAAAGGCAGCCACATCAACAACATGACAGTGTTCAATTTTCTCCCCTCCAAAGATGAGAGGGTGCCTCACACAGTTTTGTCTGCACAAGGAAGGTTTACAGCTTTTCTCTGTGTCATTTTGCTGCAGTTGAGTAGTTTTACAATTAAAGTGGTTCTATGTTTGGTAAAAAGCTTTTCAGCTCAAGGAGAGGGAAAGCATATGTGGATAGTGTACACAGGTTAGGGTGGAGGGTAGCAGAGGACATCTTGAATGCTACATGAAATGCAGTGGAGATTCACAGAAGCACGACTTACTAATTTACTACAACTCACAAATTTGCATTTACCATCCACAAATATGGTAAACAGGGCAACAAATCTTTTGTTTCTTCCCCTTCTTTCACCTAGGTTGTAAGGCAATGAGCCAGAGTATGCCTGCTGGGTATGTTGTTTATACCTCAGCAACCCAGCACTGCAGCTGTACTTGTGTAGTGTAGACACATCCTTACAATGACAAAACATTTTTTTCCATGTAGGTTATTGGCTTTCAACATTTTTTTTTCATTGTGAAAACTCCTAAATATTTCAAATGGAGATGCATAGCCCTTTGGAAATCTTCGGTATAATATGTGGAACCTCAAGGGCCAATTTGTAATCCACAGGTTGGATTATACTCAGTCTGTGTATAGAATGAGGAAAATGATGTAATCCACTTTGCTGAGAGGCAGTATCTAGGTTGGCAGAAGAATTCTTGTAGTGGAGGTCAGATCAACCTAACTTTGTCATGGAGGGTTTTACATTTTTCATAGCCCTGAGTATTGTAACTAGGTCAATCTAAATTTTAGGTGCAGATAAGGCCTCAGTTATAGCTCTGTAAATATGGAGTAGCTCCTGTGTTTTAACTGCATTTATTCCCAATGTCTAGCAATGTAATAGGAACAAAATCTACCCCAGTGGGTGTGTCCTTGCCTCCAAGAAAAAAAAGTGGATGTTATCTATTGTAGCGGGTGGAAAAAAAGACTAATAATAGAACAAGTGTGGTGCACAGCTTTCTGAACAAGAAGGAAAATCAAGCAGATCTCAGTTACAGGAGGTTTTGATACAACTCTGATTCTTCATTCAAATTCACCAAATACTTTGCCGAAGTTACAAAAAAATGTTTTTGTGAACATGGACTGAGTTTCAAGGAAAAAAACCCTTCCATTTTGAAAAATTTCTTACAAAAAAAGGAGATAAACTTTTAGTGGAAATTTTTGTGAAAAGTTCTCATTGATAATGAGGTCTAGTTTTAAAATATTTTAATTTAGAGTCCAAGGTGAAAACTGTATTCAGATCATTAGTTTCTGCCTGAAACCAATCAAAAGTTTGAGGTATTGCATTTACCTAAATTCTGATCTCAGAGAACAAAATCAAAAACACAGGAAAAACAGGAATGTGGATGGAATGTGGTGGCTATATAACAATGCACCAGAATACTGAACAATATAGCATAGTACAAAAAGCAAAGAAGAATTCTAGAAGGCTGATTTAATGGAAAGGATATAGTTACTCAACGCATAACTTAGGCTACTGGAGGTAACCGTTACATGATTAGTCTCAACTACATATCGTTTTTAACAGAAACTCAAGAAGCCAACATCCCTAAATGAAGCTAGCTGAAATTACTCATAGGAAAACTGTAAGTTTCCTGAGCGTTTTCAAATTTTCAAGGGGTTCAGAATCAAGATTTGTATTTTGTGGCTAGATCTCATCTATAGATGGGAAGGTTCTTTACATCTCCCACAAAAGATAGCATCTTGCAATGACTGGGCAAATAGTGAACTTAGACTACTGCTTATTTTATATAACATCTTCATTTTGCTGTTCCTGCATCCTTCCACTTCTGCATCCCTTGTTTGAAATCTTATTTCCACCCAGATTATGAGCCTCCTGGAGCAAGAACTCTCTTATTTACATGTTTGTTCAGCACCTAGTGTAAACTGATTGGTTCAACTAGGTCCTACTGTAATATAAATAAATAAATAGTATTGTGATAGGCATTGGTTTGAGAGACTCAGAGAGGCTCCACTTAAATAGCCAACATGATATCTCCATCCCATGTGCTATCCTGGGGTATTTCTTATTGAAGTACTGACTGGATTAGGGCTACTTTTTGACAGGCTCTGACAAAATCACTGTTTAAGGTAGTTCAGGATCCATAATGTTCAGGATTAAATCTCTCTTGCTCACTGGCATCTGCTCCCTATTGCAGATCCTTACTACTTCTCAGACTATAATCTATATCTTTTTATCTGTGCCTCAAACTAGAAAGAAGTGAAATATAATTATAATGCAGCATGTGTTTCTTTACTAAGGACAGACATGTCTATAGAAAGATTGAAAGCAACACTTTTCCTCTGTCAGTCTGAAAACACTTTGGCTGCATCTAGACTGACAAGATTTTGCGCAAAAGCAATTGCTTTTGCGCATAAACTTGCCAGCAGTCTATACTGGCCACTTGAATTTGCGCAAGAACACTGACGCTCTAATGTAAGATTGTCAGTGTTCTTGCGCAAATACACTGACGCTCCCGCTCATGAAAAAGCCCTCTTGCACAAATGTTTTTGTGCAAGAGGGCCAACGTAGACAGGGAAGGACTGTTTTGTGCAAAAAAGCCCCGATGGCGAAAATGGCGATCGGGGCTTTCTTGCGCAAAATTGCATCTAGACTGGCCACGGATGCTTTTGCGCAAAAGCATTCGTGCCAATCTAGACGCACTTTTGCAGAAATACTTTTAACGGAAAAACTTTTCCGTTAAAAGTATTTCCGTGAAATCATGCCAGTCTAGACATAACCTTCAGGATTACTTACTTGGAAGGTATGTGAAGGTACCATTAGTAGCAAAACAAAGTGATATGCAAATGGAGCTTCACTCTATCATTTTGGTCTTATTCTGTATGTTCAATAGCCAGCTGGTGACTCTTAAGAATGTTTGAGCAGACCCTGCATGAATCTATGTGACCCTAATTAGTGTTAAGTTCCACAGTGCCTCCCATCCATCTTCTGCTATGAATCCCCCTTTCTCTAAATATAGGCTTGGAGGTTGCTGTCTCCCAGTTTCAGACTGTGTTGATTAGTGGAATCCCATGGTATGGCTACACTGCAAGTGAATGTATAATCTAAACTAGCACACGTAGCAAGAGTAGTTTACATGTGGCGGCACAGGCAAAGGCTTCAGCACAGCCTAGCTAGCAGAGTATGCATTTAGCATCCTTGGAGGGATGAGACATTGTTTGCTAACCCATTCCAACATGTCTACATTCACCACCAGTGTTCTCTGTAAGTTGTGAGCTTGTGCAACTGCTCAGGAGAATTTCCAATGCTGCCCAGCTGATTAGCAGAGCACCCATGGCTAGGTTTTGTGTTTCTACTGGTGGTGCACATTCACAAATGCCTCTGTGCACATAAAAATGTATTCTGCACATGGATAGAAAAAATCCATATATGAATAGTGAAGATTAGAGGGAACTTTGCCCAATACCCATGCTAGTTACATTAAAACTAGCAAGAGCATACGGACCCACGCTGTAATCACACTTCCACTTCCAATGAAGATATACCCGTTAGGCTACTACATCTTCACAGGATCACTGTCAGCATTTCTGGTCACCAGGGTAGACTAGATAATAGACCCCGCTATGAGCAGCCTGCCTGACATATGGGCGGTGCTGCACTTGCATTGCTTACACGTTCATCCATGTTCATTCTCTTCTTTGTTCATCCATGTGAGCAACACATTGTGTTGTGTGCACAGAGGCATGTGCAGATATGCACCACCACTAGAAACAAAAAACCTAGGCATAATATCTATAGAGCTGTACGGCAATTAAAAATTAAATGTGATTAATTGCCGGATTAAAGCAATTATTGTTATTAATTGTGTGATTAGTCACTCTTTTAAACAATAATGGAATAATATTTATTAAATATTTTGGATGTTTTCTACATTTTCAAATATATTGATTTCTATGAAATCACAGGATAAAAATTTGCAGTGATCAATTTACATTTATTTGATTACAATTATATCCACTGTTAAAAACAAAAAAAGTCATTTTCAATTCCTCCATTACAAGTAATGTAGTCTAATCTCTTTATCGTGAAAGTTGACCTTACAGTGTAAAATTGTGTACAAAAAACTGCATTCAAAAATAACACAATGTAAAAGTTTAGAGCTTATAGACCATTCAGTCCTACTTGTTCAGCCAATCACTCAGAAAAACAAGTTTGCTTATAAGGCACAATGCTTGATAACAATACAGAATAGTGTAGACCAACACATGTTAATCAGATACCACCAGCAGAAAAGTGATTTTCTTTTTTGATGGTTTGGGTTATGTAGCTTCCACATCGAAGTCTTTCTCTTTTAACACAGCTGAAAGCAGGTTCCACACCTCATCCCTCTCAGCTTTTGGAAGGCACTTCAGATTCTTAAACCTCAGGTTGAGTTCTGTAGCTATCTTTAGAAACCTCATATTGGTATCTTCTTTGCATTTTGTCAAATCTACCATGCAAGTGTTCTTATAATAAACAATGGGTACTGGGGTCATCATCCAAGACTGCTATAACATGAAACATATGGCAGAATGTAGGTAAAATAGACATTCAGGAGACATACCATTCTCCCCCCAAGGAATTCAGTCATACATTTAATTAATGCGTTATTTTTAATGGCTGTCATCAGCGTGGAATCATGTCCTCTGGAGAAGTGGCTGAAGCATGAAGGGACATATGAATGTTTTGCATATCTGGCATGTAAATTCCTTTCAGTGCTGGCCACAAAAGTACCAGGCACATGCCTGGTCTCATTTTCAGCTCATATTGTAAATAAGAAGTGGGCAGTACTATCTCCTATGAGTGTAAACAAACGTGTTTGTCTTCGCTAAGTGCTTAAGTTTTTCATTGTTTTGTTTCTGAGTGCAGTTCTGTAACAAAAAAAAGTTACCTTTATAAGTTGTGCTTTCACGATAAACATTTTACACTATAGTACTCAAATGAGGCAAACTGAAAAATACTGTGACTTATTTATTTTTACAGTGCAAATATTTGTGATAAAATAATATATCAGTACCGGGCAAATTAGTCGAAACAATAGTAAAGAATAAAATTGTGAAGCATGTAGAAGAACATAATTTGTTGGACAAAAGTCAACATGGTTTCTATAAAGGGAAATCCTGTCTTACTAATCTGTTAGAGTTCTTTGAAGGGGTTAACAAACATGCGGACAAGGGGGATCCAGTAGATATTAGTATACTTGGATTTTCAGAAAGCCTTTGACAAGGTCCCTCACCAAAGGCACTTGTGTAAATTACATGGCCATGGGATAAGAGGGAAGGTCCTTTCTTGGATTGAGAACTGGTTAAAAGACAGGAAACAATGGGTAGGAATAAATGTTAAATTTTCAGATTGGAGAGGGGTAACTAGTGGTGTACCCCAAGGGTCAGTCCTGGGACCAATCCTTTTCAACTTATTCATAAATGATCTGGAGAAAGGGGTAAGCAGTGAGGTGGTAAAGTTTGCAGATGATACCAAACTGTTTAGGATAGTCAAGACAGAAGCAGACTGTGAGGGACTCCAAGAAGATCTCACCAAACTGAGTGATTGGGCAACAAAATGGCAAATGAAATTTAATGTGGAAAGTGTAAAGGAATGCACATCGGGAAAAATAACCCCAACTATGCGTACAGTATGATGGGGGCTAATTTGGCTATGACAAATCAGGAAAGAGATCTTGGAGTTATAGTGGACAGTTCTCTGAAAACTTCCACACAGAGTGCAGTGGCGGTCAAAAAGGCAAATAGGATGCTAGGAATTATTAGGAAAGGGATAGAAAATAAGACCCAGAATATCTTACTGCCCCTGTAAAAAACTAGGGTACGCCCACATCTTGAATACTATGTACAGATGTGGTCTCCTCACCTCAAAAAAGATATTTTGGCCTTGGAAAGGGTACAGAAAAGGGCAACTAAAATGATTAGGGGTTTGGAACGGGTCCCATATGAGGAGAGGTTAAAGCGACTGGGACTTTTCAGTTTAGAAAAGAGGAGACCGAGGGGGGATAGGATAGAGGTCTATAAAATCATGAGTGGTGTGGAGAGGGCTGATAAAGAAAAGTTATTTATTAGTTCCCATAATAGAAGCACTAGAGGACACCAAATGAAATTTATGGGTAGCAGGTTTAAAATTAATAAAAGAAAATTCTTCTTCACACAGCGTGTAGTCAACCTGTGGAACTCCTTGCCAGAGGAGGCTGTGAAGGCTAGGACTATAATAGAGTTTAAAGAGAAGCTGGATAAATTCATGGAGGTTAGGTCCATAAAAGGCTATTAGCCAGGGGATAAAATGGTGTCCTTGGCCTCTGTTTGTCAGAGGCTGGAGAGGGATGGCAGGAGACAAATCGCTTGATCATTGTCTTCGGTCCACCCTCTCTGGGGCACCTGGTGCTGGCCACTGTCGGTAGACAGGATACTGGGCTAGATGGACCTTTGGTCTGACCCAGTACGGCCGTTCTTATGTTCTTATGTTATGTTCTTATATTATAAAGTGAGCATGGTACATTTTGTATTCTGTTAGAATTAAAGTCAAAACATTTTAAAATTTAGAAAAACATCCACATATGTTTAATACATTTCAATTGGATTTTATTGTTTAACACTGCAATTAAAACTTCAATTAATCACAATTAATTTTTTAGTTAACTGTGATTAATCAATAGTCCTATTTATACATTTTTTGAAAGTTACCATTGGAAGAATTATTCCAGCCCTCCAGACAGGACAGATTAGGCATTTTAGAACTCACTAGTCTAATAATGAAATGTATGTGTAAGAGAAATAAAAATTATGAAATGCATATACCAGTCAAAACATTAAAATAGCACACATGAATCGGCATGGTCCTTCTACTTGTAATCATGGCTGTTCCCAAAGAGGGTAGGTCTCCTCATTTGAGGGAAGGCAGTGTGTGTGTGGTGAGGAATTCTGACTCTGAGGGTATGTCTACACAGCAATGATATTTTAAAATAACTTAGTCCACATCTACACAGCAGGCAGTTATTTTGAAATAATGTTGAAGTGCTGTCAAGCTAGAGGACTTCTTATTCTGACTCCTGTAACCCTCATTGTATGAGGAGTAAGGGATGTCAAAGGAAGAGTGCTCTATTTTGAAATGTGTTCGGTAGACGCTCCCAATTTTGAAATAAACTCAATTTTGAATTAAGTCCTGCTGTGTAGATACACCCTGAGATTCCCATTTTAAGAAATGAACAGCTTCCACTTCTTTCTTTTTAAAATTGCCACGTGCTATATTTTATCAAATAACTCTACATCAGGAACAGCTAACCCACCCTATAATAAGGAATCCCCCCCCCCCCCCCCCGTGCCAGTCTTCCTCTGGTCACAAAGAGCATTTGAAGAGTTTTTGTAATAAACACCACATGGGATTTATTTACACTGTTCTGCCAACCCAACCCCTTTAAAGCACTGTGCAGCACCTTCTCTGTTATGCCACAGAATTCCTCAGTCCCACAGGCCAAGTAGAGAAGAGAGAGGCCATCACCTCTCAAAGCTAGCCAGCCATGGTCACTTTCTTCCTTCCATTTCTTCCAGAGCCATCTTCTTCTCCCTGAGACAATGGGCTAATTAGGGCTTTAACTCTTTCTGATCTGGCAAGGAGACACAGCTTATTCATTAGCTTTATTCCCCGGAAGCTTAATTGTCGAGAGTGTAGTACTTCATCACAAGACCCCTCTTAAAATCTTCTAGTTCACAGAATGATAAAAAGGAGAGATTTCCAAACATTAGGCTATCCTTTTGATTCCCAGCCATTGTAAACTGCAAAACTCCTGCTCAAACATAGCCAATATTAGCCTCACTTTGTAAATTAGTTTTGGCCTAGACAAGGCCCCACATTCAATTTAATGGCATTGATCTTTCTTCAGGGAGAGGAGGAAGAGGTTCTGTTTATAAGAATCTCTGGGTTTCTCAGTTCAACCTCTGACAATATTGACTCTAGATAGATAAGGCCCGTGCATGTGTATAGGGAAGAGGAGGACTAGGGGAGAAACACGGTAGAGCAGAGGTGGGAAAAGAGGCAGGGTGGGATGAGGGTTTTGTGGGTAAGGGTGGAGTGGAAACAGGGCCAAAAGCAGAGTGGGGGTTCAAGTATCCTCCTCACCAGAGCAGAAGTTGGTGCCTATAATAATGGATATCACTGCTTCTCTTTAGACACTGAATTCCGTTCCACTTGCCAAATTATTTTTAAATATGTTTCCTTTTGATTAATAAAGTGAGGTTTTTTTGACTAAGGACCTTTGTTTTCACTGGGGGAAAAAAATTCGTTCTTAATTTGTGTAATCTAATTCAAGGTAAAATCCTAATGAAGACAAGATGGTTTGTTATACTCTGATTAGTTAAGAATTAATGAACACTGGAGACAGGCAGACATCTCTAAAAGTCAGACAACAAACAGGAGATAACAATGGGAAGCCTGACAATAACGATCACAGGATAACTGGAAAACTCTGAGATTAACACAATTTAAGGATTAATGATTTCAGCATGACACTGCAAAACCTAAAGACTCAAATGGGAATTTATAAGCATAAAGATGGGGAGCATTTGCTCTCTGGGTTCAGTTCTGCAGAGCACCTTGAAGCATTGAATCATGACTGACAGAGCTCAGCTCCTCACTCATGTTTAATCTAACTGGCCACTGGATTGACTTGAGCCACTATAGACTGATAACTATAAGAACATCTGCAGGACCTGTGTGTGTGTGTGAATGGTATGCTGCTTTTCATGTTGTATTTTCAGTAAACGTAGTGTATTGCCTTTTCCCCTGTAAAAGATCCCATGTGCTTCTTATAAGTGTGGCATGAGTGATATTGCTTTTGCATTGTGCAAATTATTTATCAGAATGTCGTGTGGTCTTAAGTTAAATGCCTTGCGGAAATCAAAGTATATTATGTCAGAGTAACCTTTTGCAATCAAATTTTGATCTCATTAAATAAAATCAAATTTGACAAGAACAAATTGAGTCAAAACATGATGGCCATCTCCCTGACCGATCAGAAGCATCAGAGTTTATCATCGAATTACACTGTGTTCAAAAATCTCTTTTACATTTTTTCTTTAGGCCTCTCATTGCAAATTCTATGGGCCCCTGATATTAAGCACTCACAAATCACCACATGGGAAGAGTGGAGCCTTCATAGTCTTGTAGTAACAGAAGAAAAAAAATCATACAAGGCTTCGTTTCATACAAATGACTCAATACTGTGGATCATAGCCCATAGCCGGTGTAAAGGCACTCCTAGAAACAGTCTGCCAGCAACTTTGCAACCAGGATGAGCTGTCTACAGCTAAGCAAATGGTAAACATCCTGGCCGTTGTGAGAGGCATGCACAGAATGCAAGCATGTTCCCCTCATTCCTGTTAGCATCTGGGGAATGGGATGAAAAGCTATCTACATCCCAGAGCGCACAGCTGCTGCTCTCCTTACACGTGTGAAATGGCACCCTGGCCCATGTCTATTACAACACTCCTTTGTGTCTCCCCCATACCTCTTCCTGTCCCTGCCCTGCCTCCTCCCTGCTTTTTTCCACCTTTACCTTGAGCATGTCTCCTCTCTGCTCCTCCCACTTCCTCCTGAAGTCTCTGAACAGTATAAAATAGCTGTCCATGGTGGGCAGGAGGCACTGGGAGGGAGGGGAAGGAATAGGTGAGCGGGGTCATTGGCAGGTTAGAGGTGCTGCGGAAAGGGAGGCAGAGGAAGAACATGGATGCCAGTGGGTGCTGAGCACCTGCTAATTTTTCTTGGTGAGTGCTCCAGCCCCAGAGTCTGCACCAATGGTACCCATTGCTATGATATACACATACAGAATGGGAAGCGACTGTTTAGGAAGAAGTACTGCAGAAAGGAATCTAGGGGTCAGAGTGGACCACAAACTAAATATGAGTCAACAGTGTGACTCTGTTGCAATAAGAGCCAACATGACCCTGGAGTGTTGTGAGAAAGACATAAGAAATCATTCTTTCACTCTACTCTATGCTGATTAGACCTCAATTGGAGTATTGTGTCTAGTTCTGGGCACCACATTTCAAAAAAGATGTGGAGAAATTGGAGAATGTCCAGAGAAGAGCAACAAGAATGATTAACGGTCTAGAGAACATGAGCTATGAGGGGAAACTAAAAGAACTGGGATTATTTAGTTTGGAAAGGAAAAGACTGAGCGGGAACATGATAGCAGTTTTCAGGTATCTAAAAGGGTGTCACAGAGAGGAGGGAGAAAAATTGTTCTCCTTGGCCTCTGAGAGGACAAGAAGCAATGGGATTAAATCATATCAAGGGAGGTTTAGGTTGGACATTAGGAAAAACTTCCTAACTGTCAGGGTAGTTAAACACTAGAATAAATTGCCTAGTGAGGTTGTAGAATCTCCATCTGTGGAGATATTTAAGAGCTTGTTAGACAGACATTTGTCAGGGATGGTCTAGACCAGAGGTTCCCAACCTTTTTTGGTCCCCGTACCTCCTTGGCTTTTAGTAAACCTTCCTGGACCCCCTATTCAATATGAAAGGAAATAAATTCTAGACTCTAGAATCCACAACTTTTTTCACTAACACCACTACTTTTGGACTATTTCAATTAGGATAATCTAGTTATTTACCAAATATTCCCCATGCCCCCTTGACAAGCTTCTCGTACCCCTGGGGGTACACGTACCCCAGGTTGGGAACCCCTGGTCTAGACAGTGTTTGGTCCTGCTGTGAGAGCAGGCGCCTAGACTCGATTATCTCTCGAGGTCCCTTCCAGTTCTAGTCTTCCATGATTCTATGTGTAAGTGATTTTTGTACTGCACCTTTAAAGTTCGTAGAAGACAATTGCCATTCTGTGATGCTGAGGTAATACAGCATGTTATAGGATGCTACAGCCTATCATGCTAATAATAGGGTTCTGTTAATTTAGATTAATTAGGTAATAGTTAAAAGCGGTAATGCAAGAAATCTGCTAAAGGCTGGTCTGCAGCACAATGTGCCCTGCCTACTCAGTGCCTCAGACTGGGGCAACTGGAGGGTGGCATAGCTAGCTGGCCAGAGGGCTACACTCGGGGGAGTGGGAGGAAGGCATTGCAAAGCTGCTTAGCATTCCCACCGGCCCTTTGTGTTAGCTTGACTGACGTCTGGTTCAGGTGTAATACACTAGGACTTATGTCTGCCCATTGCAGTTTGTGAAGGCCCACTGAATACTAGCACAGCAGCACTCAACTCCTTGTGGGGGCTTTGCTATTGACCTGCCTGGGTACAGGTCTGTGCCCTTTCTTAGCTGGGGCCAGGACATGTTTGTAAATAAGAGTCTAACAAGAGCCCCAAATTAGTGGTCCTGCTGCTTGTACCTATATGTGTGCATGTGCTGCTTCAGATGGTGCCCATGTCTGGTAAAAAGCCCTGCTTCCCCCCACACAGCCAACCGCAAGCCTGTTGGCATCATGCACTGACTGGGCTGTGTGGCAGTCCAGATGCCATTAGGCATAGAAGCAGCATGGGTGCAGTACAGCCCAGCCCAAGGTCTGTCTGGTGAATTGGGTTCCCCTGCAGTGCAGTGGTTCCTGCTCTAGGGTATAACCAAGGCTGGACAGAGGCATGGGCGAGCCGGGCAGCTGCCCTGGGTGCCAACCGATGGGCCGGGGGGTGCCTGATGCTCCTGCAGCGCCGGCCCGCCCACATGACTGCGGTGCCGGCCAGCAGCACCCTTCCCCCCACGGCTGTGGGGCCAAGCATGGCTTGGCGCGCGCGCCAGCAGCGCTGACCAGGCCAGGCTGGGCAGCGCATGTGCCGTGCACCTTGGGCGGTGGGCCCGCGCCCCATGGGCAGGCCCGCACATGCACCCTGCACCCGGGGGCAGCGCCGCACGCCGAGGCCCAAGGCACCAAAAGGGCTCATGCTGGCCATTGGTATAACTAAATGGTTTAGCCTCTGAATGCACTTTCCAATGAGTGCCATGGCTGCATTACAGGGCAGGGTTGTACTTAAATGACAAATGCACATATAAGCTCATAGTCCAGGTCAAGTAATATGGGGCTATATTTTATCTTTGGTCCAGGCTATAACAGGCCATTTGCAAGATCAGCAGAAACTAAGGTTAGCAGATCTCCGTGACTGAGACATGGTCTCACCCAGATACAGGTCATAGCTTATTTATGGTTTCCTGGGACTAAAAAGTGGAACTTATGTCTGGGACCATTCACCCACACAGGATGGTAGGAAAAATACCCTCAGACTCAGTAGATGCATCATTATATAAAAGTCCCCAAAGAATTGGTTCAGGCTGAGTTGAGTAATCAGGACACAGGATGTGATAGATGACCACAAAGGCCCATGGTAACAAATTGACGTGTATGATAATATGTTGAGTGCAATGATACATTGACCTATAGGAAAAGGACACTTCAACATTAGAAACATCCCCTATTAACTATGCATTATACAAGTCAGTGTCACATAGTATGAAAGTGGGACCCCTGCCTACGGGCGATGGGGAGCAGATGATGTAGTCCTTGGAAGGGCTAGAATGATGGTCCCAGGTGATGGGGAAGGTGAGGAAGATGGGCTAACACCTAAGATTGTTCTAGAAGAAATGATGTAAGGATGTGGGATGGAAATATGCATTCCCTGCCTTGTGAAATTGGGGGGTTCGTGACTGTGCTGTGTTAATAAACTATATGGCTACATCTAGACTGGCCCCTTCTCTGGAAGAGGCATGCAAAGCAGGCAAGTCAGAATAGGGAAATCCGCGGGGGATTTAAATATCCCCCGCGGGATTTAAATAAACATGGCTGCCGCTTTTTTTCCGGTTTGGGGAAAAGCCGGAAAAGAGCGTCTAGACTGGCGCAATCCTCCGGAATAAAGCCCTTTTCCGGAGGATCTCTTATTCTTATCCTTGCAAGTAGGAATAAGAGATCCTCCAGAAAAGGGCTTTATTCCGGAGGATCGCACCAGTCTAGACGCTCTTTTCCGGCTTTTCCCCAAGCCGGAAAAAAAGCGGTGGCCACGTTTATTTAAATCCCGCGGGGGATATTTAAATCCCCCGCGGATTTCCCTATTCTGACTTGCCTGCTTTGCATGCCTCTTCCGGAGAAGGGGCCAATCTAGACGTAGCCTATTTGTAAAGAACCTGTCGATCCTAAAGGTGGGTAATTAGAAATTTAAACGTAATCTTAGATCAAGCAACAATACAATTCTCTGTCTCTCTCTCCCTCTCTCATACGGACCCTTTTTTAATCTAAAAGAAAAGTTATTCAGGATGAAACTATAAGGGTACACTTTGTACTTGGAAATATATGAGGCAGACAAAAATTGTCTATAAAAATGGTGGGGACGGTCTATAAAGTTTATATTATTACTGACTATTTACTCTAGCCAAGATACATTCCAAGCTTGCTGTGACCGTGAGGTCATAGAATGTTCCCTTTGTGCTGAGAAGAGCTTCTGATGGTGCCGCAACAGATGGCCCCTATAAAATCAGCAAAACTAATTTGCTAGCCATACCAATAAAAGGCCTTTCTGAGCGATCACTTCCTCCATGCTTAACACAGATTTAATAGTAGCATGGCATGTCTCCTTCCATTCGCTAAACTGTGAGCTGCTTGAAGCTTCGGGCCTGGTGAAATTGTAGCCTGACTAAGGTGAATGGCAAGACTCCAATTGACTTCAGCAAGGCCAGGATTTCATCTCATGTCTGTATTCTCCTTCTAAAGCAACACACACTGCGACAGTACTTTATATCAATGTCCAATGCTAATAGTCACAGTGCCAGGGCAGTGGCTACACTTTTGCAAATGTAAAAGCTTTCTTCACCTCAGCCAATACTTTCTGTAGAAGCCACTTCATGCAGGAAGTATACAGCAGCTATTGATGTAACATTGTAATGCTACTAATTTAAAACTTGGAGAGACTTGTATTTTAAGAGTCAGGCTTAAAGCTAAGCATAATTATCATATTACAGACACATATTCCTTTCCTTTCCTTTCCTTTCCTTTCCTTTCCTTTCCTTTCCTTTCCTTTCCTTTCCTTTCCTGGGGGTAGCCATGTAAGTTGGTAACTTAAAAAACAAAAAAACCACGAGTGATCCTGTAGCACCTTAGAGCATGTCTATACTAGGAATTTATTTCAAAATAATAACTCCCGAAATAACTATTTCGAAATAGTGTGTCCACACTACAGGGAAGCCTTTAAATTAGGCCGAGGCACGCTCCCTTCATGTGGATGTGCTACCTCAACTTAGAGCCCCAGGAAGTACTGGGGAGTCAGTAATTTGAATGACTCTGGGGAATAGTTATTCAAAATAGCAGCTGTGGAGTGTCCACACTATCGCTATTTCGAAAGAACTATTTGAAAATCAGCATTATTCCTCATGGAACGCAGGAGTTGTTATTTCAAAATAACCAGCCCCTTATTTTGAAATAACGGGCTTGGTAGTATAGATGCTCTGCTTGTTATTTTGAAATAAGGGGAATTATTACCATATAATTCCCGACTGTAGACCAGAGCAAGGGGAGGAGGCTGAGTGCACAGAGAGCTGCTCGGAGCTTGTGTCTCTGGGCAGAGCTCCATCCTGATGCAACCTGCTTCATGCCATTGGCAGCACTAGGCTCCTCACAGAAAGGCCACTGGAGAGGGCCGAGGGCCAGGCAAACACTCCACACAAGTGTTGAGAGTTGGCAGCCCTGCCATTGCAAAGTGCCCGCTCTGGTATTATTATCTAACTGTGCCAGGATGCCAGATTCCTCCTGTGATTCCCTGTGGAGTCAGCTCATTCATCCTTTCTCCAGAGCAGCATGTGGCTCAAATGCAAACTAGCCCACCCTGAACAGCACTGGTATTTCCTTTTGTTTTTATTCTGATTCCACTTTATTTGCCCTCTCCCTATATCCGCAGAGAGCCATGTCCCATCAGCCATTACATCTATCACCAAAGAAGGGGGCGATAAGCAGGGAGCACTCTTTGGCATCTTCAGGCAAGAGCAAGCTAATGGAAGCCACAAACACATTGCTTGCCAAGCCCAATGCTGCTCCCTGTGGATCAACACTGACAAAGGGTGTCCTTGGGGCAATGTCCATTTGTGTACTTGCCCAAACATCCCCCAGTGGGCCAGGCACAGTGGAAATGTGGGCACTGAGCTGTTGAATAATCTCCTGTTGAGGTTTTTATCCTGCATCCATCACAAGGGTTTTCAAGGGACTGTGCATGGAGCACCGACTTGATAACAAGGGGGCTGCCAGGGATAAAGCATGTGACCGAGTCCTGCTCTAAGCACTCTTGCACTTTCACTCTCTTGCATTTGGTCCAATACTTCTCCTGTGACGTCTGCAAAGCCTGAGTGGCTCTGGGTGACACCGATCCCAGCGTTCTTTCTTTTCACACACCAGCACTAGGCACTTCTGTCTCCATCCAAGGGCCCCCTTGTTGCAGTGCGAGGAAGTGAAAACCACAACCCAAGGAAATTCAGAGCCCGGCAGCTGGGTATTAAGAAGATGTGTTGGGACTTGGATCTGTTGTTTCCATTGGTAAAGTCTGCCTGCAGCTGTGATAGGCAGAGTGAACTGCCTGGGGCTTCAGTGGTATAGTCCCACACCAGCCTGGTTTGAATGGCAGCTCTGATTCTGTCTCTGGTGAAATGCAAGCAGGTGGGAGGAAAAATAGGTGATGCAGCTACAGATTTTCCCTGCAAAGACAAATGCTCTTGTATGAGTTTTTATTCTGCTGCTTTTTGCTATTCAATTAGAATTCAGAGAGCATCAGCAGTGGCAAAGGGCAGGAAGATTATGAACAATTATTGTTTTACCACGAGTCTGATTGAGGCTGCCATGTATGATAAAATGACAGTGTTTTTACAGCCACAGCCAAGAAACCAAATAACAATTTCTAGAATGAACATTGTGGATAAGAGATAATTTAATCTCATGCTTCATTAGTTCATTCATTGTATGAAACAGAGAGCATATGCATGAGAAAAGACAATCGTGATCTTTTGTTTCTGGTCACCTGTTTAAATAAATGTGGGGCCGGTGGGGGGGGGGGGGGGGGGGGAGGGGCAGAAAGGAGGAGTTGTAACTTTACCACACAATTAAGTCTACGGAAATTCATTGTTATAAAGCACTGGTGCCTTGTCAGCTCAGCTGTTTCCATCATATTGAAGTCTCCTATGCAGTAATGTCCCTTCACATTGCTTTTCTATGTGGGGCGATGCCAGATTGGCTGGACTGCTCAGTAGTGTGGAAGTCCCATTCCTCCCAATGACCTATTCCACTGAAATGGCTACTGCAGGTAGTTCTCTAATTTGCCAACATCAGCGAGTGGCAGCATTGCCAAGGTGGAAAACAGGCTTTGACACTGTGCTTCAGGTTGTGGACAGGAGCTAGGAGCTTTCATAAAGCAGTCCACTTTTTCAGTTCATGCCACAGGCTCTCTCATTTACACTAAGTTACACTGGAGTTTTTACCAACTGCACTAAAGAACATTCCATGCATACCAGAGACTCTGTATACCTTGGAACTGCATCAGTGATGAGCTGTCAGTTCCTTTCCCCACTCCCCAACCCTCCTCATCCAGTTTCCTATCTAATCATGCCTCGAGGCAGTTGCAGCCTGTTCTTTCCCCAGCTCCCTCTCCCTTTTCTGCTCTGTCATTTCTTTCTCAAGCTCACTCTCTTGTTTTCTGCAAAAAACTAGGGAGAAGAGTCAGAAGACCTGGGTTCTATTTCTGGATCTGCCAAGGATTCATTGTGTTACCTTGATCAAGTCACCTGCACCAAAATCTTCAAGTCTGGATGCTCAAAATTAGGCATCTAGGTAAAATCCAATTTTTTTCAGGTTTGACCTTAAACTCTTGGTACCTCAGTTTCCTTCTCTGGACCATGGGGATGACAACCTTTGCCACCCCTTGTACATCTCAGAATAAAAATCTATGGGCAAAGCTAGTACTATGTATAAATTATTACTATTAACATGCGTCTCCTGTCTCTTTCCCACACTATTCCTCTTAGTGTGCTCTCCCCCAGTTTGTTTTATCTCTCCTCCCCAACTTCTGTCTCTCAGAGAAAGATCGCAGATGGAAACAAGCAGCTGTAGCTCCACTCTGCTCGGGGAGATGATCTTCTCTTTTTTTTTTTCATGCACTTGCTATTCTACCCTAGATTAAATGACCAACTTGTTAGACCCTGTGTTACCTGGGGGATTCATTCACTGGTTCACTGCTATGGCTCTAAAACATACAGGCAGCTCTAAGAGGTGGAGGAGATAGAAGTAAAATTAAATAAACAGCTTCCAAAATCCTGGAGAAAATCTCTTGAGTTCTGCTGCTAGTGCCTCAGGGGAGGAGCTGACTCACTGGAACTCTCCTGCTGCTGGGTTTTTTAGGCCCACTAAGGGCTGTATTTCAGCCAGAGTCAGTGATTGATATCAGCTTGCCCTGAGAAGTTTACTAGCATATAACATGAAGGCATCTGAAGAGAGAACTGATACCAGATTTGGGACACAGTCTGTGATATATATCCTCACCACACACCTGCCAGACAGGAAAATGCTGTTATCTCCATTTTACAGCTGGGGAATGGAGGCACAGAGAGACTAAGGGCAAGATTTTTAAAGGTGTTTGGGTGCCCAAAAATGCAGCTAACCTCCAAAAGGGATTTTTCAAATGCACTAGATGACAAATTCCTACTGACCCTACTGGGGCCTGTCTTCATATCTAGGTATGTTAACACTTCAAAATCTGACTGTAAGTGATTTACCCAAGGAATCTGAGCTGAGGAAAAGACTTGAACCCTGGTCCCAGGCTAGTAGCTTATCTTCTGGGCCATCCTCTTCATTTTCTAAGACAGAGGACAAAGTTGTTCAGATATTTAAGAGCAAGAATAAAATACAAACATGTTTCTGGAGATAACAAATGAGATTGGGGTTGGAGTTACCATGCAGTTTCCAGCTTCTGGGTAATTAACTCTGGAAAACCAAACTAAAATAAAACGCTCCTGGTACTTGGCATTAAAGAAGACATTTCTGCTATAGAAACAACACATGGGAGGCTATAAGTGACATAGGGTACATGTTAAGTCTGTGGGGCATTTGACAGCTGAGAAGGGCTGAGCAACCCGGAAACGTGCTGGGGGTGGGGGGCCCAGCTTGAGAAGGACAGAACACACCTTGTGGCAGGCTGAGCAGAGTGGAAGTGGCCAGCTGAACTGCAGTGAAGTGCCAGGAGCTGGAAAGGAAGCAGCGCTGGGTGCTCCCAGCCATTGCAGCCATGGGCTTTTCGTGGGGCTGTGGGGTCTCGTCACACTGAGCCCGGCAAGAGGCAGCTTGGCATTTGCAGAATTTGTGGGGAGGGATGTGATCCCTGAGTTCCCCTCTCATTGTTATGTTTATAAAAGCACATGGAATCTTCTTCAGGGGACAAGGCAAGACCCCACATTTATTTAAAGTACAACGCAGCCATGCAAAATCAGCATATGCAAATGATCACACCATACTCCCTCCCCTGCCCAAGCTTCTGCAGTTGGTATTATAGCAGGGGTGGGGAATAACTTTTGGAGGGGAGGGCCACTTCACAAATTTCAGAAGTGGCTGCAGACAGACCTGAAGGGGAGAGGGGGGGCTTAGGCAAAAGGGGCGGGGTTGACAACTACACTCCCAGGAGCTTTGCTTGGCCCGGGGTCCCTGTCCCCCTGACTTTTGGGCAGTGGAAGCGAGCTGGAGCAGATGAGCGGATGCTGGGGGACTAGTCTCCACCAGAGCTTTCTGGGGTGGAGGCTTAGAATTCACATGGCCAACAGCCCCTGGCCCTGCTGCTAACCTGTTGCCTGGCAGCCGCTCAGCAGGTGCAAGCCCTTGGAATAGAAACAGTTGAAAGGGCTCGCGCCTCCCGGGCTTGTGACTGCCAGGTGGCTGCCAGGCAACACTCTAGGGCAGGGGTCAGCAACTTTTTGGAGGTGGAGTGCTGAGATTTGACTTATTCGCCCTCTATGTATGGGTCTGAGTGCTGGTGATACTTTTCAAAGTCAGTAATAGTCCTACTGACAGTAGCTTCATTAATAAATAAATTAAGATGCACATCTTGCCTTTTAGTGCAGGGGTTGGCAACCTTTCAGAAGTGATGTACAGAGATTTAACTTATTCATGGATCTGTGTGCCAGGGGAAGGAAAGGCAAGGGCAGGCTGGGTATGGTGACCTTATTTTCTGTACCAGCTGCAGCTAGTGAGAACGATTTAATTTAAATTATGAAACTGATAGACTAACTTGAGAAAGTTAAAACACTTAATCTAACTTCAGTTTAAATAAAGTAAAATATTATGTCCAACACAAAAAGTTTCTATGTTTACTTTATTTATGGCAGGGGTCAGGGATCACAGACCCACAGAAAAATCAGTTGGGGACCACACAAGTGAAAAGCAAAAAAACTCCTCTAAAAAAACCTCAGTGCTCACTGATGTGGCCCCAACTGAGACCCCTCACTCCTCTGGTGCCCCAGCCTCACAGAGTGAGGGGAAGGAAAGGAAAGGCCTGAGATTTAGGGCTTCCCATAGACCAGATTTACTTTTCTGGGATTCTGGAGGTAGTAGATTTTATGGACCTCCTTAGGCTCTGGGGTAGGGACAAAAATGAGGGGTACAATACGTGAGACAGGACTGCCAGCAAATAGACTAAGGCTCTGGGAGGGAGGTGGGGTGCAGCAGCAGGTTGGGAGTGTCTGGCCAGGTGGAGGGAACAGGAGCAAGGGAGGGTGCAGTGTGTGGCCAGGAAGGAGGCTGCAGAAGCAAGGTGGATGAAGGAGCAGGGTGGGATGTTGGCCAGGAGAGAAGGTGCAGGAACAAGGGAGGGTGTCAGCACAAACTGTGGGTGCTGGGTCTTGGGGAGGGAGGGAGTGAGGCGATTGGGCTATGGGGGGTCTGGGCATGAGGGGGGACCTTACCTGGCTCTGTGCCCCTTTGCAGCAATGGCTGTAGCCACACTGTCCCGGACACCCTGTCGGGAGGCCCTGCTGCCACAGTGGCCCCGCATTCTGGGGCTAGCCCCAGAGGCTGGAGAGCAGCGGAGCCTCTGGGGCCAGCCCCCGATTGCATAGCCATGGCAGCAGCACCTCCAGCCTCTAGGGCTGGCCCAAGCCTGGTGGCCGTGGTGCCCAGCAGAGGTGCTGCTGAGGAGCCTCAGCCCCAGCGCTGCCTCCTCCCACCACAGCCTGACCCGCTGCAGGGAGGAGGAAGCGCTCTCCAGCAGCTGTGCAGGGGATGAGGGGCGGGGCAGAGCTACCTCCCCCGTACTGCTGAAAATGGGTACGCATGGCACATGTCCCATAGGTTGCCGACTCCTGCGCTAAGGGGCAGGGCCTGGAACTGCTTCACAGGCCGGATCAAAGCCCTAGAGGCTTTTGCCCACCCCTGTGTTCTAGTTCCCAACCCTTATTGTGCTCCAATCCGTCTAGCAGCCAGCTAGTCTAAGCACAAGTAGGGGAGCTGCACCATAGCTGGAAATGTCCCAGACTCCGGGGTTGCAGAATGGCTCAAAGCCCTTAGGCCCTTGCCCATCTTTTATTCTAACAGATCTTTATGTAAGCCTGGGGACTGTGCTGTGTCATAGTTGGAGGATTCATTCCAAGCAGGTTGTTTGTGCTGTTCTCTTTCATCAGCAGCATTTTGTTTTCAGAGCTATCCTTCAGTTCCTTATTTTGTATTTTGGTTTTCATTTAGGGTGGATGCCTTTTGCTCTTTAGGGTTGTCAATCTGCACGCTCCGTCTGGCCATCAAGTCTCAGGATGGTGACACTGACGTCTTGTTTCTTCACTTTCTTTTTTGTAATTTGCCGGTTTTTTTTCTCTTATCTACTCACATTCCACACATGCCTTATTCACACATAGAATGGTACAACGATTTCAAAAGCAATGTTCTAAGAGCACAGTATTGCTAAATCAGTAACATAAATCAACATGATTTCATTATATGAAAAGACCAGCCAATTTAATCCCAACCAAATCAATTTAATCATGTTCCACACCACCTCTGTGGGGAGCAGCTTTTGTTTAGCCAGGTTTTAGTTTTTAAGTTCAATGGCTTTTAATAAGTGGTAACAAAGTGTCAGGTTCCTGGTTAATACCCAATAGCTACCCCAAAATCAAACCCACTGGTGTCCTCTAAAAACGTTACTTGGGGTTCCTCCTATATTTTTGGCATGGAAGCTCAGATAGGCTATGTCTAGACTACAGGGGTTTTCTGGGATACCTCCGGTATCCTGGAAAAACTCCGTCACGTCCAGGGAATGCGTCTGCTCTTCTGCTTTTTTTTGCGGAAAAGCAGACGCACTCTTTCAGAAGCCCTGTCTTCCTCCTTCCACGAGGAAGAAGGGCTCTTCTGAAAGCGGGTTTTTTCTGAAATTTGGCCTAGTGTAAATGGGCCAAATTTCAGAAAAGCCTCTTCTGAAAAAACTCCCGGAAAAAGGTACGCAAAGTGTGATTTGCGTACCTTTTTCCAATAAAGCCCCATAGTGACATAGTTGTTAAACAGTGAGTTGACATGTACGATAATATGGCTAACTCCAAAGAACATGATCTTTTATCTGAAGCAGTAAGGGCAGTTTTTTAAATAAAGTGCCTCTAACCAAAGACTAGTACAACGTCTATTTTTTTTTCATTCTGAACTCTCTCAAATCACTGCCTATGCAGCTGTCTTCATTTCCAGCAAATCTCTGTGTGGTTTTTGAATTGATTAAATAACTTTGCTCTGACTCTCATAAAGCCAAAAGATTTTTTTCATTCCCAATTATACCCTTGGTAGAGTTGAATACTTCCATTGAGGATAATATAACTTTTTGTATAATAAGCTAATCTGTTTGAGGATAGATAGCTTTTCTGTAAGCATTAAATGATTTGTATTTAGATATGTTCTCCTACTGTTTAGGCTTTTTCTGTTTGAAGAGGTAAAATAATTCAATTTCACAGACTAACCTTATTTGACTTTTATGATTGCTGTAATGCCAATAATAGCTGTGTAGTTAAACACTGGCAATTACTGCCTGAATCTCTCTCCTCCTCTAGCTGAGGGTTTGCTAAGGGTGTCCAACATCTTTTTTCTTTTCTTAAGTTTTTTTCTTCCTTTTTAAACAACACACAGTACAGGCAGTCCCCGACTTACGTGGATCCGACTTACGTCGGATCCCTAGATACGAACGGGGTGAGGCAACTCCCGCACATGCGCAGCAGCATTCCCGGGGCTCGCTCACCTGGGTCCTAGGATCCTCCTCCTCCTCGGGCCGGCTCCGACTGGGGTCCCGCAGAGCTGCTGGGCAGAGGAAAAGTGCCTCCCCACGCCCGCTGCCCCCCTCCCACCCCCCTGCCAGCAACAGGCTGCCCCCTCCCCTGAGCAACAGGCTGCCGAACAGCAGACAAAAGCAGCCTCTCTGCCCCTCCTCCCCTCTATACATGCCGGGCTCCCGGAGCACAGGTCCCCGGGGCTCGCTCACCTGGGTCCTAGAATCCACCTCCTCCTCCTCTTCGGCCGGCTCCAACTGGCCTCTGCCTGCAGCAGCTGGCCACAGGGACAGGGATCCCGCAGAGCTGCCGGGCAGAGGAAAAGTGCCTCCCCACGCCCGCTGCCCCCCCCTCCCCCCGCGGCCTCGCATCCTGCACGCCCCCCCTCCCCCCCTGCCAGCAACAGGCTGCCCCCTCCCCTGAGCAACAGGCTGCAGAACAGCAGACAAAAGCAGCCTCTCCGCCCCTCCTCCCCCTATACATGCTGGGCTCCCTGGGCAAACAAAGACTCCACCAAAACAAACAAAGTGCTGGCCTCATTGTGTTAGCAAAAAAAGGACCCTCCTCCTAGAACCCTGGGTGGTGTGTGGAAATAAAGCTATTAGCTCAAAGCATGGTGCAGAGCTGTTTGGTATTTGATGAGTTACTCCTTTAGTCCTGAGTTTGTCACAGGGACAGAAATAGATGTGAAATCTTCTGAACAGGGGAACAGACAGCAAAACAAACATTAGAGGGGAGTTAACCTTTCCCTATGCTATCCAAAACTAAAAAAAATGTTTGGCTAGAGTTTCCCCTACAATATGTACCAGTTCCAACTTACATACAAATTCAACTTAAGAACAAACCTACAGTCCCTATCTTGTACGTAACCCGGGGACTGCCTGTATAGAACTGGAAGCCCAGTGACAGAACAGGGCATAGAAGCATTTGCTTAAGGACAAGAGAATTTCATTTTCCAGTGCTATCTTTTTAGTTCAGCTTCACTGAACCAGTGTTTCTGCAATAGTCCATGAGTTTTGTTAAAGAATTTACTATGTGGGTGTGGCTGGGATTACTATACCAAAGACCATTGCCTTGGCTAAGCAAGTAACAACAAAGGACAGCAAAAGAAAAGCTAAGTAACAGTTACAATTCAGCAATAATGTTAGGAAATGGGTTACAGGATTTTGTTAAGCAAGAGGCAAAAGGCCTTTGGCAGGAAGATGATTTTATAGGACTTAGTGCTTATATACATATGTGTAAGCAATAAGAACAGTGGATTAAGCCTAAGGGAAAAAACAAAAGGAAAAAAACAGGCTACATTGCAGGGGTTACACATGATGGCTCCCTTACAAATAAGTTAAAAGCGGAGGTACAGAATGTAATAGAGGAGAAAGAAGAAAGGCAAAAGGAGTTAATATGAAAGTAGCCACAGCCACTTTGAGAGCTGTTAATTTGACACAAGCTGCTCAAATCCTCGCCTCACAGAAGGAGGTAGATAAAGAAAAAGGTGAAAGAGAGCATTTAACTCAAGAAGTAGCAGAATGGAATCAAAAGCCATGAGATGGGTGAGCTGCAGGAAGCGCTGTACTTACCAATGCAGGGAATCTATACTATTACAAAAGGAGAGGTGTCCATCATGCCATCTGTCACAGAGAATATTTGAGAAGACTTGAGAAGTTTCTAGCCCCCAGCTCCACCTACAGCACCACCCCCTCCTTGGAGGCCCCACCCCCATGGGGTTGGGAAGAGCCTGCGCATGCCCCAGCATCCCGAGAGCAGTGGGGAGGGAAGAGGCCACACAGCCCGAGCTGGCCCAAGCCTCCCGATCCCCAGGAGCAACAGGGAGGAAGGAGGCCACATGAGCGCCTCCCCCCCCCCCCCCACCGCCATGGGGAGGGGAAGAGTGCGTGCCTCAGCATTCTGGGAGCAGTGGGGAGGGAAGAGGTGGCATGGCCTGAGCACTCCCCATCCCCAGGAGCAGCAGGGAGGGAGGAGGCCCCATGGCAGGAGCTGGCCCAACCCTCCTTGGTCCCAGGATCAGTGGGGAGGGAGGAGGCCATGTGGCTCCAGCCTTCCCGGCCCTGGAGCAGTGGGAAGGGAGGTGGCCACATGGCCCAAGCTTCTTTGCTCCTGTGAACAGCAGGGAGGGAAGAGGCATGTGTATCTCTACCATCACAAGGGGACAGTTAATTCTGTAAGAATAAAGAATGCAGTTAATGCTAGTAAGAATAAAGAAGCAGGGAATTAAACATGTGGACATATGTATCTTAAAAAAATGAAGTTAAAAGTAAGCAAGGGAATAATATGAGCAGTAAAATCTGGAGAAAGTAATTGGATTAGTGTAAAAATAGACACATAGGATGATAATCCACCAGGTTTGTATCTCCCTTGCTATGAGTATTCTGAGGCATTTCCTTTAGGTCTGTATGGCCCACTTGGTCTATTGCTACACAGCCACGTTATTTTGGAATAACATAGTACATGTCTACACAGCAAGCCATTATTTCAAAATAATGTTGAGCTGGAGGATTTCTTACTCTGACTCATGTAACCCTCATTTCATGAGGAGTAAGGGAAGTCGAAGGGAGAGTGTTCTGATGCTGCGTAGGTTCATTCGACTTTTGCCCTGATGTGTAGATGTACCCTTAGAAATCAATTAGAGGAGATGCAGTGACCACTTCCTAAAGCTCCAATAGTTACTACCACAGTAACTAAGACAGCTGTGCTTGGAAATCAGAGTAGACAGGAGGAAAAGCCAGAGGAGAGACTATGTACCTCAGACCAGATTAGAGTATTGGCTAAATCTATGGATATTTTAAAGAAGGATACAGCAATTGAGTGCTTAGCTAAGTATCCAGCATATTAGGTCTAGCAGTGTCAGCAATGAAAAAATAATTCATAAACTCAGAGAATTTTGCAGGACTCCCTTATGAAATTCAGATTGGGCAGGAAAGAGATAGAAATATCATAGAAAGGAAGTTAAGAAAATAAGCTTTACCAATGAGGATCTTATAAAATGGGCTCTTGGGGAAAAACAACAACCAGAGGAGACACTGGAGCCATACACGTCTAGGAAAAAGTTAATACAGGATGAACCTCTCTAGTCCGTCATTCTCTGGTCCGGCATGATTTTAGTTAGCTGTAGGTTCATTTATCATGGGCATGGCCAGGTTTTCCATGGTCCCGTAAAGTTTGTTTATAGTTACAAGTCCTGCTTCTCAGTGTTCCGTGCTGTTATTTAGCTAATTTACCTTTAAATGTCTTCTAAGAATCCAGTAAGCAGTGGAAGTGTTGCTAGTGCTGCTAGACAATATTGACCTCCGGTGGTTTGGCAAATTCTCTGGTTTGGCACCGGTCAGGTCCTGAGGGTGCCAGACTAGAGAGGTTCAATCTATATACAACATTCTGGATTAATTAAAGCACCATAGTTTAAAGGGGTATTATTACTAGAATTAAACCCAGTAATAAGCAGTTTTTGGATTATCCCTCCTAGTCTTTAAAATATCCCATCATCCAGTAAAATATGTACTGATAGGAAAAAATTAACGAGGGTCATTTTTCTAGCCCCTGGTGAGCTAAATGGTCATTGGCATTGTAAAACAAACATGTAAATATGGAAACATTTTATCTCCTATCCTGTACAGCATCATGATGGATGGCGAACGGCGTGAGTATATCCTGCCAAAATCCCTGCAGAGGAACTTCTATTGTTTCAAGGTGGAGAAGTATGGGGGGGATATAAAGGAAAAAACAAGTGATGTTTCTTTTGTGGATGGATCTAGCTCAGGGATGGGCAATAAAAAAGTGGCCATCCACGGGATTAGTCCATCGCGGGCAACCACCACGTATTTACCTGCGACTCCACAGGATTACAGCTCTGACTGGTTGCAAATCACCATTCACAGCCAATGCAAGCAGCAGGAAATGCCGTGGACCAGGATGATACTTCCCGCTGCTTGCATTGGCTGCGAATGGCGATTTGCGGCCAATGAGAGCTGCAATCCTCCAACACCTGGGGAGGTGCAGGTAAACATAGTGGTGACGGCCCGCCAGGGACTAATCCTGCAGACCGGATCTGGTCCGTGGGTCAGAATTTACCCACCCCTTGTTCTTGCTACGATAGTGAGGAAAAATCCTGCACTGGACATGCCACGGTGAGAATTTTGGATGGAATGTTTTCAAGGAACAGTGCATACCTCATTCAGCACAAGCCACTAAAATCATAGCAATAGCAGTAGCATTGGAAAACACACAGGTAGATAAGGAAGTAGCTATTTTTACAGATTCAGAGTGGGGGTACTAAGAACTGTAGTAAATTGGATGTTCCAGGCAAAGAACAGAGGGATGAGCTCAGCAGACAATAAGCCTATTGCACATGCTGAAAAATTGTCTTATCTTTGGAGTCTAGCACTGCAAAGAGAACTGCCGGAGCAAATGGGAAAAGTTAAAGCTCACCAGAAGTACACCGAGGAAACTCAGGGGAAGTTAAAATAAAAGCAAAAGAGTGGTCCCTGTGACAGTCAAAATTCCAACAAGCTCCACTAGTGAAACTATGAGGGGATAAAATAGAACAGGCAGAGCTAATATCTCTACAGAAAAAGGATCCAGAAATAAAGTCTTGTAACAAAACAAGAATATCAATAGTGGAAAATGTGGTAGTCTGTCATAGGATTAATTTTAGTCACTAAAATGTGAGAAAATGTGCCAGTATTGGTAGTCCCAGCAGAAATAAAGTCAGAAATGGTAGCTAGCCCATAATAATGATCTTTGGGTATAGAGAAAATGCAGTAGACTTCAAGCAATAGGATGGTGGCTGAGTATGAGAACCAATATAGAGCAGCATGTAAATAATTGTTTGTCTTGTGCTACCAATAATGTAGATTCTAAAGTGATAAAAGACCTGGGGTCATCAAAGAAGAGAGGGTTCCTGGGCTAGAATAAAAATTGGATAATAGAGCCTCTAGCTAAACCTACAAAAGGAAATCCGTATTGTTTGGTAATAGTAGATGTTTTCACAAAATGTGCAGAAGCAATACCTACAACAATCAATGCTACTCTGTCTATGGCTTGTGTCTTAGCTGAGCAGGTACATGAAGGAATATTCCCCAAGAAATTGGTTCTCATGGGGGATGATAATTTGTGGGAGAAATCACAAAGGAACTTTGTCAGGCATTTGTTATTAAGCAAAGATTGCATGTAGCAGGATGTCCCCAAAGTTCAGAAGAGGTGGCAGGAATGAATGGAACCATAAAGACTGCCCTAGGGAAAGCAATAAGTTTGCAGAAGAAGGACTGGCACCAGAAACTCTCACTGTTTTTAATGGCCCTTAGAGGAACTGTAGCATCACATGGAATAACCCCATTTAAAGCCATGAACAGGAGAGATATGAAACTGCTCAGTGATGGGTGACGGGGTGCCTTCAAATGAGCTGCAGCCTAGCATATTATTGGATCAGCAGCTCTTGAAATCCATTGCAGATATCCACAGGCAGGCAGCTATCGCATTTAAAGCAGATGTTAAGCAAAGAGATAAAAAGATGGGACTGATCCTGCATCCACAGGAGTAGCAACTAGGGGACATAGTGATGTGTAGGTAGGCAAAGAAAAAAGCCCTTTTCCTCAGATCAGTGTGGATTAGACCTGTTAGAATTGAAAATGAAGCAATGTATAACTGTTGGACATGCATCAGGAGAAAGGCAAATGTCAAAATGATTTCATTCTTCTCAGCTAAAGTGCTGGAAGGCAAAGGAGCTGTCGGGGGGAGGGAGGGGTGTATACTGTACACATAGATTAGTGTGTGAGATAGATTAGAAATTAGAACATTATTTTTGTTATTGTAAGATTAGTGTTAAGTGTATTTTTTTATTTTAAATATAGACCAGGGGGTTTTGCCTCCTGCTTGCTATGCTCACCAATCCCCCTGTCTCTGCGGCAGGAGGGGGGAGTGGAGATAGGTGTCTTGCCAGGGGAGGGTATAGGAGCAGGTTGGGGGCAGGGTGTCTTCCCGGGGTGGGAGGGGGCAGGAGCAGGCTGGAGTTCAGGATCTCGGTGGAGGAGGTGTGTGAGGAGATTGGGGGTGTGAGGTCTTAACACATTGGTGAGTGAGGGGGCTGGGATTGTGGGGTCTCAGCTTGGAGGGTATGACTGAGTGGGCTGGGAGTGTGGGGTCTTAGCCAAAGGGGCATGTGAGCGGCTTGGAGAGTGCAGGGTCTCAGCTGAAGAGGTATGCGAGGGGGCCGGGAGTGCAGGGAGCAGGGAGTCTCATTATATCATCCACTCAGCCCTATACATTCCCAGCAGGTGCCCCCACCAGTCACCCACCTAGAGCTAAGTGGCCCCTGTTCTCATGCTAGCAAGAGTCCCTCCAAGCTCCCTGCTCCCCAGCACCCTTAAACTCACCCAAGTCAGGGCCCCCCCTTAATCTCTCACAGCTGGATGCCCCCAGCCAGGTGCCCCCTCTGCACCTCTCACAGCCAGGGCCCCCCTGCCAGATCATCCTCTCCACCTGGGGCCCCCAGCCAGGCCCCGCTCCCCAGCTCAGACCTACCGGGTTGCTCTCGAGGTGAGGCTGGTCTGGGCATGCCGTTCCTGGTTCCCTCACATGCCATCAAGGTTGCAGCCTGGACACTGCATGTTAGGCCGGACCACACAGAAAACATCAGGGAGGTGAGGGAAGGCCATGTGGCTCGCAGCTTGTGCCTGTGGCTTCTTCCTCCCCGGAGCACAGGGGAGGAGTGAAGGAGGAGGTTGCATGGCTGCGAGCAGAGGAGAGCTGCAGGATACAGAGTGAGGTGCTGACATCACTCTGTTCCCCCAACGGGAAATTTTTTATATATGTATAGACAGATAAGAAAAAGAAAAGGCAGCAAAGAAGGAAAATATAAGGGGAGGAGATACAGGAGAATCAGGAACAGAGGTTTATTCCATCAGGACTCTCATTCTTTGAATCGCTCCTTTTGCTGGATTCGTATCTAATTGTGATCCTTTCTTTCCTTTTATTTTTTCATTGTCTAGACTAGTAGACCTTACTACTGCTTTGGAGGATAGGGTCATCATTCAAAATGATCTGGACAAACTGGAGAAATGGTCTGAGGTAAATAGGATGGAGTTTAAAAAGGACAAATGCAAAGTGCTCCACTTAGGAAGGACCAATCAGTTCAACACATTCAGAATGGGAAGCGACTGTCTAGGAAGGAGTACAGCGGAAAGGGATCTAGGAGTTATAGTGGACCACAAGCTAAATATGAGACAAAAGTGTGGCACTGTTGCCAAAAAAGCAAACACGATCCTGGGATACATTAACAGGAGTGTTGTGAGCAAGACACAAGAAGTCATTCTTCCTCTCTACTCTGCGCTGACTAGGCCTCATTTGGAGTATTGTGTCCAGTTTTGGGCACCACATTTCAAGAAAGATGTGGAGAAATTGGAGAAGGTCCAGAGAAGAGCAACAAAATTGATTATAGGTCTAGAAAACATGAGCTATGAGGCAAGGCTGAAAGAACTGGGCTTGTTTAGTTTGGAAAAGAGAAGACTGAGAGGGACATGATAGTAGTTTTCTAGTATCTAAAAGGGTGTTACAGGGAGTGTGTATTATTTTCCTTGGCCTGTGATGATTGGACAAGAAGCTTAAATGGCACCAAGGAAGGTTTAGTTTGGACATTAGGAAAAGCTTCCTGACTGTCAGGGTGGTTAAACACTGGAATAAATTGCTTAGGGAGATTGTGAAATCTCCATCTCTGGAGATATTCAAGAGCAGGTAAGATAGACATCTGTCAGGTATGATCTAGTAGGTATTTGGTTCTGCTGTGAAGACAGGGGACTGGACTTGATGACCTCACAAGGTCCCTTCCAGTTCTAGTAGTCTATGATTCTACCACTCCCTGGTTCTTCAGTGTTGAAAAACCCCTTCCCCTGAACCCTTATCACTCACCTCATTGTCAAAATTTCCCTCCACTGAATCCTAATCATCCTTGAACTCTCCCACTGAACCTTTTATTAACTGAACTGCCCCCTCTAAAACTCTCATTATTTGAACTCCCTTCTGTGGATAATGCAATATCTAATAAACGTCGACCTTTGGAATTGCATCCAAATATTATAACCAAATCAATAAAAGATTAATGGGGCTGACTTTTGGTTCTTGTTACTTTTGAAAAAGGATTACTCCAACAAATTATGTATATTGTTACAGGACCAACTTGCTCTGTTGAAATCATTGCTCCTGTTACCTTCCTATCTACCACAAGTGTGGAAAATAGCTGGAATCAATTGGGTGTGAAGTAAATCTCTATAAGTTTGTATATGGATGTTAAAACAGGAAAGAGGAAGTCTGGAAAATATGGAGGCCTTGGAATGGATGTAAATTGTCAGATGTATTACTTGATATATACTGTGAATGATGTGATTTGGAAAATAAGATAAGTTCCTTCTTTTAGTTTTCAGTAACTGATTTTATAGAAGATAAGTAGTTAAATAAAAGGTAGCGTTAAGGTAGTGTAGATTTTTTTTTGTTTTGCTGCTATTAAGTAAAATTTAGGACAATGTGTAACTTTAGTCATATTTCTTTAATATGTATAGGAAGCACCAGAGGGAACAGAGAGGAAAATGGCAGGAACAGCAGTAATACCTACATATTTTGATTAAAATTTAAGAATTGAAGTAGAGTTAGGAATGGATGGATGCAGAAGGTCTCTCATAAACAGTGTACTTTATAGCAGATTAGATAGGCAATGAATTCTTGCAGATTGGTACCAGAGCTACCACTTCTTTTTTGTGTTTGCCTAAAAATATTAGGCTGTGGTTCTGACCTCTAACCAGATTCCTAAGAGTTCAGGGCTATAATGGAATCAAAGATATTTTTTCAGTAGATACATGGCTGGGAACAATAACATTCTACGGAAGACTCAGGTTAATGGATCTATCTTTCACAGGCTCAGAGGGATGCTGCACTCTGTGTCTCCTCAGTGGTAGGAAACTAAACAGTTTTTTGCTCCTCTTTTGTTACCCAAAATCCATTGTCTTTGTCTCAAGAACCAGGAAGGCTTTGCAAGAGTAGGTGTGCAAATTCTGTCACCTATTGTGGTCACCAAGCTGCTACTTGTTCGTGTGATCGCTTTGTTCACTTTATATGCAAATGCACTTTCACTGTCCTCTGACTTACAAAATGCGACCTAGACAAGTAAACCCACATTCCTTTGTCTAATGTGAGCTGTTTTATAATATATTTGGAAATATGGAAATAACATATTTCTAGCACACACACACACACACACACACACACACACACACACACACACACACACACACAAACCCCTATTTATACACTGCCAATATATACCAGGGAATGATATTTATGACCAGTGTGTCACCAGCTTTCATATAAAACCTTAGTCTATGGTCTTTTACAGTACACGAATATTGTATACGAGTTGATTTAATTGCTTATTCTTTGGGGTTTGACCCTCTATTCTCCCCTTAGGGCAGTGTTTCTCAAACTGTGGTTCCTGACTCCCTGGGTGGACATGAGCAACTTAGAGGGAGTCGTGAACAACTTAGAGGGGGAGCACGAGCAACCTAGAGGGTGGTTGCAGCAATGGAGAGGGGAGTCACGAGCAACTGAGAGGGGCTTTGTGGTATCACAAGTTTGAGAACCCCTGCCTTAGGGTATCTGGACCCCCTTGAAAGTATGCTGCTGGAGTTTTGGCTACTGACCAAAATGCGTTTCATCACTGTTCCTTTCTTTTCAGGACAGTACAAAAGGCATACAAATTATGGGTAGTGGATGGCTTTATGTACTGGACAATGTTGCATGCAAGCCACTTTATTTCTGGCTCCCAGAGATCATTTCTATGGCATAACACATTGTGAAAAGTTCCCAAAAGGCGCTGTTCCAAAAGGCAGCACATGGTAAAGTGGGATACCTACCTCTGGTGCAGTACTTTACATTATCTTAAGAACTTCTGCTGCATAGATGCAGCACTGACACAAAAAGCCTAGTATATTCACACCCAACCAATAGACAAATTTTGGCAGCTGTATGATGAAATAACTCACATCAATCAGAGCTTGCAGTGTTCACATGGCCTTATCCTGCATGCTAAGATGTGATTGCAATTGAAGGAGCCTCCCTAGAAGCTTTTAACTTTGATAAACATGAAAGTAAAAAGAAAATCCAGGAACAGGTAACAGCCTCTCTATAATCACTTCCAATAACCCTCTACATCCTGTGCAAAAACTTTGCTTACTTTGATTTAGAAACAGCTACATCTAAGAGCACATAATGAGAATACTGAACAAATAACAGCCCTTTGAAATCTTGACAAACTTTCCCTTTGATCACACCTTTCAAATAGGATCTGATGATGACCTCGCTTCTTTAACATGCTCCCTGCTTTCATGGGGCTGTCTGCTCACAGCATATTGGGAATTTAAATCATGTAAGAAAAAACATTTGCATGCCATCATTTGTTTTTGGTCCTTAAAGATGCGTTGAAATTAGAAACCTCTAACCATGTCTTATAAGAGGACTTTTTAGTTCAGCCATTCACAGCACACAGTCCTTGCTCTCTGAAATTCCTAGCCAGAAATGTGGTTGCTGGGATTTCCTTCTTTACATCAGAGATGGATTTTCGATTGCATCTCTCAACCTGCCAAAGCAATAGGTAGAACAAGACACCAAATTAGGATTGTTGGAAAAAACTGCAGAAAAAGCTGTAAAGAGATGGGATTATTTTCTGTAAGCATATTATAAAATTTACCTTTCAAAAGAGAAACAAAGAAGAGCCAGGAAATATATAGAGAAGTCATCTTAATTCTGATACCTGGAAAGATACTGGAACAAATTTTAAAACAGTTAATTTGTAAGCACCTAGTGGATAATAGGGTTATAAGGGATAGCCAGCATGAATTTGTCAAGGAAATGCATGCCAAGCCAACTTAATTTCCTTCTTTTATGGGATTACAACAGGTTTGGGGTGAGCAGTAGATGTGATTTAGCTTGATTTTAGGAAGGGTTTTGGCACAGTCCAATATGACATTCTCATAAACAAACTAGAGCAATGTCATCCAGATGAAATTACTATAAGGATGCGCTGTTTTTAAGACCTTCTTCAAAGAATAGTTTTCAGTGCATTGCTGCCCAACTGGGATCTCACAGGAATCAGTCTTGAGTAAGGTACTAGTCAAATATTGTCAATAATGTCTTGTATACCAGATTGCAAAATACACTTATAAAATTTATGGATCACACCAACCTGAGAAGGGTAACAATTAGTATGAAGGACAGCATTAGAATTCAAAACTAACTTGATAAATTGGAAAACTAGTCTGAAAGCAACAAGATGAAATTAGAAGTGCAAAATATTTCACGTAGGAAGGACAAATCACATGCACAACTACAAAAAGAGGGAAAACTGTCTAGATGGTAATGCTGATCAAAAGGAGCAAAGGGGAGTTATAGTAAGTAGATAATAAATTGAGTATGAATTAACAATGTGATGCAGTTGCAGAAAAGGCTCGTAATCTGGGATATTTTAACAGGAGTGTCATATGTAAGACATGGCGGGTAACTCTTTCTGTACTCAGCAGTGGCAAGGGCTCAGATGAACAACTGTGTCCAATTGCCACAGTGCAGCACTTTATGAACCATATGAATAAACTGGAGCATCCAGAGGATAAAAGGTTTAGCAAACCTATCCTATTAAGTAAGCTTAAAGGTTAAAGTAAAAAACAACAATGTTTACCCTTGAGAAAAGAAGACTGTGGGAGGACCTGATAACAGTCTTCAAATATGTAAAGGGCTAACAATGTGATCAGTTGTTTGCCATGACAACTGAAGGTAGGACAAGAAATAATGGACTTACTGTGGAACAAGGGAGATTTATGGTAGGATAATTGTAATTAAACACTGGCACGGGCTTTCAAGGGAGGTTGTGGAATCCCCGTTACTGGCGGATTTTAAGAACAGATTAGACAAGCGCCTGTCAGACATGGTCTAGATTTTCTTGGTTCTCCTTGAGAGAAGGGGGCTGGACTAAAAGAACTCACAGTCCCTTTCAGCACTACATTGCCATATGTCTATAAATATAAATAATATAAATTCAACATTTATATTAATCTGCGTTAGGTATCTATATGACATCAATTATTGTACACTGGTGCCAATTTCTAATAATCAGTAATTTTGCATTACTGAAAGTGAGCTACTCTACTACAAACTCTGTATGGCAAAGGGGCTGACTTGAGGGTAAAAAGGAAGGCTATTGCAGAGCGTGCTGTCCTTTGAATAACAATGCTTTGCAAAAGAAACTCCACTTATTAACGCCTAGTCATTCCTATCATGTCACAAGTTCCTTCTGGATCAACTGAATCAACACACATCGCAGTTTCCTGTGATCAGCTAGCTCTTTCTGTTGAATTTCAGTTCTCTGTCTCATGGCAGCTCCCATGTTTGCAAGACGAGGCTCGGACTACTTGCCAACATTCAGCAGTACTTGCAAGCTCACCATTCTTTACAGTTTTCTGACTGCTGGTGGCACTTGCTTGGTCACCTGCATTGAGACAAATGAGTGAGGCATAGATGCACACAATATGCTTTCATGCGGGTTAATTAATTAGACCCAACTCTGCAAGGTTGCACCTAATTTTTAGTTGCCTAGAAAAATCACAATCACAACAATGCTACTCACAGAGCTTGAGTTAGGAACCTAGACTCTGTAAATAATTAACGTGGAAAGAGAAGTGCTCTAGAATGTGATGCTCAAAAGCTAGCAACCTAAGTGGGCAGCCACCTAAGGAGATGGTAATGCTGGTGAGAAGAAGGTTTTGTAAACCCCACTTTTCTCATGGAGGCACATTGATCTAAGTTTTAAGAGTAAACCAGGCCTTAGACACCAACCTACAGTGCTCAGGATTAGGAAAAATCCATCCCTGTGAGTGCCTAAGTACACAAACCTTACTCCAAGTGTAGGCACAGCTAGTCAATGGAAGGAATACTTATGGAGGGAGTTCCTACAGATACTTCCAAGAATCTGACCCTATCTAACTTAACCAAGATCAATGAGAAGACTCGAGCAGTGCAGGGAATTTAACACAGGTCACCTTATTACCAGACTTGTCCCCTAACCACTGTCAGCTCTTATCCACAGTGAACAGATTCAAAGGGGAATGCTTAGTAGGGGAGGATGCATCTGGTGAGGTCCCTACTGAGGTCACCCAAAGAAACCTCTCATACAAAAATTCGGAGAGTGGTAAGTAATGAAGAGGACAGGACACTGATACAGCTTGATCTGGATCACTTGGTAAGTTCAGTGCAAGCAAACAACATTTTAATACAGTTCAGTAAATATATTCAACTAGGAACAAAACATGCAGGCCATACTTACAGGATGGAGGACTCTATTCTGGGAGGCAGTGCTGCTGAAAAAGTTTTGTGTATGGAGGGTGTCATGGTGGATAGTCATCTGAACAGATGATCCTAGTGCAATCATAGAATCATAGAATACTAGGTCTGGAAGGGATCTTGAGAGGTCATCGAGTCCAGTCCCCTGCCCTCATGGCAGGACCAAGTACTATCTAGACCATTCCTGATAGAAATTTATCTAACCAACTCTTAAATATCTCCAGAGATGGAGATTCCACAACCTCCCTGGGCAATTTATTCCAGTGTTTAACCCCTCTGACAGTTAGGAACTTTTTTCTAACGTCCAACCTAAACCTTCCTAGCTGCAGTTTAAGCCCATTGCTTCTTGTTCTATCCTCAGAGGCCAAGATGAACAAGTTTATATTGACAAGGGAGGTAATTTCCAACTCAGGTAGATGTACAGACACTAGCTTTGATCTAGCTAACTGTGTAGCCATGGTGGTGGGATGGGAGGCAGGATCGTTTATCAGATCTTTCCACTGCCCCAGCATCAATAGTTAGTGTTCTAGTTCAGTCAAAGAGCCCTTGCAAGTTCCACTGTATTAGATGGGTCTGTGTTTGGCCCTCAACACAGTCTCAGCTTGAAATAATGGAGCTCTATGACCAAATCTTTGCACCCATTTTGCTTCTTCAGAGATGATACACACCGGTCCTTTCATTTTATTTAATAACTTTATATCCAAACTGTATAAAATGGTCTCATTTTTATTCCTTCTTCAGGCTATTAAACATTCAAGAAACATTCAAATAATAAACAGCAACTATTTTTAAGTATCTTGTAATGTTTAAAGGCAATAGAACTGGTACTGACCAGCAACACCATAGGGCTACGTCTAGACTGGCATGATTTTCCGGAAATGCTTTTAACGGAAAAGTTTTCTGTTAAAAGCATTTTTGGAAAAGCGCGTCTAGATTGGCAGGACGCTTTTCCGCAAAAGCACTTTTTGCGGAAAAGCGTCCGTGGCCAATCAAGACGTGCTTTTCCGAAAAAAGCCCCAATCGACATTTTCACTATCGGGGCTTTTTTGCGGAAAACAAATCTCTGCTGTTTACACTGGCCCTGTTGCGCAAAAGTTTTTCGGAAAAAGACTTTTACCCGAACGGGAGCAGCATAGTATTTCCGCAAAAGCACTGACAATCTTACGTGAGATTGTTAGTGCTTTTGCGGAAATTCAAGCGGCCAGTGTAGCCAGCTGGCAAGTTTTTCCGGAAAAGCAGATGATTTTGCGGAAAAACTTGCCAGTCTAGACACAGCCTAGGTGTATATAACTTTAGAACATGCATGTGCATATAGACTATGTATGCATACGTACACGGACATCTGAGACATCATTTTAGCTACTATTCAAATATTAGCACCTTTTTATAGCAGCAACATATCTTTAACAGCTTATTTAAAGCAGCATATGTAGTAGCTGTAATTGTGATTAAATTGTCATCCCAGACACAATAAGAGGCCTGATCATGTGATGCTTCACCTGCAGAACTTTCCATTAACGTCAAGAGAAGAAGTGAGCCGGAAGGCATAGATCTAGCAAACACCACCATTTCAGGGTACGTGGGTGTGTGTGCGTTCTAGAGGGAGGGACCACTATACTCACCTACATGGATGCCTTCTATGATGATGTAACTGGCTCTGTGGACATGGGGAAGTTGGTGAATGTGATACACCTTGACTTTAGCAAAGCTTTTGATAAGGCCTTCCACAGTATTCTTGCCAACAAGTTAAGAAAGTATGGTTTTAATAAATGGACTGTGAGGTGGATAGAAAGCTGCTTACATTGTTGGCCTCAGTGGGTAGTGATCAACGGCTCAATATCTGGTTGGTGGTCAGTATCAAGTGGAGTGTCCCAAGGGTCGGTTCAAGGTCTATTTTTGTTCAATATCTTTATTAATGACCTGGATGAGAGGATGGATTGCACCCACAGCAAGTCTGCAGATGATACTAAGCTGAGGGGAGAGGTAGATATCCTGGAGGGTAAGGATAGGGTCCAGAGTGACCTAGACAAATTGGAGGATTGGGACATGTTGGAAAGGGTCCAGTGGAGGGCCACCAAAATGATTAGGGGGCGGGAGCACATGACCTACGAGGATAGGCTGAGGGATTTGGGCTTATTTAGTCTGCAGAAGAGAAGAGTGAGGGGGGATTTGATATCAGCCTTCAACTACTTGAAGGGAGGTTCCAAAGAGGATGGAGAGAGGCCGTTCTCAGTAGTAACAGATGGCAGAAAAAGGAGCAATGGTCTCAAGTTACAATGGGGGAGGTCTAAGTTGGCTATTAGGAAAAACTATTACACTAGGAGAGTGGTGAAGCACTGGAATGGGTTACCTAGGGAGGTGATAGAATCTCCATCCCTAGAGGTTTTTAAGTCCTGGCATGAAAAAGTCATGGTTGGGATGATTTAGTTAGAATTGGTCCTGCATTGGGCAGGGTGTTGGACTCGATGACCTCCTAAGGTCTCCTCCAGCCCTGTGATTCTATGATGCAGGTGCTGGACTGAGGCCTTAATTAATACACTATAAGTCATAGAATCATAGAACCACAGAGCTGGAAGAGACCTCAGAAGGTCATCAAGTCCAGCCCCCTGCTTTAGGCAGGACCAATTCCAACTAAATCAACCCGGCCAGGGCTTTGTCAAGCCGAGACTTAAACACCTCTAGGGATGGAGACTCTACTACTTCCCTAGGTAACCCATTCCAGTGCTTCACCACCCTCCTAGTGAAATAGTTTTTCCTAATATCCAACCTGGACCTCTCCCACCACAACTTGAGACCATTGTTTCTTGTTCTACCATCTGTCACTACTGAGAACAGCCTTTCTCCATCCTCTTTGGAACCTCCCTTCAGGAGGTTTAGAAGTCAGGTCTAAACACATTTCTAGTATGTTTTATAATGTTAGTCTGGAAACATGGCCCTTAACAGTCAAAAACCTCTTTAGTCACTGCAATATATTTATGACCTGTTCATATGGTATAAAACCAAGAAGACTGTAAGTAGCACAACCTTAGTAGTCTATAAAGTGCTACCAGACCATTTGTTGTTTTTTTCTGTACAGACGAAACTCAGCTACCCCCTGAAGTCTTAGAACAGTTAGGAATCTGAAGGTTATGTCTAGGATTTTTCAAATGTTAGCCAATACATATGTTAGGCACAATACATTACTACATATTAAATAAATGGTATTAATATACAATACATGATACAGCCAAGTGTCAGGAAGTTAGGTTAACAGAATATATTATGCTTTTCCCACAGTTCTGTGCACCCATGTTGAGCATTCCCCAACACTTTGAAAATCTGAAGTCAGCTCTGGCATTAGAAAATAGAAAACCTGTCAAAGCAAAGAGGCATGCATACGTTGCTATAAGTCTGGGTACGATGTACTTTCAGAGCCCATCCACATTTAGAACATAGTATTCTAAAGAAGGGCTAGGAAAGTATAGGGAAGTATCAAAAACTGAGCTGTCACAAACTAGTGGGTTGAGTGAAACACCCACCGGAGTATGCTCTTGTTATAGGTGACGTAGGCACTGCCTAGGGCGGTACACTGGGACCCGCTACCCCTCCATCTTGGGCAACTGGACCAAGTTTGAGCAGAGTTGCAATCTCATGTGCCAGGCCACAATGCTACTCAAATTTAGCCCAGCCTCTTCTCTGTCATAATGGAGGGCAGCTGAACCAATGAGGAGGGGGATAGAACACTGAAGGTTTGCTTAAGATGGCAGATTGTCCTGAGAGGCCTCTGCATCCAACTTCCATTGAATTTCAGTGGACCTTAAGCACCAAACTCCTTTCATCTTCTTTAAAATTCCCAGCCTTGAGTGTTTTAAAAGCCAATCAGCTCCCATTGAGAATAGTTATACCATCACCAATGGAGCTGAGTAATTATTGGGATTCTCTACAGCTAGCACCAATAAGGCCTAGCTGCTGCAGAACCTACAGAGCTTGCCTCCAAGTTGCAGTATGGCAGACACACTACCGACATCCCAGGAGGTTGTGTAGAGAAAAGTCCCATTAATTACAAGAAACAGGAGAGATTAGCTTTACACTTTGGGACCTGAGACTAAATGGTGCTCTGTACAAGTGCCAGTTATTTTAATACTGTTTTGGGGGCAACCACAATTTGTTCTTCCACTGTAAATGGAGACAATGAAAAGCACAACATTCTTCTAAAGACCTGTATGCATGCCTCTAATCTGTATTCCATTCACACATAAGTACCAGGAACAGGTACACATTGCAAAGCACAATGACAAATTTGTAGCTGTCTTAAAAAGAGGGCTGAAGAAGCATATTGGGGTTGATTGCCCTAAAGGATGTATTTCCCCAATTTTGATCTGTTCTTTACGTTTCCATCTATATAGAATGGCTCCATACAAAAGAGAAAATGGAACTACTGATTAAATTCACCAGGGAGCAAAAAACCCTAGTGCTCAGCACGTTGGCTGTTGCTCTTTTTGATTGGAGGCAATTTTCTTCTGGATTTGGTGTAATTTTGTTCTTTGAAGGTCTGTTGATTTCCAGATCTTGTTTTGTTAGGAATTCGGGGCCTATTACATGTGAAGCAGCACTGAGTCCTTATTGATGGCACCAGACATTTGCCAATCCATTTCAGCTTCTGGCAGAAATTAATGGACAGCTTGTCTTTGTGGCACGGCAGGCCTATGGTGAAAAACAGGATGAAAGTTAGTTATAATCTTAGCATCTAGATGAGAATAACCTATAGCCAGGTTTAGAACTGTGCAAATGCATGGTCAGAATAGGAGAGAAGCAGAGTGTCTGAGCTCCAAGGCAGCAGATACACCAAGGGGGTTGGCAATGGCATAGTCAGAAGGGCACACTTGGGTAGGAAATGATAGGGAGTAGGGTTAAGCCCCAGTACCCAACCCCACTCTCCAGCTGCAATGGCAAATGGGATGGCAGTGGGTGGGTGGGCCTAGATACAGAGTGGGTGGGCCACGCTATACCCATGGCTATGCCCCTGGAACAAGGCCCAAGCCACAGTGTGTCACACTATTCTCAAAAGTACTGCATTTACAGATACGCATTGCCACTGGCTATCTAAGGGACAGGACTCCAGAAGCTGTGGGAACTTACTTTTCTAAGAGGCTGTATTGACTATGAGGAGCAGTGGGAGCTTTCAAGAACGGCAGGAGGGAGCAGATAGAGTGCAGCAGTTCTGTGTCCCCTTCCTCTCCCCCCCAGCACTGTCTGTAAAACATACAGGCTACGTCTACACTGGCCCCTCTTCCGTAAGGGGCATGTAAATTTCAAGAGTCGTCGTAGGGAAATCCGCGGGGGATTTAAATATCCCCCGCGGCATTTAAATAAAAATGGCCGCCGCTTTTTTCCGGCTTTTAAAAAAGCCGGAAAAGAGCGTCTAGACTGGCCCCGATCCTCCGGAAAAAGCGCCCTTTTCCGGAGGGTCTTATTCTTACTTTGAAGTAAGCGTCTAGACTGGCCCCGATCCTCCGGAAAAAGCGCCCTTTTCCGGAGGGTCTTATTCTTACTTTGAAGTAAGAATAAGACCCTCCGGAAAAGGGCGCTTTTTCCGGAGGATCGGGGCCAGTCTAGACGCTCTTTTCCGGCTTTTTTAAAAGCCGGAAAAAAGCGGCGGCCATTTTTATTTAAATGCCGCGGGGGATATTTAAATCCCCCGCGGATTTCCCTACGACGACTCTTGAAATTTACATGCCCCTTACGGAAGAGGGGCCAGTGTAGACGTAGCCACACTGAATCATTACTGTAGATTATCTTTCCATCTACTTGTGTTCTGCTCAGCACTCTCAGTCCTGCACTACCTGTGGCTTCTTCATCTTACCCACATCCGTTGTTTTATACAGAAGAACAATGCCTAGCAGCCACCTGATTGGAGGCGCTTACCCAGAATCCTGATGAAGTTTTGGACTGCTGCAAGCAAAAGCCCCGGTAGCACCTCAAAGAGGAGCCTCAATCTGTACCGTTTTTAACTAAGCAGCTGCCGGTCAGTCGTGGGATCAATCAAATTGGGTAGTAGTGTAGGGAGAAGATAAAGGAGCTCAAGGAAATGTACAAAAGACCAAAGCTAAGAATTCCAGATCGAGTGCTGCCCCAGACACCTGTTTGTTTTATGGTGAACTAGACTATGTTCTATGTAGTACCCCAAGCACAGAGTTGTAAAGCAGAGGCATTGAACGCAGCCCAGAGAGGGTTCTCCCTCAGCTTTGGAGAGGATGAATCATAGGATCTTTTCCTTGATCTGTCAGTTGGGGTATGTCTACACTACAAAGTTAATTCGAACTAACAGCCGTTAGTTCGAATTAACTTTAATAGGCGCTACACATGCAAACCGCTAGTTTGAACTTAATTCGAACTAGCGGAGCGCTTAATTTGAACTAGGTAAACCTCATTCTATGAGGACTAATGCCTAGTTCAAATTAAGTAGTTCGAATTAAGGGCTGTGTAGCCACTTAATTAGAACTAGTGGGAGGCTAGCCCTCCCCAGCATTCCCTGGTGGCCACTCTAGGCACCACCAGGGAAACTCTTCTGCCCTCCTCCCGGCCCCAGAGCCCTTAAAAGGGCACGGTCTCTCTACGGTGCCCGTGCCAGGTGCGAGCCTGCCAGCACCCAGCCAGCAGACCCTGCACCTGGCACGGCACGAACCAGCCACCTGCTGCCACCCAGCCCTCTGCCTCTTCCCGGGACCAGGCTGGCAGCTCCCAGGAGCCTGCCCGGGGCCGCAGGAGGCGGGCGCCCACCTGGTCTAGTGCGGAGATCGTGGACCTCATCCACGACCTACGCACTAGGCACAGGAAAGTGGCCGTCTAGGGCAGGATAGCTGCCAGCCTGGTCACCCAGGAGCAGGTTTGCATGAAAATCAAGATGGTCCACTGAGACCCCCGACCCTGAGCCCTGAGCTTAGAACGGCCGTACTGGGTCAGACCAAAGGTCCATCTAGCCAGTAGCCTGTCTGTCGACAGCGGCCAACACCAGCTACCCCGGAGGGGAGGGACCGAAGACAATGACCAAGCCATTTGTCTCGTGCCATCCATCTCCGGCCTTCCACAAACAGAGGCCAGGAACACCATTTCTATCCCCTGGCTAATACCACTCCATGGACCCAGCCTCCATGAATTTATCTAACTTCTCTTTAAACTCTGTTATGGTTCTAGCCTTCACAACCTCCTGCAAGGAGTTCCACAGGTTGACTATTTGCTTTGTGAAGAAGAACTTTCTGTTATTAGTTTGAAGCCTGCTACCCATTCATTTCATCTGGTGTCCTCTAGTCCTTCTATTATGGGAACTAATGAAGAACTTTTCTTTATGCACCCTCTCCACACCACTCGTGCTTTTATAGACCTCTATCATATCCCCCCTCAGTCTCCTCTTTTCTAAGCTGAGAAGTCCCAGTCTCTTTAGCCTCTCTTCATATGGGACCTGTTTCAAACCCCTGATCATTTTAGTTGTCCTCCCCTCTCCCACCCTCTCTCTTCCCCTCTCCCACCTCCTTTTCCCAGTCTCTCTGAGTTTTGTTCAATAAAGAGAGTTTCTATTTTTGAACACACGTGTCCTTTATTTTGTACATCAGGGGCTAGGGAGGGGTAAGTGGAAGGAGGTGAGGGAGGAATGGGGTACGAGCCCCCAATGGGGAGGACTGGGGTGGCTCTGCGGGCTCTCCTGCAGCCCCCCGATTGACACCCCCCCAGATGGCAGCCTGCGGCAAGTGTAGCTGTGCTGATGGCCGAGTGCTGTGATGTGCCGAGTGTGGGCATTCAGGGCTCTCCAAGCCAGGACTGCTTTGCTGTCCCTCATCGAGTTAGACAAGCGTGCGGGGAACCCCGGAGAACTGTCTGTCTGGGGTGGGGGTCGGGTCCCTTTAACCACAGCCCTCGGCTAGCCTGAGACAGCAGCTCCATGCTCTAAGTCCTAATCTGATGCCCTGCCGGCACTGCTTCCGGCCAGCCTTAACTTCGGTTCAGGGTCCACTCAATGTGGACATGCTAGTTCAAATTAGCAAAACGCTAATTTGAATTAGTTTTTAGGTCTAGATGCACTAGTTCGAATTAGCTTAGTTCGAATTAGTGCTGTAGTGTAGACATACCCTAAGAGCACAGTATGGCTACATCTACACTACATGCTTCTTGTGCAAGAAGCCTTTTGCACAGGAGTTTTTGCACAAAAACTTCTTGTGCAAGAGTATGTCCACACCTCAAAGCACATGGCAAAAGCAATGTGCTTTCATGCACATTTCTGCGAATGGCCATCAGAGCACCTGTGCTTTTTCCCATAGGGGTTTCTTGCACAAGAAACCCCTCTGGAGCATCCACACTTTCATTCTTGTGCAATAGCTGTAGCGCTAAAAGCAGTTATGCCTCAGAAAAGGAGGTTTACTTATGGTGGAAAAAGCCTTCTGTTTTGCCATTTAACTGCCCATTTAATTGCACAAGAGCTCATTTGAGACGTGAACACTCTGCAGGTTTTTGGCAAAAACCTTGTAGTGAAGATGTAGCCTATGTGGAGAAGAAACAGGGAAGGGCACAATATCTGAACTGGTAAATGCTGGCCTCTCTGTTACTATTATGAAAGATAACATCCAAAGTTTAGGCAGGCCCAGCTCCATTGTTCAGGGGTTGGTGCATTGGTCTTGTAAATCAACATTTATGAGCTCAAATCTCAACTAGGCCTGAGCCTTACATCCTTACTTGCTTCCATAAGAACTAGGGGTCACCAGATGACATTAATAGGGAGCAGGTTTCAAACAAAAGGGAGTTTTTCTTCACACAACACATAGTCAACCTGTGAGATTCCTTGCCAAAGAATGTTGTAAAGACCAGGGCTACATCTAGATTACATCCCTTTTTCATAAAAGGGATGCAAATTAGACGTATCGCAATTGTTAATGAAGCGGGGATTTAAATCTCCCCCGCTTCATTAGCATAAAAATGGCTGCCGCTTTTTTTCGGCATGGAGCTTTGCCGGAAAAAAGCACAAGTCTAGATGCGGATCTTTCGGAAAATAAAGCTAGATGGACCTTTTGTCTGACCCAGTATGGCCATTCTTACATTCTATAGTCCTACCTGCTACTTCCATGATGAGCGGATCCTGTGCCATCACACACATCTAATTCACCTCGGTTCCCTTATCCTTTACCCTGGCTCTTTCCCTGGCAGACTATTTAAAATGGCACACAAGCCAAGTCCTACTGGATGAGTGATTGTAGGACTGCCTAGACTAGAGTCTGACCTGGAGCTGTTTATCTATCAGAGAGCAGTGAGGCTATGGCTACACTGTAACCTTCTTCTGGAAAAGCTTATGCAAATGTAGCGCGGCGTGGAATATCGTGGCACTTCATTTACATAATTAATTAGCAGCCACTTTTGCACAAGAGGCTTTTGTGCAAAAAGGAGCTGTGTGCCTCTGATGGTGCAGGGGAAAAAGCCTTTCAACAGAGGGAGAGATCTGTCTGATTTTCAAGAGAGCTAGCACATTGTGCATTAACTTACTTGCACTTTTCCTGCACTCTCGCATATTGCATTTCTGAGATTCTGGAGGCTTGGGCTCATGCTCACACAGAGATTGATTTTTGGCTTCATTATCTTCTGTACTGATGCATGTTACTGTTCTTTGCTGAATGCCTCCTCCACACGAAGCAGTGCACTGGAAGAGATACAATACATTTATCCCAAGGCTTCTGATAGCATAAATTATATTTCTGGATGAGCAGGAATATGTGTCCTTGATCTTATAACTCAATTGGTTAGGTCCAATAATGGTATAAGCAGAGTGAATATGTGGATAAAGCTGGCAACGAGGTTTGTTGCAAGGGAAAGTTCCAGGGTTGGTATTAGTGTGGTATGTCCTGTGGTTGTTGATAAGAATCAACCTGAGGTTAAGTGGTTGTCTATAAGGGTATGTCTACACTAGATTGTTAGTCCGAGCTAGGTAGGCAAATGAGGGCAACTGGAGTTGCAAATGAAGCCCGGGATTTAAATATCCCGGGCTTCATTTGCATGTTCCCGGGCGCCGCCATTTTAAAATCCCCCTTAGTCCAAACTAACTGCCCGCGGCTAGATGCAGCAGTTAAACGTTAATTCGAACTAATTCCTTAGTTCGAATTAACTGTTACTCCTTGTGGGCAGTTAGTTCGGACTAAGGGGGATTTAAAAATGGCGGTGCCTGGGAACATGCAAATGAAGCCCGGGATATTTAAATCCCGGGCTTCATTTGCAACTCCGGTTGCCCTCATTTCCCTACTTAGCTCAAACTAACGAGCTAGTGTAGACATACCCTAAAAGACTATGGGTCTGTCTCCCAGAGCCTCCTGGACTGTAGTATCCTTTTCCAGTATAGGTTGTAGTTTATTGATAATGTGTTGGACAGGTTTAAGTTGGGGGCTATAGGTGATGATGAGTGGTGTTCTATTGTTGGTTTTCTTGGGTCTGTCTTGAAGTAGATGGTTTCTAGGTATTCGTCTGGCTCTTTCAATTTGTTTTTGTATTTCTCTGTGTGGGTAACTGAGGTTTAGAAATGCTTGGTAGAGATCCTGAAGTTTCTGGTCTCTGTCAGTGGGATTAGAGCAGATGCAGTTGTATCAAAGGGCTTGGCTATAGATGATGTATCATATGGTGTGCTCTGGATGGGAGCTGGAGGCATCAGCACGCTCACTACTGGATTATCCAGCTACGTAAATTCTCTGCTCAAACCCTACACAACCAACACTCCCAGCTATCTCTGAGATATTACTGACTTCCTGAGAAAACTACAAAACATCAATAACCTCCCTGATAACACCATCCTCGCTACCATGGATATAGAAGCTCTGTACACCAGCATCCCACATGAAGACGGATTACAAGCAATTAGAAACACTATCCCAGAGGATACCACTGCCAATCTGGTAGCAGACCTATGTAACTTTGTTCTCACCCACAATTATTTCCAATTTGGGGACAACTTATACCTCCAAATCACAGCCATGGGTACCCGCATGGCCCCACAGTACGCTAACATCTTTATGGCTGACTTAGAACAACGTTTCCTCAGATCCCGTCCCACAGATTGTTAAAGTCTCTGTGGAATGCATCCGGTGTTTCCTGGCCATGGGTCCAGATCATAAAGATGTCATTGATGTAGAGTAAGTAGAGAAGGGGTAAAAAGGGATAGGATCTGAGGAAATGTTGTTCTAAGTCAGTCTAGACTTAGCCATAGGCACTGACTTCCCCTTCTGCTGGGGGGTACTCAACCCCCCACTCTGTCCCAGGCTATGTCATCACTCCATTGCTTCTCCTAAACCTGATTCCCTCTACACTGTCATTCCACCCATTTTCCCACCCTGTGCCCCTGTATCACCCCCGCCACTCCTCCACTTCACCCCACCCTTTCCCCAAACCCCCACCATACTTTCTCACCTAACTGCACCCCATTCTTGCTCCTCGCCATCCCTCCCAAAGCTTCCTGAATGCCACAGACAGATGATCTGCAATGTCCCAGAGATTCTGGGAGAGAGGGGAAGGAGTCAATCAGTGAGACTCTGGCATGCAAGAGGCATAGAAGGAAGGGGGCAGGGGAGGGAAGTTGGTGCTGTGAGGGTGCTCTGCACCCACTAGCTTTTCCCTGTGGGTGCTCCAACTCTGGAGCACCCATGGAGTTGTCCCCTTTGTATGTAGTCAGGGCCATTCCTAAAGGGGTTTCAGGGCCCAGGGCAACCCCCGCCTTTACTCTAGACTCCACCCTGCCCCTGCTCTACCCTGCTCCTACCCCATGCCTTCCCCAAAGACCCATCCTTGCTCCACCCTACCCTGCCTCTTTCTGCCCCTTCTCACCTCTACTGCACCCATTCCCTAAACCTCTCTCCCACAAGTGACATGACCCAGGAGATTACCAGGGGGCTGGCTGTGGGGTAGCAGCAGGAGTTGGGCCCCCCCCCCTTACTATGGCAGTAAGAACTGCAGGAAGCTGAGCAATTCATTAACTTTCTCCAGTCTGCTCCGCTCTGCTGCCATCTGCCAGGTAGGTTGCTCCATTTCACCACAGCGGTGGGCTGGGTCACTCCACTTCCCGCACCACTCTGCTTCCCCGAGCCCACTCCCTCCCAGAACAGGGAATCAAGGGTGCTCCCTGAGGTGTGGTTTCATGAGGCATACCAGAGACTGCTGGTCAGCACAGCGCGGAGGCCATTTTTATTTTAATGAAACAAGGATTATTTAAATCCCTGCTCCATTGACTATGTCGAGTAAACTACTTTACAAGGCTCCATTAATGGAGCCATGTAATCTAGACACACCCTTCCATACACATGCTCATTTCTTGTGCAAGTCATAGGTCCTGCTCTCCTGAAACCATAGATGTACCAGAATCCAGCTGTGTTCCTCTGGCCAGCTAGCAGCATGCTGGCTATGGGTTTTCTTAGTGATGGGCATAGACAATACAAGATAGAGTGAATCGTGTTTACACTTGAGCAGTCCATTGTGGAAAGGAAAGGTTAATTGCCAAGTAACTGCCTTTGACCTAGGAGGTTGCTTCCCATTCCTGGGAAGTTTGGGTAAAGAAGAGTAGGTCACACAAGTCTAGGTAATTATAGGGTAACATTGGCAGACTCTCCAAACATGAACCTGGCAACCTGGACATCCACTACAGTCAGGCTGCTAAAGTACTGGGTTTGAACCAGAACCAGAGTGGGATACAGGCTCAGACCCATAGGCTGGGATGAGTCTACAGACCTACATCCTGAGGTTTCTGATGTGGGTCAAAAAGCCTTGTGTGTGGATGACTTGTGCTCAAACCTGAATCTAAGCCAAGGTTTACTATACAATGTAAACATGTCCTTGCAGGATGTAGCTGTATATTGAATACAGACTATGAGTGGCTCTGATGTGGTTTACTGTTAGTATAAGTGATCTCCGACCAAAAGCAGAAGCTGCAGATCCTATGATTAGGTAATAGCTTAATCTCTTCCTTTGAGAGCAAGTTCACATAATAGTATGAGCCATAATAGTCACTTTAGTAATTGACAGTTATTGGCTAGCTCTAATTGCTTGTTTTATAGGCCAATACCTCATTCCAAGGCGCCACACGCCATTCCAAGCAGGGCTCTGTATTACAGCTAATGCTCAGTTGTGGTTTATGTTCTAATAATTGGCAGTGAAAAGGCCGCAGAACTCGCTTATCATGAACATCAGTGCAGTGAACATCTCGGGTCTTGAAACCACCACCACAGTTTGTAGAGCACTGTACACAGAACAGAAAGAAGCACATCTTTAAACCACAAATCTCTGACAGGCTAACATTTCCACATTCAGAGGATCAATGCAAATATTTGCCTTGTGAAACATGGCTGGAATTTCCTGTCTTCTTAGGAGCCAAGTAGCATTAGGATGAAAAATTGTTTCACATTGCAGCAGATCTAAATATGCCAAAATTATTTCCCTACCATCACTGGCATGTTTGAAACATCCATCAGTGATAAAAATGCCTTGTTAATTAGGAAGCCCTGACAGCTGGTTCCAAATAGTCTCATAGTAAGAGAGTAATAATACATCATAAAAAATCCCCTACAATAAAACATGCAGGAGATTCTAAACTGCTTGATTTGTCAAGGAAGAAATAAGCCAATCACCATTCAGGGTTTGGAGGATATTTCCATCATTGTGTAATTAAAAACAAGGGTTTTATGGGGCAAGGAGTCCTGTGGCACCTTATAGACGAACCAAAGTGTTGGAGCATAAGCTTTCATGGTCAAAGACCCACTTCAGAAGATGAATGTTCGTGCTCCCCCTCTGCCCATACAGGACTCCTCGCCACTTTTGCAGATTCAGACGAACATGGCTACCTCTCTGATACTCGACACCATGCAAGGGTTTTATGGGTATTTCACATGTTCCTCTGATGCAGTAGTGGGCAATCTGCAGTTCATAAACCCCTGGCTGTCCCCATTTACCATGTGCCTCTCACAAATAGGGGCACGGGATCCCCGCACTTCCTGCTTCTCTCTACATGCCCTAGATGCTCTTGCGCAAAAGCACATCTCTTGTGCAAAGGCACATGACAGTGTAGACACACTCTTGTGGAAGACTTTTTGCACAAGAACTCTTCCACAAAACAGTTCTTGTGCAAGAAGCTGCCAGTGTAGACGTAGCCCTAGAAACTTGTAGGATCATGTTCCAAAACAATGAAGCATAAAAACCAACTAATTTAATCCAGACTTCTTCACATTGACCTGCAGTGGGGATGCAGCAATATTACTGTCATTGGTGCTTTATAAATGTTTGTAATAATAATAATGACAACAATGAGTAATGAGCATAATAACTGCCATGATTAAAAATCCACATCATAGCAAACAAATAGCACCCTCTGCCCCAAAACATATTTTTATATGTGAGAGAATAATTTGGTTTGTAGCACTAGGTTCCAGGGAAATAACAGGTGGCTAATATGGCAGGAAATTTTATTACAAAGAGATTATTTACCTCAAATTGGCCACATAACTAGACTCATAATCCCTAAAACATCTTTTGTTTACAGTACTTTCTTACTAGCCTTGATTTGTAGTTTCTTTCTGCAATATAAACATCTTTTACTTGTCACAGAAGCAGTGACATTTATGGAGAAAAGAGAGGGCAACATTCACCCCTGCGCAGAGGGCTTGAAGGCTCTAGTAAGACTGAGGCCATGTCTACACTACCGCCCTAAATCAACCTATGTTAGATTGATTTACAGCAACCACAGTAATTATTGTGGTGGCTGAGATCCCACCTCCCTCCTCTGGAGCACATCAAAGGATGAAAGAGGGACCATATGGGTAGCTGAGAGCACACCTGGGAGCCATGGCCAGATGCCCAAGCTCTGTCACCTTCCTGAGTGGGGAGCCTCCAAACAGCCCAGCTGGGAGTAGGGAGCCAGGGCAGATGGGCTCTAGCTGCCCAGCTTTCTTGTCAATTTCATGGCTTCCCTGGAGCTGTGAAACTGACAAGAGAGTGAATAGCTGATGTAAGTAATACAGTGTCTAAATATAGATATAAGTCCTCATTCTAGGAAGGAGCATGGCGGAAAGGGATCTAGGGGTCATAGTGGACCACAAGTTGAATATGAGTCAACAGTGTGATGCTGTTGCAAAAAAAGCAAATATGATTCTAGGTTGTATCAACAGGTGTGTTGTAAGCAAAACTCGTGAAGTCATTCTGCCGCTCTACTCTGCACTAGTTAGGCCTCAGCTGGAGTACTGTGTCCAGTTCTGTGCGCCACATTTCAAGAAAGATGTGGAGAAATTGGAAAGGGTACAGAGAAGAGCGACAAGAATGATTAAAGGTTTAGAGAACATGACCTATGAAGCCAGGCTTCATGAACTGGGCTTGTTTAGTTTGGAAAAAAGAAGATTAAGGGGGGACATGATAGCGGTTTTCAAATATCTAAAAGGGTGTCACAAGGAGGAAGGAGAAAATTTGTTCCTCTTGGTTTCTGAGGACAGGACAAGGAGTAATGGGCTTAAAGTGCAGCAGGGGAGGTTTAGATTGGACATTAGGAAAAAATTCCTAACTGTCAGGGTGGTGAAATATTGGAATAAATTGCCAAGGGAGGTGGTGGAATCTCCCTCTCTGGAGATATTTAAGAACAGGTTAGATAGACATCTGTCAGGGATGGTGTAGGTGGAGCTTGGTCCTGCCTTGAGGGCGGGGGGCTGGACTCGATGACCTCTCGAGGTCCCTTCCAGTCCTATTATTCTATGATTCTATGATTCTATGATTCATGGAGAAGGAGTTATTGTGCCACTATAGAAGGGCAGTTGTATTGACAGGACAAGGAGTAGTGTGTGTGCTGACTCCAGCACAATTATATCAATGTAAGCTACCTTACACAGGGCCGCATTATGACTTTCGTGGGCCCTAGGCACTTTTGCCTTCGTGGGCCCCTTCCTCCATAAAAAAAATATTAAAAATTATTTTTGATATAACTTTAAATACTTCAACTTTTTTTTTCTGTTTTAGGCAAAATTTAATAGATTTTCGTGGGCCCTAAAAGTTTCATTTTTTTCTGATGTGAGAAAAAAATTAAAACATTTTCTTCGGCCCTAAAAGTTCATTTTTTTTCTTCTGATTTTAAAAGAAATTAAAACATTTTCGTGGGCCCCTAAAAGTATCGTGGGCCCTAGGCACTGTGCCTACTGTGCCTAATGGATAAGTTGGCCGTGACCTTACATTGACCTTATTGTGTCATGTAGCCCAGGCATAAGTGGCGTAGTAGCCTTCCATGGGTTTTCTACACAGGGTGAATGTGACACACCAGCCACTCATTAGTTGAGGTTCTCACTGAGAAGGTACAATTTTCATATTGTACTAACAATAGGGACTCAACCTTTCTGGAGACCATCCTGTCCAGCGACTCATCCCTGCTCCATTGGCAGTGTCGCTTTCTGCCGAGGGAAAGAATTTGGGATAGCTTTCTCTTCTTTTAAGTGGTATCAATGCATATTGTGAATCAACACATTGTTCAGGTTTAGAGAATAGCATGAGAGTTATGGTGGCATGTTTTGATTGACTAGGAAACAAAATAATGAATTTTTATACTATCACCAAAACATTTCAAGCCTTCTTCAGACACCTTCAAGCTGCAAAACAGGATAAATCCCAATTATTTAAATTTGGATATTGCCTTTAAAATTCATGTGTAATCTGACAAAGGACAATGTGTATAACGGGAACTGGCTGTGAGTCTACAAAATAAAATGGATAATCATTCTCTCAGCTACATTTTTCTTCAGTTTTGAAATAAGGCAATGATTTCTCTGAAGTTCAGGCAGCAAGGTTACAAGTATTGTAAAGCTTAGTCCTATATCCACTTTAATCACCTCCATTAGTTCATGACAATAGTGATATTTTTAGCAAGGTAATAACAAGATTATATTAGTTGGGAAATGTTCCTGCAAACACAAACAAAAACAAAAAAAATGAGAGAAAGCATGCACACAGCAGGGGGAAGCTTTGCCCCATAGATCTCTGTAAAATACTTTATGAAACACAAGGAGTGATCATTGCTATATTTCTACGTACAAGATGTAACAAACATGATTCCCCCTGTTCTGCAATTAAGGGAGATCAGAATTTGTAGCATATGTTTAACAAAGATTACCCAGAAACAAAATGAAATTATGTGTAAATAAGCTAGGCAGGAAATTATCAGATGAATGCTGAAAGATCAAGTAGGAATCATGTGTGCATTCACTCAGAAAATTATTATTTTAGTGAGCCATTTTAAATCTAAGTATAAAACTGCCTGGTGTCTAAAGTTAGTGAGTTTACTGCTAACCCACTGTATGTAGTGCTGAGAGACTTTACCTTGCTCCAGGATCCAGTTTTCCACTTAGCACATGGACGGAGATGACATCTTCTTGCAGGGTCAGGTTTTTTCATGTGCTGACAGTCAGATTCATTCCTACTGTTACATTCCACATGTCTCCAAAAAGCTCCTACACCACAGGTGGTAGAACACTACAGAGGAGAGAGGAAAGGTAGAAATCAGTCGCAGTTAATAAATCATTTGATAACTATAGGAGCAGGAAATGAATGAAAAAAGAGTAGAATATGTTTTGAAACATCAGTCATATTCAGTACAGAGCACAATTAGCAAATGGGAATGCTCAGAGATGGATATGGATTGAAGTACCAGCTGCCCTGCCACAAGCACCATTAAATTTCCAGTCATGGCAAACAGTGCAGTGGTTTTCCACCTTTTTCATATTTTGCTCCACAAAAATATCCTCTTGCGAATGACTTTTTCCATAATCCCTGATTTCATAGAGATTGGCCTGCCTTGCAAAAGGTCACAACATTAAAAAGACAGATTTAAAGTTAAAGAAGCTGCCTCGATAACAGTACATGCCATTCTTCTGCCTAACTATGAAAATGAAAAGGAACAATCTTCTGATTTATAGTAAGATCTCTTCTTTTCTGGAAAACTTCTTCCACTTAACATGATGCATCTGTAATAGCAGCCCTGCATTTCTTTAGTAATTATTCAGTCCTTCATTGGTCCTCCAACTTCTGTTTTTCTAGGATAAGTTGTCAATACATCTATTTTCCACTCTGTCTCTCCTGTCTATTGCCAATATTGCTGGTGACAAAGGAGATAATTAACTATTTGAATTGACTGCAATGCTGAAACATCAGAATATATTTAAAACACTACTAAATAACCAACAGGAAGAGGAGGCTGATTAGGAGATAAATTCCAATAGCGGCCAAAAATCTCCAGCATCTTGTATTTGGTGTCCTATGTGGAGTGAATTTCGTCATCCTAGTCTAGTTTCTAGGGCCCATGAGTCCACATCTACTACCAAAAAGCCTAATTTTGCACCTTGCAGAGAATTGTAAGACTGAGTTGACAAGAAGACAAATTCCTTTCTCACCTCTAAAAGTGTTCCCTCTGCATCAAGGCTGAAGCACAATGGCAGGCCAACATGAAGAGGTTTCCATTGTTGCTACATAAACTGTACCTGATGCTTGCTAAAAATAATCAGTGAGAGATGAGGGTTCATCAATCTTTGTTCAGGTGCCTAAATCTTAATGTAGGTGATTAACTTCAGGTGTCATAGTTTGAAAATGTTGCTGTCAACTGATTAAAAATACCACTGCTGAGACAGGTCCCATTTGCAAACAAGCAAAACATTCTGGAAAAATGATGAAAAAGGGACTAAATAAAAGCACACAGCATTTATGTGGGATCTTGTTGCTTATATTCTATTATTACATTTGCTTGAATGTGGTGATTGTTTCTCAGCCCTGACTTCTTGAATAACTCATCTCAGAACTCTGTGAGTTGACCATGTTGAGACCTATTTGTTGAATAGAACAAATGACCTCAATACATGGGGAAGCAAATAAACAGCAACATCAAAATATCATTAAAATGTTTCAGAGGCCACAGAAAAATTTGACTGACACTAGCTATCTGCATTGCTGCTGTACTTTGTTTACATTTAAGTAGAATATTCAAACAGGCTGGAGATAGTACCATAAGCAAAAATTACAATTTGGAAAACTAAAAAACCTGAATATCCATTCACAGTGGTGTGGCTTTTTATCTGTTCTATTCATCTTGTGGAGTCCTTGCGAAATAAGCAATGTCTTTATAGAGTTATTTCATTATATTACTGGTCTCCATGGGACATCCTTTGGTCTCTGTATATTTTTTCTGACAAGGTGTGATATATGGCATCATTTTGAAGGCATGTAGGCCAATCATCATCTTCAAGCCCACTTGCCTTCAAAATGATATTTTTTTTCTCAAAAGAGTTTCCAAACTCACTGGGAGTCATCACTGGTTTCAAACAGTCATTCTAGACAATTTCACATAAACCACAAAAGGTCTGCTGATAGACTCAAAAAGTGAGCCATTATTTTTTGAAACATTCAGACGACTATTACAGGATATTAACATCGCCCTCCCTTTTACAACTACTGAGAGATAAAATTCTTAGTTTTGGTCAAAGCCTTAATGCAGGGGAAAGAGAACACTGGCTCCTTTCTAGCTGTGAAGATAAGGGTTAATAATAAGACAAATGGGTTAATGACACAATTATGGCTCCCGTTACTGTTCCATGTTCAGAGGCAGAGTAATTGAGAGTATGTCTAGATTACATGCTTCTGCTGACAGAGGCATGTAAAATAGGCTACCCGACATAGTCAGTGAAGCAGGGATTTAAATATCCCTAGCTTCATTAAAATAAAAGTGGCCGCTGCGCTGTGCCAGAGCAGCTGATCGTCGGCATAGCGCGCAAGTCAAGATGAGAATCGGTTGACAAGGGAAGCCTTTGTCGACTGCTCCTGTAAACCTCGTTTCATGAGGCATAAGGGAGTGGTCGACAAAAGCTTCCCTTGTTGACCAATCCATGTTTTGACTTGTGTGCTGTGCCGATGATCAGCTGAGCCAGCACAGTGCAGTGGCCATTTTTATTTTAATGAAGCCGGGGATATTTAAATCCCCGCTTCATTGACTATGTCGGGTTGCCTATTTTACATGCCTCTGTCAATAGAGGCATGTAATCTAGACATACCCTGAGTGTCTTATACAGGTAGCTGGTCAGTCTTCTCTCCTGAAACAACTTTTGCTCACACTACGCCCCTTGGAAAGCTGTTCCAGAACCTCACTGATCTCATGATTCAAAATCTTCAACTAATTTAAAACCTAAACATATTAATGACGAGTTTATATCCATTTGTCCTTCTGCCAGCGCTAGGCCTTAACTTAAATAACTCCTCTCCCTCCCTAGTGTATTTCCTTCTGATGTATTTATAGAGAAGAATCATACATCCCTTTCACCATTCATTTGACCATACTAAACAAGGCAAGCTCCTTAAATCACTTCTCATAAGGTAGGTTCTTCAGTCCTCTGATCATCCTTGTAGCTCTTCTCTATCTGTTGCATTTTGAATGCATCTTTCTGAAACATGGGAGACCACAGCATCAGACTGATGAGTTAAGTCTCCAGATATAAATTACAAATCACCTACCTCACTCCAGTTCCCCACTATCCAGTACACATCACCACGAGAATTATTGGACATTCTTGCATAGTCCCATTCTGTGGCATTGGATAATTTTCCCTCAGAAGCTGTACTGTGGTCCTTTGGAGCTTCTTCAAAACTTGGAGATTTTGTGCTTGGGGTATAATCTATCTTGTCAGAGGGTTCCATTTCTGCTCCATTTCCAAACTGGCCTCTTGATACATTATCAAACATTGCTGGTCCTTCTGTGGTGACCTTTTCAGTGATAGGTGTATCTATTTGCACACTGATACCCTTTTGGTTCACTGTGGTTGAAGATGACAGTTTTTCTGCTGCAGTGCTACTTGCAGACAGTGTAGAAGATTCATGATGATATAATGTTGGTGAGATTTTTGGAGTCTTAATTACATGAGAGCTGATGTTTGGTGGTTTGCTCCTGGTTTTGATTGCAGGGCTGCTTTTGACTTTGTAATGGATGTCAGTAGGTTTTTCACTGCCTTCTGTTGGCCAATCAATATTGTCAGACTCTTCAGTTAAATAATCATAGCCTGGAGTGACTGCTGGACTTTTGACTAACGAAGTAGTGTAATGAACTTCTGTCTGAATGAGGTCCCCTTCTGAAGCAAAATCTGGATATGTGTTAGAGATATTCTGGATGTTTCTTATATTTTCAGTACTTGAACTATTACTTACAGTACTTTCGTGGTGTGACCTGCTTCCATTAAACATAAAGGGATTATAATCATCATTTGTTCTGGTAGAATTATTCTGTAATGTTCCTATTTCCAGATTGTCCTTCTTGGAAGAGTGGACAGAAGTAGAGGCAATAGAAACCAAATCAGTTGTGCTTTGGAACTCAGGCATTTTTGTTGTGGTCTGGTCTCTTTGGTCTCTTTTGGGATTAATTGCTGTCTTCCTTATTATGATCTTTCCTCTGTTGGGTTTCAGGTGGGGTATCAATAGTCGTCTGGTGGAAGGACACTGCTGGAGGCCACATAGCGCTTTAGAGTTTGGTCTCTTGGACATATCACACAGTTCATCATTGTTTTTGGCACAAGTGATTTTACGAGTCCGTACCCCACCACCACATGTAACTGTGCACTGCAAAATAAATAGACAATTTTCAGTCCCTATTTCTTGATTCTCCTGCACATATTCATACAATCATTACAAACCTTGCATCAATCTATAAAATCAATCTTCTTATCAAAATCAATAACAAAGCTTTCCCCTAGAAATTAGCATTTTGATTCATGCAAGGAGGGAGTTCTTCATGGGAGGGAGATTTGTAATACTTTCCTACCTACTGTATATAGTGAATGTCATCTAAGAAGGATAGAAATGATTCAGATTAAATGATAAAGGCAGAATCTCAGAGTAGGACCATTCTATTGCACAGAGCATCTTAGAGCACTCCATTTTCACGTCCTGTTTGCACAATTTCTTTCCCCACATGAAGGTTAAGAAATGTCAGAGACTTAAAAGGATACCACCTAAAACATGCTTGGCATGTTCACTTTTGATTGCTGTCAGTCTCCCAGAGGTGCATTTTCATGTACTGCCCTTCAGCCTTCTACAACTCCAGAAGCTAACCTGTTTTTCGAATTCCCCTGTGTATACTCCTTGCTTCAGTCACAATCAGTCAGCATATTTTGTAAAGGTTCTGCCTAAATTCTACCTTATTTTTAGGGTATGTCTACACTTGCCAGTAGATTGGCACTTCTGCAATCAATGCAGCAAGTGTTAATTTGACAGTTCTGGTGAAGACAAACTAAACTGATGGGAGAGCGCTCTCCCATTGATTTGTGTACTCCACCTCTCTGAGAAACATACGGGAAGTCAATGGGAGACACTCTCCCGTCTGCACAGCACAGTAAAGACACCGTGGTTACTAGATTGTAGTATGTCAGCTTCAGCTATGCTATTTACATAGCTGAAGTTGTGTAACTTAGCTTGATCTGCCCCCATCGTGCAGACTAAGTCTTAGTTTCTGAGATTCTTCTGCTCTCTTCTGCCCTATGAGGGAAACCAAAAGGGGAAGAAGGAGAGTAAAGGATTCCCTAAAACCTGCTGAATATTAAATGGAGTCAAACTGCATCCTCTCAGTTTCCCAGTAACTGCCCCATTAGTGAGCTGAGCTAGCCCTCTTGCTCTGTTTTCTGCAGCATGGATTCATGGTGAACTGATGCTAATTTAATGAAGTTCTGTTACTACTCTGTTAAAACTTTGTGAGGAAGCCTGTGTAAGCTGTAATTTATTTTCACTGTGAAGACACACTCTTTAGCCTAGAAAGACTTGTGGAAAGACCATGGGCCGGCCTCCTTTTTTACTCTTTCAATTCCTTGGATATTCTGTCCCATTCCATCCAGCAGATTAAATGGGGAGCAGTCCTTGTGTTCTAATGGGTTCAGGGTCCACAGTTGTGCCTGGCCTTATGCTAAGGGAGAAGAATGCTCCTTCGACTTTCCTTCCACACCCACAAGCACAATCTGGTCCTCAGTGGTTGAGATTTTTCTGAATTTTTCACACATTTCTTTAGCTGCTAGCAATAGTGCTAGTGAAGATGAACAGATGGCACTTTAACTACAGGGTCATCTAACCCTGCTCAAAGCAGGTTTAGGTGACATGCTGGTAGAAACACCAGCAGCCAGGTTACAGAATCACAGAAATGTAGACTGGGCAGGCACATTGAAAATTCATCAGTTCCAGCCCCATGCACTAAGGCAGGACTAAGTAAGACTAGACCAACCCTAACAGGTGTTTGTTTAAACTGTCCTTAAAAACCTCCTGGTATGGGGACCCAACAATCTCTCTAGGTAACCTATTGCAGAGCTTAACTAACCTTATATTTAGAAGGTCTGTACTAATATCTAACCTAAATGTTGCTTGCAGCAAATTAGCCCATTGCATCTTGTCCTACCTTCAGTGGACAACATGGAGAACAGTTGATCAATATCTTCTTTCCAGCCCTTGCGTTTTGGATATTTCTAATGTTTCATCCAGAAATGCCCCATTCACCCTTTCTTCCAGATTTGGTGGTCTATAGTGGCCCCCTATCATGATGTCATCCCTATTTCGCTCCCTTTTGTCTTTTCCCAGAGACTTTCAATCAGTCTGCCTCTCACCTCGTTCAAGACCTCAGAATCTGCATATACATTCTTGATGTATAATGCAACATCTCCCTTTTTTCCCGCCTGTCCTTCCTAAATAAGTTATACTCCTCTTCACCAATTAAGCCATAATTTAGCTTTTATACTAATACTTCCCCTTCTTCCTGTTTATTACCCACACTTCCTGTATTTGTATTGGGGATGTAAATAGCTGTTAAAACAGTTAACTCATTACAATTAAACAGCTGGCAGGACTGTGGTCCTGATGGATTTACAGGGAAGAGATCTGACCTGCCAAGTATGGTAGGAGCTGTTCCAGGCCAGCCTGTTATATCACAGCTGCAACAACACATTCAATCTATGGTTCCTTTCTTTGAAGATTATGTTTGGGACCAGATCCTGAGCCATGTTAGTTTACTTCAGATAAGGCTCTCTCCCTTTGAACTAATTATAAGTGGGAATACCAATCTCATAGAACTGGAAGGGACCTGAGAGGTCATTGAATCCAGTCCCCTGCCCTCACAGCAGGACCAAGTACCAGCCCTGACAGATTTGCCCCAGGTCCCTAAATGGATTGATCTCACAACCCTGGGTTTAGCAGGGCAATGCTCAAATCACTGAGCTAGACCTCACCTCCTTGCTGCTATTAGATTTGAACCCTTGACTTTTCGCTGTGGAGGCAGATACCTTAGCCACTGTGCCGCCATTCAAATGGCTAGGACAAAATTTTGGTTAATAATGGGGATGACAACTATTGCCATTGTATTCCTGGCTTCTGAAGTGACTAACCAGACAACTCATCCTGCCCTTCCTATCAGGCTTGCCAATGGGGGAGGCAAAAGGGGCAGCTGTCATGGGGCCCAATGACTCAAACTATTTTAAACAGTGACTTTACTATGTTAAAATAATTTTGATAAAGTTATATTTTGATTACTTCATTCTGTAGTTCACTGGCCACCACTAAAATAACTGTGCATTATTTGCTGACCATATTAAGGCTATGCAGAGAGTCTGGAGTGCTGACAAACAATCATAGTCAAGGGAAACACAACAAGGTCACATGTTATTGCAATATAGGAGATATAGCTTAGAAAATAGAATGAGGGCTTTAGGGCTTCATGTGCCAATATAAAATGCTGCAAAATCTCCCAGATCTGCTCCATAGCAGAGCTGATGTCTGGCCTCCGAAAGGTTTGAACAAACAAGCAGCTGTTTCCGATATCACATGTTCTGCGAGCCAGACACCCGGAAGACTTTTTCTAGTAAGCCAGTTAATGATTGTTAAGCACAGTAAATATGAAAAGCATAATGTAAATGCTGAAGTTGAAATAAGAGCCTCAAAGTCAAGAACTGGATTGGATTCAAAGTTTGGCATGTCTATATCAAGTATTAGGTCAGGGTCCTTTTTGTAAGTGGTATTGTTATTGTTGTTATGGTGGGCATTGCTATTTAGCTCTTTTACTCATAGTATATGTCTACATTGTGATTAGACAACTGCAGCTAGCCGCTACCTTGGCTTGAGCTGGTTCCCAGGGTCTGAGACCTGGGAGTTAGGAAGGAAGGTGCTGCCCAAACCCAAACCCAAAATTCTATACTGAAGCTAAACAGCCCTGCAGCCCATGCCTGAGTCAGCTAGCACAGGCTGGCTACAGGTTTTTAACCACAGTGTAGACTTACTCAGTCTTTGAGTTCTATTTCCTCAGCATGTGAGTAAATATTACGTTTGGGAGGGCATGCACTGGTGTTTGGTTTTTCTATGCAAGATTTAGTGGAGAGGCAGCAGTCCTTGAAGAGAGGGATCTGAGAGAGCAATGTCTCTGATTACCTCAAGAACTGGGTCTATAGTTGTTCTCTGGGAATGATGGCCAGAACTATTCTTACCCATACACAGACTACACAGTTGCGTAAGGCACCTGAAAATTAAGGCGCATGACTGGGTCCTAATATGCACCTACTCAACTCTTCCTATCTCTGTTGTGTAGCTCTGCTTCCTCAAGAGGGGCTCTAGCTAACTTCAAAGTGAAAAAGCCTGCCAGATCTATTGGTATATGATCGGACCTGTGAAAGGGTCATTCAAGTGGTAGTGTTAATCTACAGGAACCTTAGTTTAAAATGTATTTTAAAAATATTTTATTTGTGTGTTGCTGAAGATTATAAAATCACATCTCTAAAAAACTGGGTGACAGGAGAGGGATCACGTGAGGATTACCCGTTGTGTTCCCTCCCTCTGGGGTAACTGGTATTGGCTACTGTTGGCAGACAGGATACTGGGGTAGATGGTCCTTTGGTCTGACCCAGTATGGCCGTTCTTATGTTCTTATCTCTATCCTTCCTGTCTGCCATCAGACACAGAGGCACCCGTTAAATAGGCATTGACACTGGACTGAGATTCTAGGAAGAAGAGATTGTCTGTATACTGTGACACCAGGGCTACGTCTACACTGGCCCCTTTTCCGGAAGGGGCATGTAAATTTCACCAGTCGTCGTAGGGAAATCCGCGGGGGATTTAAATATCCCCCGCGGCATTTAAATAAAAATGTCCGCCACTTTTTTCCGGCTTTTAAAAAAGCCGGAAAAAAGCGGTGGACATTTTTATTTAAATGCCGCGGGGGATATTTAAATCCCCCGCGGATTTCCCTACGACGACTGGTGAAATTTACATGCCCCTTCCGGAAAAGGGGCCAGTGTAGACGAGCCCCAGATGTGTTCCAGGACTGGTGTCCATAAGTAAGGAGAGTTACATAAGGAATATGCGCAGACTCTGCATCACTGATTTTGTCTTCATTAAGAAGCCAGCCTGCAAGACCCTAGAGATTTCTGTTACTGCTCAGGACAGGGCTGACATTAGTGTCTGAATAGCAACTTGGTGTAAGAAGAAGGGGCACCATTACCCTTGCTTTTACCCATTACTTCTTTCTTGTAGAGAAGATCCTGAAACAAATATGTAGAAGGACTCTGGAGCTAGCTTCGTATTTCTTGGCAGAACCAACCCCCCATCATATTACTGCTGAATTTGAAATTCAAATTCCAAATGTTTGGTCAAAATTAAGATGTTCAGATTCTGAGTTTGAATTTGCCCCACTGTTGACAGATTTGAGCTCAGAACTAGTAACTGAACCTGACTATACAACAGAGCTTTGATTTAGGTATACAGGTGGGTATATAGGTTTATGATTATTTCTGGAGGAATGGAGCACTGATAGCGTGCTTCTTTCTTGAATCTCCCCATGATTCCTTCTGAAAAGATTTTCCACCTTGAAGTTTGAAGTCAGGTGGAGACAGAACAGAAGCATTAGTTCTATCAACTGTCATGCTTACCTCTGTCCAGTTGCTCACTGTCCAATCGGATGGGCACAGAACATCCCTGTTGCAGGAAAGGTGGGTCTTTGGTTTCAGCAGATGCTGGCAGTCTTTAGCAGCCAGTGCCTGCTCATCAGATCCCACTGTTTGGATGCAAAGGACAGTTCGTTTTTTCTCTCCTGTTGGACCACAGGTGGTTGAACACGTCTGCCATTCTCCTATCCACCACCTGTAATCCAAGTCAAAGGGAATGCAGACCATCAGGAGGACAAGAACATTAATCTGTTTCAGGCATACTAGATAACGCTAGCTTTGGGGAGGCTCAGACAATACAGAAGAAGTAACATAATCAAGAGTTCTGGGCTTGTATTTAAGTTATTCATAAAAAACCACTAAACACCTGACAATGGCCCACTATCAGCAGCAGACTCTGAAGATTACATTTCTAAAATACTAAAGGAACATAAGCCACATTAACTGTGACTGATATCTATACTGTCCAGGAAGTTTTGCATTTTGTTTATTTGGTCCTATGGTTCACTTGCTCATTATGACCTTAGTATCAAAAGCAAATGAAATCAAATAACTATGCCAATTATTAGAACTGGAAGAAACTGAACAGATCATTTCATTTGTCCCTCTGTCAGTAAAGAATTGTTCACAACAGCACATACTACTGGGCTTTGTCTGGTTTTAAAGGACGTTTGGGTGACCACTGCTTTCCTTAGGGCAATATTTCACACTGTAATAAACATCATTATTAGATTTGTCTTTAGATTTTTCTTTCTTTAAAGAAAAAGCCTTCTTTATGCTTTCCTTAATTTCACCCAGTTATTTCCTGGTACATATTCTTGGACCACTGTATGCATTCGGATACCTGCATGGCAGCCTTGCATGATAAAAAAGGTTAAAAGCCATCTGAGAAGCATTAACATCTTGTGGTCTTACTATTTGCAGAGAAGGCGGCCATAATCTTCTTAAATGGGAGTTTGGCTTAACTGTGAACTACAAGTCCGTGAAGGAATCACAAAAAAATGACATGTGCTTCTTGACCTTCAGGCATGTCCTCTGAAAACTTCCACTGTCAACAGATGCTTGCAAAGTCACAGGTGCTGATTCAGAGGTGTAAGTAGGTACAACTCTACATGAGTCAGTAGACTTCCATGAGCCCTAATTTTGACCTAAAATCTGGATTCTTTAAGTCTCCAGGGTTATGAGGACTGGTGGTGATACAAGCATGCTATAATACCTGCATTTCAAAACCCCCATGTCCTGAGTCTCCAAAATATTCAAACCAGACTCGATAGGGAGAGTTAAGCTCTGGCTATTTTTTAAGGAACTCTCATTGACCTTCTGGATAAAACATAAAAGGTTTCAAACTCATGGATACAACTCTATAGGCGTCAATGGATGAGCACATGCTTATATAAGTTCTGAATTTTCAATAAGAGAGCATTATAGCCAGAAAGAAATATGGCTAGGCTCATATGAAATGGAGTCCAAATGTGCACTGAAATCTTTGAGAACAACTAATGGGAGTGAATCACTAAATACCAGCGTTAATTATTTGGGACAGTATTCAACGTGTGCTAAAAGAGTGGACTCATCCCATTTCCAGCATACTGATAAAATAAAACTACTCAAAAGAAATTTAAAAGTACTTTAAATAAGATCATTAGATGCACTCCTTCTGCTTTAAGAAAAAGCTCCTACAATTCCATAATTAATCTGGTCTCTCAGCAAATACAAAACAAAATAAAACTAACCATCCCCACTCTTCTTCCCACTACATGGGAAGGCTGAAGTAAAATATGCAACCCTCGCTATGTAAATTATGTAGCTGGAGTCAATGTTTCTTAAATCCCCATCCACACCACTAAACCTTGGCTGCTGCATATGTACAAAGCATTCATATTTTCAATTCTAGTGTATGATATAAAACAAAACCAGTGCCTACTATGCTAATTGAATTATCGTGTACTACCTTTGATATTTTCTATATTCAATATTGACTGTATTAACTGTCATTCTGAAAGCACTTCAATTTATGCTGACTGAACATCGGACTTATTCAGTTACCTCATCAGGGGATTTTGGCCGTGTTACCAAAAAGCGATAATGTACCTCTTTGCTGACACTTCTTACCATTTCCTCAGTTAGCCTCATGGCAATATTTGTATCAGTTCATTACCTCTGGGAAACTAGCTATTACTTTCTACCTCATTGTGGGCAAAATACTGCTTAATACAGAAGCAGAGTAAAAATAAATAAATAAAAAACACCTGCCAATCTAATACATGCATAGGTATCAGGTTTCATTTTCTCTTTTCCCATGCATCCTATTTTGCAATACGTCACTCTTTGCACTTCTTACCACTCACTATTACTTCTTACCTCCCCCATCCCAATCTTTTTTCTCAAATTTGGCTTCCCAGTTTCCTCCCCCATTCTCTGCCCTCAGGAAGTTTCACTCCAAGTGCCACAGGGCTGTCACTAAAAATTAGCCCAAACTGTTACAGCCCCCAGGAGGCTAGACCATTATGTATCAGGGGAGATAATAAGAGGGACTGAGGCATACCATTGCTATGTCCCTTGCAATCAAAGGGAAATGATTTAATGAGCTACTCCCAGATAATGCTGGCAAGTAACCAACACATGCATGCTTCAAAGGAATATGAAACTGGCCCCCAAAGACAGGGCCAGTCCGATAGGGAGGAAAATTGCTTCCTGACTCCACATATGATGATCAAATAGACCCCAAGCATGTAAGCAAGAACCTGCCAGCCATGCAGCTGGAAGGGAGAATTCTTGGTGAGACCAAAGGGCTTGGCCCACACTGTCCAGAGTCCCAGCTCCACCTAAGGCCATCCCACATGCTTTAGAGGAAGGAAATAAACTCAGAATATGTTTGGGAGAGGGGGAAATTGCTCTCTGACCTCTCCTGGTGGCTGACTGAAACCTTGAAAGATGAGTTTTTAGAAACCCCAAATATAAACCAGAAGGAAGGCCCAGGGCTGCTAGGCTCTGTCCACGCCATTACAAGCAACCTCAGCACACAATACCACTCATACACCCTGGCTGCAGTTCCAGCCCTGGGGAAGCTGGTGGCTGCCTGGCTGCTCCCGGGGCAGGTAGCTTGTTTTGAGGCTGCACTGCACCCTGTCTCTAGCTCCAGCACACAGCTGGGAGGAAGCAGTACTGTGGCCCCGGCAGTGCTAAGGACCAACTGCCCTCGGCCCTGCTTCTTCTGAGGACGTGGAGCTGTTCCCCCCTCCCACCTTGCCCTTGGGCCTGTGGTGGCTGATGGCCCTGCTGGGTGCAGAGGTGAGGGGTCCAGCCAGAAGGGAGGGTGCAGACCTCTCTTATCACAAAGTGGTTGTTCAATAGTATATTATTTTTCCTGTCCTTTGATTGACTTTGCTGCCATCACACAGGAACTCTGTGGCAGAGCCATAGACAGAATCCAGCTCTTCAGTGCCTTAGTCTTGAGACTCACCCTTTCTTTACCAGCAATCCCCTGCCTCATTCACCACATACCCTCCAAATTTTGCAAGAAATGAGACAAGAGTCCTGTCAACAGCAGTCTCATTCATTGCACAGTGCTGATTCACCCCTAGAGCAGTTCCATCCAGTGCACTGAGTGAGGCAGGAGTCCTGTGGAACAACAGTGTTTGGTCAGGTAACTATAGCCTGTATTTCATGTATTATAATGGATATGCGCCAGAGGGCCAAATTAAGGTTGCACAGGCAATATTTGCTTCTCCCAACATGGACACAGGGACTTGGGAGATCTGAGTTCAATCCTTGTGTGACTGAGAAATCTTTTAATTTCTCTGTGCCTCATTCTCTCCCAATAAAAAGATGGAAATATAAATGCTTCCTTTATTTCAACATTTGTCTGTTTCATGGTTTTAGACTGTAAGCACCATGAGGGAGGGCTTGTCACACAAGACAAGAATCCAAGAGGTTCAATTCACATTGATATTGGATAAGTCATTTCCCTCCCTGTGCTGTAGGGATACTATCCTCCTTTGTAAAGCATTTTGAGAGCTACTGATGAAAAGGCCTAGGTATTATTTTTGTCATATTTCTCTATAGCACCCAGGACAATAGGGCTCAAATCTTGGCTGGGACTTCTGGGTATTACTGTAATATAAATAATAATCATACTTTCTGTCCTCGTAGGATTGCTGGAATTTGCTAAGCAAACCATTAGAGGTGGTTAAAAAAGTTTGTCTCCTAAAAACAGCAGTAAGCTTACACTAGAATGTGAGAACACTGCTGAGATGGCAGGAGATTGAAGACTTTTCAAATTATCTATTTATGGGCATTCTGTTTGAGCAGTTATTCATGTCAGAAAAGGCCAGGGCAATTTTCTTTAGAGGAAAGGAAGAAAATTTCTATTCACTCGGTAGGTACAGAAGAGTGTTAGTAAAGGAAAAAACATCACTCTTTCCTTTTAGGACAATACAATGAATTTTATATTGAGCATCTGTAAACAACTGCTTACCAGCCAAACAATATAATTGTAAGTTACATTGGTTCATACCAGCATCTTTCTGTGTTGCTGCCTATCAATACCACTCTAGTTAATGGGTCTATCATATCTGAATTTTCATCAAATGCTAGCTTCCCATGTAGGAGTCAGTCATTTCCATTCTACTCTGGGTTGACACTTTGCATATTTATGTTAAATACAATATTTTAGAAATGTCTTATGTAACTTCAGATTATTTAACTAGTAAATGGGCAAAAGAGTTTTATCACTTGCCCCTAATCACTTAAACATCAGTGTTAGGACTCTGACTTCTCAGAAACCGGGAGTCTACGAGTTAAGATAGTGTAAGTGAAGATATGCCCCTGAGTGACTTACAGCCATACAGGTGATTATGTAGATTTTATCAAAAGTAAATCCACAGTGATAGAATGGAATGTCTTCTAGTTACTGTATGACTTGGTTTGAATTCATAGTCTGATGGCTAATCTTGTGGTCAAATGTTTTCAGTCCATCAGATCCAATAGATGGTAAGGAAGCTATCTGAGAAAATTTCCTCATGACTGTTTTTGATCAGATATTTCTGTTGAGAAACTGATCTGCATATTGGAAGGTAGATGACTAGCTACTAAGAGAATTGCCTTTGATGGCAATATAGCTCCTGAGACCAGGAAACCCCATGGGTGTTGTTATCTTTGCAGAGAGGAAGTTTAGCTCTCCTTCTGGATTGTATACGACACAGCTGTGGGAATCTAGTTGTGGATTTCATAACATTAGAAAATAATTGCAATAGCTCACTATGAATCTATGGCTGTAGTGTGGGTATGTGCATGTACACTAGCCTCTGGGGAACAGACTAAATCAGTCTGTGTTTGTTTTGCCTTTACAATAACCAGTTTATAAAGAGGATGTATTGCTATACGGCTCAATAAGGAACTATAATCCTCCATCAGCTCAGTAGCAGAGCCCTGTATTTTTAGAAGAGGGGCTCCTATGTTCCATGCTTCATGTGGCATAGTGTGTGCTTTAATTGCAGTTAGATTCATTATCTGGTTTCCTTATTATTTTTTTTTACAGGTAGTAGCTATGCTGTCTAGCAGCTCATATACATCACAGCCAATACATTATCACAACTAAAAAGAGATAAACAACCAAATCCTTATGAGTATGTTTTATGAAACTCCTACATTGCACATTATCAATATTTAATTATTGCCACTAGTACTCTATAAAGGACATTTATCAAAGCAGAGAGAAAGTATTATTAATGGTTTTAGAATTGTCAGTCAGACTGGGATTAAGCAAGAGCATCTCTTCAGCAGAGTACAGAAAACTAGGCACACGAAGTCATGTTTAACATAATTCTATAATTGCTAAGAGATGATTTACAGCAATCTAATTTTCTACAGCAGGCTCTGACTGCTATTGAAGAGAAACAGCGATTTCAAAATATAAGCAGCAGAAGCTAGATAATATTTCACTTGAAGATCTTTTAACATATGAAAAATCCAGTCATTTCTCTTTAGAACTTTGGACTAGAGAGCTTAATTTATATTTTTATAAATATAAAAATGTTCCTGTGTATTCAGTTTAGCTTCAGCTATTATGGAAGTCATTAGTTAATATGTTTGATTTTACTGTCAATTGACTTCCTTGGGAATTCGTGCAGATTTACTACCAAGCTGTGTACTTTATATGTTTAAAATGATTTACATAGGCTGTAACAGCATTTCTAGATATTTCTCCAAAGAGACATCAGATATAATTGTGAATGCTGCAGGAACAAGTAATAAAACCATTAATCCCCCTAATATCTTCACATTTTAAGCAGCAATATACATCATGCAATTCAGTGTCGACAAATGCAAAGTTATACATAGCAATAGGAATAATTTTAATTACTCCACCCATTGATGGAGTTTAAAATCACTGGAATGTCTAAGGAAAAAGCCTTTAAAATCATTGTGGACAGCTCAATGAAAACATCTGCTTAGTGACAGACACTTGTCAAAAATAAAGAAAGCAAAACATATTTGGGTATGTAAGCAGTGAAATAGAAAACAGTACTAAAAATAGTGCATCACATATAAATCAGTAATCTGCTCTGACTTAGAATTCTTTCTTCAATTCTGGTTGTTCCATTGCACAAAGAGATGTATCAAAAAGAGGTGTCCAGAGATAAATACAATCACGATGAGTAAAAATTAACATCATGCAACAGAGACAGGCATACTGGAAAACTTTCATTTGAATAGAATGTGAAAATGTCAGGACTGTTTCGTTTAGACAGAGCAGACATTTAGGTAGGGACATGAGAAGAGTATTAAATAATCAATAGTACAGAGAAAGTAAATTTGGCATTCCTATTTACCCTCCCTTATGTTAGCAGAACAAGGAAACATCCAATATAACTGAACAGCAGAAGATGTAAAACTGTTGAAAAGAAATAACTGCTTCAAACAATTTCAAGATAGCCTATTTCAAAATTTGGCACTGTCTACACCTAGCCAAATTTCAAAATACAGCACTATTTCAATGAGTCCCTTAATCCTCATGCAACGAGATTTAAAGGACCTCAGAATAACAAATCCGTTATTTCAAATGCATTTTGAAATAACAGTCTTCCTGTTAAGACGTACAGAAGGCTATTTTGAGATAGCAGACATTATCCTGAAATAGCACCGCTGTGTAGACGTACCCACAGTGAGAAATTAACCTTTATCACAAGATATCAGCGAGGCTAAAAGAAAGCCTAAAAGATTAGCAAGATTTTTAAAATGGTTAGATATTTATATGGGTAACAAGTACATCAGTGGTCCCCAATCTTTTTCTGTTGTGCCTCTCCTTTATCCATAATGGAACCTGTGAGCATACCCAAGATATCCATCGTTGGAAATTGGGGCCAGGAGCTGAAGTTGGGGCTAGGGACTGTAGTCCGAGCTACAAATGGGACTGTGGCTGGACCCAGAGCTGCAGTGGGGCCAGGTGGAGCTGGGGACAGAGAGGGACTCACTGGCCTAGACCCTCTCATGCCCTCTTGCGTGCCCCCCAAGAGGACATGCCCACAGGTTGGGAACTACTGGTGTACATCCATGGCTTTATTACATAAGATGAAATATGTATAAAATATACACACAATCATGCACCACAGCATGCATTATTAATTTTAAAAACAATGAGTAGTCCTGTGGCACCTTAGGGTGTGTCTACATTGCACCCATAGCTTGACATAAGCTACACAATTTGAGATACACAAATTACATAGTTTATTTTAAGTTAATTTCAAAATTTATTTATTTTATTTAAATATTTTTACCCCACCTCACTATTTAAAATATTCGAGGTGACTTACAAAAAAAATGTTTAAACACGATACAAATATATATAAAAAATTAGAATACGAGACCCCAGAGGGTCATAAAACCTGCTAAAAACATATAGAGAAGAAGAACACATACATACAGACTCAAACGTTAATAAAAGCACAAGTGAAAAGGATGGCTTTTGCCTGACGCTGAAACAATGCTAGCGTTGGTGCCATGAGAATATCCTGAGGAAGAAAATTCCACAGTCTGGGAGCAAAAGCTGAGATGGCCCTGTTCCGCGTAGATGTTAATCTTATCTCCACAAGTGGGGGAACATGAATCAAAGCCTCCCCAGCTGACCTCAATCCCTGGGCAGGTTCCTATGGGAGAAGACAGTCCTTCAGATACCCCAGACCCAGCCCATTTAAGGCTTTATAGGTCATAATTAAAACCTTAAATTGTGCCCGGAAACATACCAGAAGCCAGTGCAGCTGCCGAAGAAGTAGCATAATGTTCTCCATATAACGAGTATTAGTTAAGATTCGAGCAGCCGCATTCTGGACCTGTTAAAGCTTCCGAAGGCTCTTTAGAGGCAGCCCCACATAAAGTGCATTACAGTAATTCAGTCGGGATGTAACAAGAGCATGGATCACTGTAGCCAAGTCATGATTGTTCAGGAAGGGTTGCAGCTGGTGGATCAAATGAAGCTGCCCAAAAGCACTCCTGGCCACCAAAGGAATCTGATTTTCAAATATTAAAAAAGGGTCCAGAAGGACTCCCAAGCTGCATACCTGTTCTTTCAGGGGGAGAGAAACCCCATCTAGAACAGGTGACACGCCACAGTCCGAAATGGATGGCCTCCTGATCCACAGGACCTAAGCCTTATCTGGATTCATCTTCAGCTTGTCTGAGTTCATCCAAACCATCACCGCCTCCAGACACCAATTTGAATCAGTCACCACCAAAGCTGGTTCTGATGTCACAGGGAAATAGAGTTGGGTGTCATCTGCATATTGATGGCACTGTCCTCCAAAACTCCTTATGACCTCTCCCAGCGGCTTCATGAAGATATTAAAAAGCATAGAGGACAAGATGGAACCTTGTGGGACCCCATAGCACCATGGGGTCGAATTGCAGTCCCCTAGCTCCACCTTCTGAAAGCGTCCCGACAGGTAGGACCAGAACCACTGCAAAACAGTGCCTCCAATACCCAACTCTGCCAGGTGTCCCAGAAGGATATCATGGTCGATGATATCAAAAGCCGCTGAGAGGTCTAAGAAAATCAACAGGGATGCACTCCCCCTGTCTATCTCCCGGCATAAGTTGTCTACCAGGGCAACCAAGGTGGTTTCAGTTCCAAAACCAGACCTAAAGCCAGACTGAAATAGATCTAAGTAATCTCTTTCTTCCAAGAAAGCTTGGAGTTGCAATGCCACCACCCTCTCAAGTACCTTGCCCAAGAAGGGAATATTAGCAATTGGGTGATAGTTATTTATATCATGTGGGTTCAGGGAAGTCTTCTTGAGTAACGGTTTTATCACTGCCTCTTTCAAGGCAGCGGGAACCATACCGGATCTAAAAAGACACATTAATAATCACCTGGACCCAGCTAGTCATCCCTTTCTGGCTAGATTTAATAAGCCATGAAGGGCAGGGGTCAAGTGAGCACGTGGTCAGTTGCACTCCTCCAAGCACCTTGTCCACATCCTCAGTCTTCAGTAGCTGAAATTGATCCAGAGAAAAATGAATAGGTAGTACGCTCAACACATTCTGTGTCCCACTTACATAGCAACCAGAGTCCAAATCCAACTGGATGCGAGCAATCTTATCTGCAAAGTGCTTTACAAACAAATCACAGCAGGGGGCCAAGAGCACCTCTGTCATGATCATGAGAGTTAGCCAGCATCCTGGGGACTAAGGGATTAACTATGTCCCTTACCTAAACCAGGTGGCAGGCAGCCAATAGAAATTTAGGTAGGAATTTCAAATGGGAACAAAGGAATTTTTGGGTTTTTCCCTCCTTTGTCCCTGGGCAGTTTCTCTCCAGCTATTGAAGGGGTCAGGATGTCTCCCTCTAAGAAAATACTCTTTACAGTCTATAAATAGGATAAAGTTTAGATAAATCCGCTAGGTTTTATTGTTTTATGGTTTGGGAAATGGGATCTGGTCTGTGCATTTAAAAATGGGTTTGGCTCTCCTTTGTAACTAAGTTCCTGGCCCATGGTAAATTTCTTCTTCATGAGTATATTATTTTGTTACTGTTCCATCTAGTCATTATGCTTGCAACAGGAATATTGTGGTGATAATAAACAGGGCTTGACAAACAGCGGCGAAAGCCGCTCACCAGCCCCGCACTGCGCATGCGCAAGACCCATATTGCGCATGCGTGTGCCGCTGGTGAACAGGGTGACTGGCTAAAATCTACTCGCCATGAGTGAGTAGATTTAATGCTTTGTTGAGCCCTGATAATAAAAGTTCTTTCTCTTTTCTTTTTATTAACCTGGTATTGGTTAATTTTTGTGTCCTGGTTTGTACTTTAGGGGTGAGATTTCCCAAGTAGTCTCTCATTTCGTCATGAGTGCCAGACTGCAACAGGCCCTGCACCACTCAAAACAGTTCCACTGCACAGCATTGTGCGGATATGATATGGGTGGAGATGTAGTTTTTCTTCGGTGTCAGCACTGCCACAGGATAAGCTCGCAATTCAGCTCTAACCCGCAATCGATTGGACTCAGCTCTAGTTCTCTTCCAGTGGTGTTCTAGCTGTCACACAGACCATTTTGCTGCCATCAGCTCCCTAGAAAACCAGGGAGCAAACTTGGCTCGACTAGCCCGAAGAGGGCACTTAGGAGCAATCATATCAACTGCCCAGGCTACCTCAATGTTCCATGTATTGACTAGGGCATCAACAGGACCATTTGCCATAATGGCTGAACAATCCCTCAGGGACGTCAGGAAACCCTACGGATCCATCAGCCTCTGAGAGTGGATCATCTTAATCGGTTCCCTGCCTCTGTACAGGGGAAGGTCAGCAGATAGTCTAAACTTGACCAGGCAGTTATCAGTCCATGACAAAGGGAGTGTAGCCACATCCCTTATCCCAAGAACTGTATCTCCCTTAGTCCAAAACCCAAAATTGAGCGTATGACCTGCAACATGCATTGGGTCAGTTATTCCTAGGGTGGTCAAGGTATCCATAAAATCTTGGGTTGGACCAGATAGGACAGTCTCAGCGTAGATATTAAAGATCAGAAGCCTTGGGGTCCTCAATGCCATGTCCGAGACCACGTCGGCCAGTACAGCGAGGTAGATGGTACACAATCAGCATACCCAACCTATCCCAACTACCCAACGTCAAGTAAAAACACTCGAATCTAACACTTTGGTGGACCAAGGCCCTAGCCAGAGAGATAGTATCTTGATAGACAATTGCCACCCCACCTCTCCAACCATTAAGCTGCAGCTGATGCTGTATTGAGAACCCAGCCAGGCCCAACTGGGAAAGGTCAGCACCTCCCTCCACTCCCAGCCAGATGTCAGTGATACAAGCCAGGTCAGCCCCTTCATCCAGGATTAAATCATGGATGACAACTGTCTTCTGGGATACTGATCTAGCATTCAGCAGCAGCACCCTCAGATGGCCAGGTATTGAAGTTCCCAGAATTACTGAGGCTGGGAACAGGACCGGAAAAAGGTATAGCATGTAACTGTCTAAACCTCATTCCTCTTGGCTGGCCAGTCTGCATCTTATTTCCATATCTTCCCCTAACTGCCACAGTGCCATCTGAGCCCTCCCCCTCAGGTACCCCATCTGTGCCAAAGTACATAATGGGAGGGTGGGGAAAGACAGAACAAACACAAACCTTCAGTTTGGGCAGGTAAAGGGAACTTCCTCTCACCAAGAAACCTTGCCTGCCCTCCCTGATCTCACCAGGGACTGAATAAGCCACCACACAACCGACAGTGTGCTGCTCTCACCAGCACACACTAACACACACACAGTAATTATAATATCACATAAAACTGCCACCATCACAACACACCCTTTGCCCTCGGTCTGCCTGCAAAGGGCTCCCCAAAGGGCAGCCCCCTTTGGCTCGCCCCTTTGGGGCGGCCTGCCACCAGGGGCGGCCTCTGGCTTTAAAGCCGCCCCTAGTAATGGCTGCAGGCAACACCTGCAGCTGAAAGATCTGAGTCCTAACAGGGCTGGCCTCTTACTCAGGAGAGAGACAGCAACAGTAGTACAGCAACAGCAGGGCTAGATCTCTCCTTCAAGGGAGGCTAGGAGAGATATTAGTCCTTTTGCCCAGCCGTCACCCTTCCCTCTGACTTATTTCAAAATTTGGCACTGTCTACATGGAACTTATTTCAAAATAAATCGCTATTCTGAAACGTCCCTTACTCCTTGTGGAATGAGGTTTACAGGGACATCACAATAGCAAGCCTGTTATATCTTGAAATAACGGATGTACTCAAAAGATACGGAATAGCTATTTCAGTGTAGAAGTAGCCTTAGGGACTAGCAAATATATTAGATCATGAGCTTTATATGTGTTAGTCTCGAAGGTGGTACAGAACTGCTCACTGTTTTTACAGTTACAGTCTAGCATAGCTACCCTCTGAGACTTATCTATCAACTATTAGTAAGACACTTCACTTATGATCCTGAAATTGTCCTTTACGGGTTTTCTTTCACTCTCTCCTGAAACACCTAGTCAAGGCCACTGTTAGAAACCACTGATGAACTATTGGTCTGAGCTGTTAAGTCTGAGCTGTCATTGCAATTCCTATGTCTTTTGCCTCCCCTATGTTTGTCTCATACTATTTTTGAATTAGAACACAGGTTGAATCTCTTCAGTCTGGCACCCTTGGGATCTGACTAGGGCCAAAGCAGAGAATTTGCTGAGCCACGGGACCTCAATATTGTCTAGCAGCATTACCAACATTTCCACTGCTTACTGGGTTCTTAGAAGACAATTGGGGCAAATTAGAGGTACATAACAGCACTCGACTGGTAGCTGTAAACAAACTTTACAGGACTGCAGGAAACTTGGCCACACCCATGATAAGTGGCCATCCAACCAGAGAGTACTGGATTATAGAGGTATGCTGAATAGTGCTCCTGTAGAATATCCTCTTAGTATTCACAGCATTTGTTACCTGGGTAGGCAATCCTTTTCATTGCATTTCTTTTGTCGTCCGTTTGGCTGCATTTCAGGGTCACAGAAGGAGTTTTTGATCACACTTCCTCCCCTTTTCACACACCTGGCTGTCTGTCGCTGAACACCTGTGAAAATAATATTAAATCCTTAAACTTTTGTGCTCAGTTTCAAATGGACATTGATCATGTTGGCTTACCAGACCCATCTCACAATGTGGTTTTCTGTCTGTGGTTTTCAAAACAAAAAGGAAAAGGCAGTAGCAACTATCTGAAAAGCAACAATTGTGCTGTATTAGTTTTGTTTTCAAAAGGAGAGGACTATTCCCTGCTAATTTATTATTCTTGGTCATATTAGAAGAATAAAAAGCATATCACAGCACTTGGACTATCTTAGCCCAGTGTTTCCCAATTTGATTTGGCCATGGAAACCTTTTAAACTCGAAAGAATTTTGCGGAACCCCTAATAACAGTCTTATATATGGAGCTGAAAAAGTAGACTACAAATAAGCAAGGATAATAATAAACAAATGCTAAACAAGGTCATGATATATAGATTAATCTATCATAGAATCATAGAATACTAGGACTGGAAGGGACCTCAAGAGGTCATCGAGTCCAGTCCCCTACCCTCATGGCAGGACCAAATACTGTCTAGACCATCCCTGATAGACATTTATCTAACCTACTCTTAAATATCTCCAGAGATGGGGATTCCACAACCTCCCTGGGCAATTTATTCCAGTGTTTAACTACCCTGACAGTTAGGAACTTTTTCCTAATGTCCAACCTAAACCCCCCTTGCTGCAGGTTAAGCCCATTGCTTCTTGTTCTATCCTCAGAGGCCAAGATGAACAAGTTTTCTCCTTCCTCCTTATGACACCTTTTTAGATACCTGAAAACTGCTATCATGTCCCCCTCAATCTTCTCTTTTCCAAACTAAACAAAGCCAGTTCTTTCAGCCTTCCTTCATAGGTCATGTTCTCTAGACCTTTAATCATTCTTGTTGCTCTTCTCTGGACCCTCTCCAATTTCTCCACATCTTTCTTGAAATGTGGTGCCCAGAACTGGATACAATACTACAACTGAGGCCTAACCAGCGCAGAATAGAGCGGAAGAATGATTTCTCGTGTCTTGCTCATGACACACCTGTTAATGCATCCCAGAATCATGTTTGCTTTTTTTGCAATAGCATCATACTGCTGACTCATATTCAGTTTGTGGTCCACTATAACCCCTACATCCCTTTCTGCTGTACTCCTTCTTAGACAGTCGCTTCCCATTCTGTAGGTGTGAAACTGATTGTTCCTTCCTAAGTGGAGCACTTTGCATTTGTCTTTATTAAACTTCATCCTGTTTACCTCAGACCATTTCTCCAATTTGTCCAGATCATTTTGAATTATGGCCCTATCCTCCAAAGCAATCACAACCCCTCCCAGCTTGGTATCATCTGCCAACTTAATAAGCATATTTTCTATGCCAATATCTAAATTGTTAATGAAGATATTGAACAGAGCCGGTCCCAAATCATAGTTAATTTATATTTGTCATGGTTACATTTTTAAATACAAGAAATCACGCAACTATACTGAAGTAAAGTATTCGCGAGAGAACTACCTGCACACTCCCGTACAAGCAACTGGTTTGACAGCTGAAGCTTCGACTTTGTCTGACGTGGCGCTAGTATATTTGTATTCAGTGACCATGTGATCCACGCTCCCTGAGACTGAGTACAGAGATTTAGGGTGGTATATAACAAGCGATCGCACCACTGACTGACTACGAGCGCAGCACTGAGTAGTGACATCATTGTCCCCACTCTCTTGCTAAGCTGGCATTACACAGGGACACTTATCATGGCAAACACAAATGAAAATTGTTTTCAATAAAATTCATGAATGCTTACCGATTAATTATTATTTTTTAAATAATAAAATGTTATTATAATGGAATTTTCTCACTGAACCTTTATTTTCACTTTGTGGAACCCCGGGGTTCTGCAGAACACCATTTGGGAAACTGTCTTAGCCATTACACAATGGGCCACAACTCAAAGTCGTAAAAATATTTCCATCCCTTACAAAAAGAGATAGAGCTAAACCAGATACCAATGGCTCAAACACTCACTGAGGAGATAAACACTGTCTTAGGTTTCAGCTTGGATTGTGTGCTGTGTATTTATTACTCACACTCCATTCCTCTGTGCTGAAATAAAGGATGAACAAACACAAGATACTCTCTCTTCATTGATCCACAGAGGAAATGCAGTGTTGTAGCTCTCTCGGTCCCAACCTATCAGAGAAATACTGGATTTATGGCTCATTACAATAATCAACTAACCACTTACAGTTCCCCTCTCAGCTAGTTTTTCTTTTTACTCCCTCCCCCCATGGGCATGTCTATATTACAAAGATAAGTCAGCTTAACACAGACACAGCAGGAATTGCTGCAGAGATTCATGTCCATGCACTCCTTCTGTCGGTGACATGCATATCACGAGGAGCAGTTGCACTGATTGAAGGGGGCAGTGTGAGAGCCTGAAAGCCTGGGCTTCTCAGCTTGGTGCCAAGGTCCCAGATAGAGCCAGGCTACCAGTTGGGCCCTCAGCTCCCTGCAGAGCTCCCAGCCGGAGCCAGGCTCCCACCTGGGTGCTCAACTCCAAATATTGCACAAAGATTGCACTTAGGGGATCTGTGAACCTGGGCGGCAGTCAGGCTCCTGGTGAGATCTGGGCAGCAAGACTAGAATTGTCAGCACTACTGGGGCCCACTGCTGGAACATACACCCCCTAATTTCAAAACAGGGATCCTACCAGCAGTGAAATTGTCAGCAATGCTGACAGCCAACATGTAATGCAAATAATGCAGTGTCTAAGACCCATGTGTGTTGAACTACCTAAGCCTTAAGCCTTTTGTTGAGGTGGATTTACTAGGTCAGCATAGCAGGTGAGTTACAGTGGCAGGAGGAATACTGTGCGCACTTAGGTTGACCTAAGGTGACATACCAATTTAACTCAGTAGTACAGCCATGCCTTATGACTGGAGGGTATTAATGGGCTACTTCACCTTGCATCGTGCCTTGGAACATGTTAACTATGTAAGCCAAACAATCTGTCCACCTTGGGTTTAGCTGTGACACCCTTGTGTACTTTTCCTAGACCTGAAGAAGAGCTCTGAAAACTTGAAACTTGTTTCTTTAACTGGTCCAATACAAGACATTACTTCATTGGTTGGAAAGCACTTTGAAGCAGAAGTAAGGTGATGGAGGTAGCTTCTTCAAACATGTACAGAAGTCTTGTTTACAGTACATGTGCCCTTATCTCTGACATCTGACCATAGACATCAGTATACCCGCCTATTTTAGTCTTGCCATTTATTTCAAGCTGTAATCACACAAATCCTATTTTTAACAGGATCCTTAAGTGGATCCATTTTATTTTCAGAACTTCAGAAAATCCTGGGTTGGTTAGAAGTTAAAGGTGGGTATAAGTCCTGAATCTTTCCACTATGGATGTACATAACTTACTTCAAAACCAGAGGGTATAATATATGCACACCAAGATGCTACTAGATTAAATGAAACAGTCACAAAACAAACATTGCCATTTTTGATAACTATAAATATCCATGGGAGCGTACAGCCATGTTGGGCCCCTTTGTCAGGTAGGAGTCTGCTCCGTGTTCCTGGAATGGACAGGGCCTAGGGCAGTAGAGGCAGGGAAGGGGTCAGTCAGCTCTCAGTGCCACACAGAACTAAGGATTTTAAGGATTAGTTGACTATCCGATAAGCAAATGCTTATTGGATAATCAAGTCGACTGGTCAATTCTCTCCCCTTGCTGCCTCTATCAGATAGAGGCAGCAAAGGGAGGGGGGGGAGAGAACAGGGGTACTTCAAAGGGGCCATGGCATTTTCATGGAGCCCGGGGACAGCTGGGGAGTCGCCGCATTTTGCAGACTCAGCACTTTGTCGGCACAAAGCAGCAGTCTAGAGGGGGATCTGTCGAGAAAGAAAGCCTTTTTTTTGACAGATCCTGTAAACCTCCTTGCAGGAGGCATAAGGGACATGGATATCCAACAATCGCAAAAACTGAATGTGTCTACACCAATGCTCATGAAAAAGCAAACAAAAAGTATCAAACATAATCAGATCAAATTGAGATTTTTTTCCCCACAAAATTTTTCCTGCTCTTTGCCTATGTCAGGTCAACTATGAGCTGGAATGACTATTTTTGACTGGAAAGTCCAGTTCACCTTTCATTTCCTTTCAATGTTTAATTCCTCTGTTAAATTTACCAGCAAAAATGCCTGTTGAAGCATGGCTGGGTTGGGCTTTTTCTGATGTACACACAGCATCTGAACACTTCCCTTGAAAATGTCATAAAAAGTAGTGAAAATGTAGATAAGAAGGGTCAGTGTTGGCAAAAGTCAGAAAGTACAAAGTGCTTGTGTAAAAGCATGCGAGTGATTGCATGCTTATTTGCAATGAGCATGAAATTGATTGTATGCATGAATATGTGCTCATGCATATACACACAGAGTGTTTTACATTGCCCTTTGAATGCACAAATAATCACACAGATTGTATGCACAAATTATCATCACAAACTTACATCCCTAACTTTTTGAAAATCAGCACATAAATGCAGAAAGAAAACATAGTGACCACTGATTTGTAAAACTAACACCACAACTTTTGGATTAAACTTCACCGCTGAACTAAACATGTACATCTGGAGTTATATTTGCAATGCTGAAGCTGAGAAGGGATTTAGTGGGTATACACTAATTAACCCCAATAGGCATCTTGTGGTTAAATCCCTTTATAAGCTTTGAAAATTTACCACATGCTTACTATTTCTATAGAGAGATAAACTTTTGCATTCTGCTTAATGCTATCTTTCAGCCAAGAGGCTGTCCTCTATTAGAAAGATTATGCTCAAGGCCACTTTAGTCTAATTCTAAGAAACATGATTATGGCCTTTAGGAAGGACTAAATGTATCTGCAATATTTTTATCAACAATTATTTAAAGAATAATGTGCAAGAAAAAAAGCAAAGTAACGGTTTTATATAAATCAAATAATATATTATTTAAGGGATTTATGTGCTGTCTTGACACTCGGTGTCTAAAACAGTATGAGAGCATTTGGATACAGATTGACTAATCTAATGAGGAGGGTTGAATGGGTGAGGGGGGAGGGGCAGGTGACCAAAGCCCACAGGAATTCAAAAACATGGAGACTTGTGAGACAGGACAGAAACTGGGAGGACTGTAGTAGCAGGGATAAAGGAGAAAAAAGTCAGAACTGGGTGGGGTGTGTGTAAACAAATCACTATCTTAGTAGTCTGCGTACTAATGTAAGAAGTATGAGGAATAATCAGGAAGAACTTGAAATACCAGTAAATAAACACAATTATGACACAGTTGGCAACACAGAGACTTGGTGTGATAATATCATGACTGGTACAGAAGGGTACCACTTGCTCTAAAAAGACAGGCAGGGAAAAATATAGGAGGTGTTGTTTCATATATTATTCATATTACATTAGATAATATATTTATAATGCACAGTGAACATGAAAATAAAAATAGCACTAGACAATCTTTATATCTCAGATGTACAAGTAAACCTTCATTTTAAATGTAACGTTTATCGCCATCTCAGAATCTCTTTGAGGATAAACCCTGCATGGAAGTCTCTCAAATGGCATCAAGTGTTGTAGCTTCTGAATTTGTCATACTTGCATGTAACCCAGAGTTTGACAAGACTACAGTCAGCTATCTTGTGTGTTCAGCCATTAGCAACTGAAAATCAAACATAATGCAACTAGGAATAATCCATGCAGCTGCAGTTGCATGTTTGCAGTCCTGCTAATCAGAATAGAAGGTTGAGACAGGAAGTTATGTTCCATGAAAATAGAAGCAACCTGTGCTGCCTGCAGCTGGAGCTGAGCTAATAAAGGACTCTTTTGAATAGGATACAAATATATTGATTATATAGAAGAATTTAAGTTCAGTTTTCATGATAGAATTTGCACTACAATACTTCAGGGAGGTGAACTGAAGTTTTTTTCTACAGTGTAAATGTTCTGTAATAAAAAAATTAATATAAAGTGAGCACTATACACTTTGTATTCTGTGTTGTAATTTAAATCAAAATATTTAAATACATATCATTCTTATTGTTTTACAGTGCAATTAATCGTGTGATTAATAGCAATTAATTTTTTTAATCATGTGATCAATCACGTGACAGACCTAACAATTAGCATGAAAAAGAAATCACATTGACCCCAGGCATTAATTTCCTAAAATGAAATCTGTAACAAGACAGTTCTTCGAATAATGGAAAATAAATAACCATAGTTATTTTCCTCGTGCGGAAGATTTAAACACCAGCATTAATGTTTTTCTTTGCTGTCTTAATACACTTGACTTCACACTTAATTTGTTTTTTGATTTTTTTGTTTGTCTCTTTAACACTAAAATCTCATGGAATGTAATTGAAGTAACCAATAATTATCTTCCAACACTCACAAAAATGTTAACAATTAGAAATGGAAAAGACTAATGTTCTCTTAGCCATCCCCTTGCAGGGGCAAGTTTGTTTCCCCCACTATATTATGCAGTCTAGTTATAAATGGCTAAGACAATGGTATTTCTATTATCTTGCTTAGACTTTCCTGCTATCTAATAGCTCTTATTGAGATCAACAAACATCTCTGAAGAACAATCTTACTCACAGCTGAAAGTTACCAATCAATTAAAAAATCAACTTACTTTTTACTATTCGTAGCATTTGTCTCCAAAAATGTATTTTGTGTTTTAAAGAAAAGACTTGAAGCCTCTGTTTTGTAGAAAGGGTGAGTGAGGGGGGATTTGATAGCAGCCTTCAACTTCCTGAAGGGAGGTTCCAAAGAGGATGAGAGAGGCTGTTCTCAGTAGTGACAGATGGCAGAACAAGGAGCAATGGTCTCAAGTTGTGGTGGGAGAGGTTGGATATTAGGAAAAACTATTTCACTAGGAGGGTGGTGAAGCACTGGAATGGGTTACCTAGGGAAGTAGTGGAGTCTCCATCACTAGGGCTACGTCTACACTGGCCCCTTTTCCGAAAGGGGCATGTTAATTTCAAGGTCGTAATAGGGAAATCCGCGGGGGATTTAAATATCCCCCGCGGCATTTAAATAAAAATGTCCGCTGCTTTTTTCCGGCTTTTAGAAAAGCCGGAAAAGAGCGTCTACACTGGCCCCGATCCTCCGGAAAAAAGCCCTTTTCCGGAGGATCTCTTATTCCTACTTTGAAGTAGGCTTTGAAGTAGGCTACTTTGAAGGGGCTATTTCGAAATAGCAGAAGTGGAGCCGTTATTCCAAAATAACTTTGCTGTGTAGACGCACCTTTGCTGTGAGTCTACACAGTAGGGCTTTACTCAAATTAAGCTACACAAATTAAGCTATGGTAATTGCGTCACTTATTTCAAGTGCTCCCCACATTACGACCACCTCCAGTTATGACCATCCGCACTTATGACCAAAGCGGTCGTAAATGCAGATCCGAGTTACGAATGGCAATCCGCGCTTACGAACAGTGCGGTTGCCATGTAACGCTATGGGATCCGAGTTACGAATACTTCGAGTTATGGACTAAGTGTTGGTCCGTAACTTGTTCGTAACTCAGGGAGTGGCTGTAGTTTATTTTGAAATTGGGAGCATCTATACAGCACTTATTTTGAAATAGAGCACTCTTCCTCCAACTTTCCTTACTCCTCATACAATGAGGGTTACAGGAGTTGGAGTAAGTTCTCCAGCTTGAGAGTATTTCAACATTATTTTAAAATATCTTCCTGCTGTGTAGATGAGGACTGTTATTTCGAAATAACACTAGTTACTTTATTTTTAAATAATGTTTCTGTGTAGACAAACCCTAAGGTGCCACAGGACTCCTCGTTGAATTTTCTAACAATTCAACTGCAAAGTGATAGGAGTCCGATTGCTTGAGTCATTTATAATTAGACTACATGAACTAGGAGGGAACAAAACTACAGCAGCCAGAGGATGACTAAGGTGACATTTTGCATTTCTGCTTGTTATAATTTTATGAGTGCACTGTAATAATTATTAGTTATTTTAATTATATTCCAACAGAGAAATTCTACATTAACTGTCCTCTCAACAGTTTAAGAGGAACTGATCACAGAGCTAATAATTAATGGTTTCATTTACAAGTTTGACACCTGAAACTGAGGTCTGAACAAAGACCTGAACTGAATGGGCTGGTATATTTCATACCCTAACGACATAAACAGCTAAGCACCAGATACTTAGAAACCACTCGATTAGCCTTATTTAGCATGGACATTCTAATTGACAATATTTGTTCCCCACTTTTTCCCTTCTCTTTCACTCCCCATCTCCATTCTTTCTCTGCTGTTTATTTGTACCCTGGACCCCTTAACTTCATTCATCTAAGGAAGTGGGTTGTGCCTACAAAAGCTCATACTACCATCTACATTTTTATTGATCTCTAAGGCTGTGTCCAGACTCAGGGTTTTTTTCGGGAAAAGTAGCCTTTTCCCGAAAAAACTTCCCCTGCGTCCAGACTCAAGCCGCGTTCTTTCGAAATTATTTCGAAAGAACGCGGCTTTTCTTTCGATGGCGGTAAACCTCTTTTTACGAGGAAGAACGCCTTCTTTCGAAAGTTCCTCTTTCGAAAGAAGGCGTTCTTCAATGTAAATAGGGCTTCCTCGAAAGAGAGCATCCAGACTCGCTGGGTGCTCTCTTTTGAAAAAGCGGATTGCTCTTTCGAAAGATCCGCCTGCAGTCAAGACGCGATCTTTCGAAAGAGGCTCTTTCGAAAGATGCTTTCGAAAGAGCCTCTTTCGAAAGAAGCCTGCAGTCTAGACATAGCCTAAGGGTATGTCTACACAGCGACTTCCCTTACTCCTTGTAAAAGGAGGGTTACAGGAGTCGGAGTAAGTCGTCCTCCAGCTCGCCATTGTTTCGAAATAATGGCTTGCTGTGTAGACACTCTTTTTGTTATTTCTGACTAACGTCAGTTATTCCAAAATAATGCTGTTGTGTAGATGTACCCTAAGGTGCTGCAGGACTATTTTTTGTTTTTAAAAAAAATTTAATTGACAGGGTTTTTTTTCCTTTCCCTCCTTTCTTTCTCCTCCCCCATCCCCTCTTTTTCTGCTTTATATTTCAAACTTTATATTTCAAGCTTTATATTTCACCATGCTTGTCATGTGAAGAAATGGGCTGTGCCCACAAAAGCTCATGATACTATTTATATATTTTTGTTAGTCTCTAAGGTGCTACAGGTGCTACCTTGTTATTTTTTAAATGATAACTGTAATTGAAAATAGTGAATCATAATTCAGCCACTGTGTTTCTAGTGAAGTTCTGCAGGGACCAGCACTTAGCCAATGCTATTTAGCATTTTTATCAATGACTTGGAAGAAAAAATAAAATCACTGATAAAACTTGAGGCTGACTCAAAGATTGGGGTAGTGATATATAATGGAGATAACACACCAGTGATGTGGAACAATCTGTCTCTCTTAGTAAGCCAAGTGTAATGCACTTGATATGGCCACAGGCAAAGCTATACATCTCGAAGCAAAGAGTATGGGACATTCTCGGTGCACCAGGGAGAACCAGCTTACTTTCAGCTCTAGGTAAGGACTGACAGGATCACAGTTTCTAAGTTCCTACATTGGGAACAAAAACGGGCTCTTTAGCCTAGCAGACTCAGGACTAACAAGACTGAATGGCTGGAAGTTGAAACTAGACAAGTACAGACAGGAAATAATGTGCACCATTGAGTACCCTCACTGTTAAATTAATTTTTTCAGGTAGGTTTGTAGAAGAGGATGAAATTCAGGTGAAATGTTATAAAAAACCATTTGCCACCTTAAGAAATTTTAACAAAGAATTATGGTGGTCTCTCCATCACTAGCAATTTTTAAATTCATCATTAAATTTAGATATGTTCTAGTTCATCAGGAATTAATTCAAGGAGTTGTATCACCTGTGTTATATATTGGCTTAGAAGATTAGAATTATATTAGTAAACAATGACCTCATCATACAAACAACACACCTATGAAAAAATATTTCCATTGATGATATCCTAAATCTATGAATAGGCAAAATAAGCAAATGCTATTTGTGAACTTATTACGGTCCCGTCTTAATGTATGTAAAACATGCAATGAATACAGCATAACATTTATTGACAGCCATCTTATAAATCTTTTCACTTTTTTAATCTTACGTATATGGTCATTATATGTCTACTGTGTCACACTCCCCCGGAACCAGTTATTTCCCACAACTGTGAAAATGAACGCAATATAAATAGGGGGCAAAATGCTTAAACACATCAATATTATCTGTCAGAATTGGATTTTTTAAGTCAAATTCTACCAAACCTAGCTGTGTATGAAGTCATACTACATGACCCTTCTAGCTTCAAACTCTATTAATCTATAATGAGAGGTGAATGGGTGAGGAAGTATCTGGGGGCCACTGACCACATGCCCCTCCCACCATCTGGATAAGGGCTGAGACAACTCCTTTCCACCCCAGGAACTCCCCCACCCCTCCCCAGCCTTGCTTTGCTCCTATCCTGCCTCTTCCCTGCTCTCTCCCTGCCCTGCAACACTCTCTCCCCACCTCCCTCCAGCCTTGCCCTGCCTCTTCCCCCAACTAAGGTGGCCCAGGGGACTAGCAGAGCTGGAATGGGGGGGGGGGGGAGAGGATGGTGAAGGAGACTAGCAGGGCCATCAGCAGTGGTGAGGAAAGCAGAGCAAGTGGCATGGTGCATAAGGTACCTGACTCTGGACCCTGAGGTCAAGGGCTTAAGCCCATGCACCCTCCCCCCTGCCTGTCTGCCCAGGGACAACCACCGCTGCTTCGTGATGGACAGACCTGGTACTCCGGGGATGAAGGAAAGGTAAGAGGAGTGTAGAATAGAGGGAGGTTGGGGGGATTGTGCAGTGGGTAAGATACTTGTCTTTTGAGCCACAGGTGGAGGGTTCAAGCCCTGTCCCCCACCCTTGGGATAAAGGAGGGATAAGGGGGGGGTCTTGCACAGTGGATAAGGTACCTGCCTCTGGAGCCAGAGGTCAAGGGCTCAAGCCTTCCCCAGGGACAATCACACCCCTCCCCCACTTGGTGATGGACAGACCTGGCACCCTGGGGCAAAGGAAGGATAAGGGGGGGGGTGTAGAATATTGGGGAGCTCATACAGTGGTTAAGGTACCCACCACCAAAGGGTGGAGACTCACCCTCTGGGGACAGCCAACCCTAGAAGCCTTGGGACAAAGGCTCACTTTTGCTCCTTCAGTTGCATTACTCTGTCACCAGGGAGTGTGGAATAGTCCAGCCCCTCTCCCAGAGCAGAGCTGCTTTGCTCAGCTGCTGCTGGTGAGTGTGGGGTGGAGGGACTCCAGTGCAGGGTTAGACTTCCCCTGCCAGCTGCTGGCCAGCCCCTTACACCTACAGCATGTGGGGCATGTGACTCCTCATGCCCCCCATGCATCTCCCCTGTCTGTAATAAACAGAGTAAATCAGTTGTCAGTGAATTAAAAAGATAATAGAATAAAAAGGTATTTTCAACCTCTTCCACACGTTACACTGCAATCCGACCAGCCTCCATATTGCCAAAAATATTCTGGATCCTCTACTTCATTCTCCAGGCTTCCTTCTTTACGTATAGTGTATTCATACTTTATTCCAGGGTTATTTTCCTGAAAGAGTAGCTAAAAAAAAATATGATTTAATTATGTTCTGTCTATGATAATAACACATTGGCCCACAACTTCAAGAGCATCGGTGGGCAAGATATGGCTCGCCACGCTATTTGATTTGGCCTGCCGAGACCCTGAGGCTGTTCAAAATATCTAGTGGCTCCTTCCTCCTCCCCACCCACCAGGGTCACACAGCGCCTAGAGAGAGCCGCCAGCCGTTTTGATCAGTGAGGTATACGCCTGGCAGGGAATGTGGCAGGGTGACAGACTTTGTGCACTTTCATGCTCCCAGGCCCGAACTGGCCTGGGGGTACGGGAGCATGAGAAGTCTTTCTCCCTTTCCCCTCTGCGATTCTCTCTAAGCACCACTCGAATCTGGCAGAGGCGAGAAAGGTTGTGTGCTCCCCCGTCCCCACTACCAGCTGTGATGATTGGCCTGGGGGCAGGGGAGCATCCCATGGGCTGTTGCAGAAGAGAGCCTGTCTCAGGGACCCTGTTGGGATGCTGGCCAGGAGCTGCCTTAGGTAAGTGTCTCCCGGCCAGAGCCTGCCTCTTCCAAACTCCCTGCCCCAGGTCACTACCCCCTCCTATCCTAGGTCACACACATCCTACACCAGGTCACAATTCCCTCCCAGACCCTGCACCCCTGCTACACCCTACCCAAAATTCACTCCTGCACTCCTACTCCCTCATGGACCCTGAACCCCAATCCCCTGCCCCAGGTCACAACCCCAAACTCCCTCTCAGACCCCACACCCTTTCCTGCACCCCAATCACCTACTCCAAGATCCCTTCTGCACCCAACATCCATCTCAAACCACACATCCTCCACCGAAAAGTGCAGCCTTTGACCACTTTCCAGAATCTTGGAGGGCCCCCTCAAAAATTATTTCCCACCCATGTGCAATAGTATAGTTCCAAAGTGTCAGCAAATCTTTATAGGCACCCAGCCTGGAAACACTTGACTCTCAAAGCATGCCTGCACTTGAGAAACGTCTATAATATCAAACCCTCACTTGTTCACAGGTGTTTAGGGGGGATAAGTTGGATTTAAATGTGGGGTGCACTAAAGCAAACATGTACTTTTACAAGCATACTTTTGAAAATTCGCGTTAGAGTATATTCTGTCGTTATAACTACAAGACAAGGCTAAGCAAAATAAACACATTGAGATAACTGAAAATGGACATTTTATTAATACCTATATTTATATGCTAATTTCATTTTAAATGACAGTATCTCAACTGTATGAAACAGCAGTTCCATATGGTATCACAGCAAATAGCAGCATATTTATCAAAACGTGGCTTTAATGTTGTTTTGTAATATGTCTCCTTAAATAAAGAGGAAAATTCTTAGCTGCAACAGGCAGTAAGCAAGTCAAACAAATTGTTCATTTACTTTTGGCAGATAACAGAGGTGAGGAAGAAGATAATCTTTAGGGGATAAATACTGAAACTCTTCCATAAAATGGTTTACTCCCACCTAACCAGGCAACACTGAACACAAAACACACTGACAAAAATCTTTATTTTCCTGCTCTAAGTCTGTTTCTCTGCACACTGAACAAGGATCATCCAGTGAACTCTCTTGGATACATCTTTCCCATAAATATAAGATGTGGGAATGGTGCACTAGTAGGTCCCATTCCTTCCTCCCTTCTTTTTCTATGGTTTTATGTTTAATACAAATCTGTGGCATACTAAGTAAATGAGGGAAAAGAGAGGATAGATACATTCCAGACAGAAAAAGGGAATCTACAAGTACCTTCCCACAGGCAAATATTAGTCTGATCTATTTAAAGTTAGACTGGATAAATCAACAGAACATATATTTTAAGGAGCACTCTTAGGCAGTGAGCATTAAAAGATTGAATAGAACTTTCTCCCTTTGGATTTTTGGTACCAGTTCATTAAGGTACTCAAGCACATTTTTAAGCAAAGTCATTGGACTACTTATATTCTTAAACGTAGGTATGTGCTTAAGTAACTCTTGAATCAAGACCTTCACTCATATGACTACATTGACAGCCAAATAGATAATGAAGGAACTTTTGCTGGAGTACTAATGGAATTAATTATAAAAGCTATTTTTCCTGACTTGTTTTAAAAGCTCGAGATCATTCTGCTTCTAGTCAGAGTTACCAGCTTCTGCTGCTGACCCTTTACTATACCTGTATCCAGACTGACTCATTGGTGGGTCCAGATGCTGTCAGATTTTCAAGATCTCCTTTTCTCTCATATTGAAATGTTGTCCCTGCCACTTTGTATTCTCCATTCCACTGGATAATAAACCCCCCATTTAGGTAATACTTCTCTGGGTCTTCACTCCGCACTGCAAGGAAATTTCCTGCCTCTGCCATTTCTACTACTCTGATGTCCCTTGCTCCTTTTGGAATCAGTCCAATGTCAACATAACCTAAGGAGAAAAGAGAAGTTCCTTTAGATAATCATTATTGTAATCGAAAATGATTATATGTTACTTACTAGGGATGTTAGATATCAGGTAGTTGAATAGTCAAATAACCGCATGAATTCTTCTCAGTTACTTGACTGTTCTACAGTCCCCAGGGGTGGGGCTGGCAGTCAGTGTTCTCTGGTCCCACTACATGGAGCTCCCTGCCATCCCACTGTATCCCGCTGCCGTGGCCAGCTTCTGTTCGTGGTGAGCCAAGGCTTACCATGGACAGAGGGTGCTTTTTGGGAGGTGGAGCATCCTTTGTCCACGGGAAGCTTGGGACTGCTGGAGACAGAGGCTGCTTTGCGGCAGTCTCCCCTGCCCCTCCACATGCTGATAGAGGCAGCAACGCAGGTGAAAGGGGTGGAGGCACCACCATGGATCCAATGCTGGGGGGAAATGGCTCCCTGCAGCAATGGTTCCTGCTTGCCTCTCCCCCACTTGCTGCCTTTGTATACATCTCTATTACTTACCTTTATAAAAAACAAATGTTGGTCCAAGTGGTACTCTGTAAGTGTTACATTTGGTGCTATAATAAAATTGTAGAATTCCCCCAGGACTGAAATGTCAACCACCCTTGCAATATGTAAGAGTGAACATTCTATCTGGTTTAAGTTTCAGTGTCTCCTTTTCTATCTAGTTAACAGTGCCTTTCACTACAAACTTTTCTTGGGTTTCAAACATTAGTTAGAGGACCAGAACATAATTATTATTTATGCTGCTAGAAGACATATTGAGATTAATTTTTATCTGAGATACAGTAAAGTAAATCTAGAGGAACTCTACTGAGGATGGATAGGTGGCACCATCTACGATATATATACTGTGACATGTGAAATGGATCACTGTATATTTCAGGGTGTGATTAGTCTAGAGAAAATCTATGGCAGCTGCATTAATTTATGATGCCTCCTATGGGAAAAGATTTTTGAAACTTGAAGGGAATGTTATCAGCTGTCACCAATGTATGAGAAGAAGGGCACTAGCCTGGAATTTGTGAGTTCTGGATTCAAGTCCTTGTTGTACCATAGACTTCCTGTGTGGTCTTGTGAAAGTGACTTAGCTTCTTTGTCCTTTAGTTCCCCATCTACCAAATAGGGATAACAACACTTTCCTGACTCACAGGGGTGTTGTGAGGGAAAATTCATGAAAGGCTGAAACACTCAGGGTATGTCTACACTACCCTCCTAGTTCGAACTAGGAGGGTAATGTAGGCATACCGCACTTGCAAATGAAGCCCGGGATTTGAATTTCCCGGGCTTCATTTGCATAAGCGGGGAGCCGCCATTTTTAAAACCCCGCTGGTTTGAACCCCGTGCAGCGCGGCTACACGGGGCTCGAACTAGGTAGTTCGGACTAGGCTTCCTATTAGTTCCGGTAGTTCGGAATAGGAAGCCTAGTCCGAACTACCTAGTTCGAGCCCCGTGTAGCCGCGCTGCACGGGGTTCGAACCAGCGGGGTTTTAAAAATGGCGGCTCCCCGCTTATGCAAATGAAGCCCGGGAAATTCAAATCCCGGGCTTCATTTGCAAGTGCGGTATGCCTACATTACCCCGCTAGTTCGAACTAGCGGGGTAGTGTAGACATACCCTACGATACTTCAGTGATGGGGGCCTAATAAGGGGGGGAGGGTGTTTTCAGCCACCAACAGAAACTCCAGATTTTACTGACAGAACTCAAAATTGAGTGTGGTCAGAGTGTGCTGAAATAAAGCAAGTTTTACTAGTCAAAATTCCTAGGGTACACCAGGATTTACAATTCAATTCTACTTGTCCTACACAAATAGTCTTAATGGCCTTAATAGGTCTACTCATGTGAGTAAGGCAAGGAGGATTTTACACTTAGCCATACTGAACCATCTTTACTATCTTAAATAAGTACTTAACACTCGTTACCATGGTATCCAAGCACCTGAGTCTCTATTATATTTATCCTTTGAGGTATACAAGTGCTTTATTATTCCAATGTTTGTATGTAATTACAGCATTCCACAATAAGTTTGGATTTAAGCTTCTTAGACTAATGTTTGCTAAAATTAGTGTTAAAATACAAATTTAACAAAAATCTGTTAACAACAACTCAGATACAATTAGTTTGGCACAGTTCTTCCATTGTAGCTCAAAAACTTGATTCCAAGGTGTACCAGGACAGCTTGCTAATACATTTTTGCATTCTGGTCTTTGTACTACATTCATTTTCTTTTGACTCGCTGAATTATTTCCTGATTTCCCAGATGCCTAAACTAATTCCCAGGGAATACTGTGCTGATTTTGAAAGCAAAGCTAAACAAGCTGCAGGTTATTCAGTAATTCAGTTGTTCTGCTTAAGATGCTGAGAGAGCTGGTTTTACGTAGCCATCCAGTTTCCACAGCTTAGGGTGCACAGCTCAGACTGACAAGGATCTGGAGATTTGCGACTCAGCATCTCAGTCAACATGTCATAGCCATCTAGCCCACAGATTGGATTTATTGAATCCTAGAGTATTAATGTTGTTGGCATTATAATCATCTTTGAACCAAGCAAATCACTGAGGCTATTAATCTCTCCCCCCTTCAACTCTTTTTTTGAAAAGTTAAGTGTATGTACTCATAACCACTGAAGGGAATGGAAATGTTATAAGTAGGATATGAAGAAATTTATACTAAAACTAAATGTATGTCAAGAGCCTAATCCTGTGAAGTCAAAACTCCCACTAGAATTTAAAGGCTTTCATACCTTTTTATGCTAGAGACACAAAGTGGATGAGATAGCTTTTACCTTCTGTTGCTGAGGGAGATGAGTTTTCAAGCTACACAGAACTCTTCTCTGGATAAAAAGGGCTTCTTGCAAGCTCAAAGGCTTGTCTCCCTCACTAATAGATGTTGGTCAGTAAAAGATATTATCCCATTTCCCTTGCCTCTAATATCCTGGGACAGACCTGGCTACAATAACACTGCATATTTTCCATATTAGCTCATGGTACTATATATATATTGTTAGTCTTTGGAGGTATGTCTACACAGCAAAGATATTTCAAAATAACAGCTGTTATTTCGAAATAACTTTACTAGTGTCACACAGCCAAACTGCTATTTCAAAATTAATTCAAAATAGTGGAGCGCTTATTTTGAATTTGGTAAACCTCATTCCACAAGGAATAACACCAAATTTGATACAGCTATCTCAAAATAAGTCTACGTCTAGACTGCAAGCCTCTTTCAAAAGAGAGCATCTAGACTGCAACCAGTAATTTTGAAAAAGCAAGCTACTTTTTCGAAAGAGAGCACCCAGGCAGTCTGGATGCTCTCTTTCGAAAAAGCACAGTTTGCATTACATAGTGCCTTTTTTCGAAAGAGCACTTTCGAAAAAAGGCGTTATTCCTCGTGAAATGAGGAGTACCGCAGTCGAAAGAAAAGCCACATTCTTTCAATTTAATTTCGAAAGAACGCGGTTGTAGTCTAGACGCAGGTGAAGTTTTTTAGAAAAAAAGGCTACTTTTTTTGAAAAAACCCTGCAGTCTAGACACAGCCTAAGTGCTGTGAAGACACTTATACCGAAATAGGGGGTCTCCAGCCTTCCCAGGGTGCCCTGGTGGCCACTCAAGCCTCAACCAAGGACACTACTCTCCCTTCCCCCACCCCGGAGCCCTTAAAGAGGTTGACTCTGGCCACAGTGCCTGTGCCATCTCCAAGCCTGCCAGTCCAGAGCCAGCAGTCACTGCCCCTCACCCAGTTGCCCCAAAACATGAGTCAGCAAGCCACTGGCAGCCAGCCCTCCACCGCTCCCCAGGAGCAGTCTGCCAGCTCCCAGGAGCTTGCCTGGGCCTGGAGAAGGCAGGTTCCTTCTTGGTCCAGGGTGGAGATCATGGACCTTATTCAGGTTTGGAGGGGATGCCCCCAACATCCATGATCTCTGCACTAGATGGAGGAACACGGCCATCTATGGCAGGCTAGCTGCCAGCCTGGCCACCAAAGGCCGCATGCGAGCCCAGGAGTAGATTTGTATGAAAATCAAGTTGGTCCGGTGAGACCCCCAACCCTGAGCTTCCCCTCCCCCTTCTTTCCCTTGCTTCCCCCTTCCAGCTCCCTCCTCCCAGGTTTCCTCCTTCCCTCTCCCACCCACTCTTGCATACTTTCCTCAGTCTCACTAGAGTTTCATTCCCTTCTCCCAGTTTTGTTAAATAAAGAGAGTTTGTGTTCATGAAAATACGTGTATTTTATTTGACATCAAGAAGGGGGGTTAGGGAAGGCTAAGTGGAAGGACATGAGGGAGGAATGAGGCACAAGCCCCGAGTGGGGCAGACCAGGGAGGCTCGTAATAGTCCTCAGGGAGGAAGCTCTCCTACAGAGCCTCCTGGATACTGACAGCCCCCCAATGGACTTCCCGGATGGCAGCCTGCAGAAAGTGCAGCCAGGCTCACAGCAATGCATCCACGAGAAGCACCAGAGTGCCCAGGGACAGCTCTGGCTCCATGTTGCCAAGTGCTGTGGTGTCCCGAGTGAGGGCAACCAGAGCACACAGAGACAAAATGCTTTGCTGTCCCTCATCAAGGTAGACAAACAAGCAGGGAAAGCTGAGAACCGGCTGTCCAGAGGGGGTCCCTTTAAGCACAGACCTCATAGCCTCAGGCAGCAGCCACACAAAGTAACTCCTGACCTGATGCCCTGCCGGACCTGGTTCCAGCCAGCCTTAAATGCGAGTCAGGCCAAATATAGTCAATGAAATGTTAGCTGGGCTCCTTGTGTTTGTCTTCTCCTTGTACGCCCCACTGGACTTCTTCAATATGGCTCCCCCTTGTGCACTGCTGTCATGGGATAGCACTTTCTGAGATGAATGAGGCAGTTCACACTTCTCAGACCTGTTGCTTATATTCTGCACACAGAATCTCTATATCAGTTTTACCTGGTTCATGTTTTTGAGGCATCTCAACAGCCATAACAAGGAGAAACTTCCCATTCAAAAAGAAGTAATCTTAGGCTATGTTTACACTAGAGCCCTTACAATGGCACAGCCACACTGACACCTGTACCCATCTCCTGTGTAGGAGGAGACAGGACAGAGCTCTGCCACCAACACAACCATCTCTAATGAGTGGTGGTAACTATGTTGGCAGACCATCTCCCACCAACATAGCACTGTCCACACAGTCACTCAGGAGTGGGGTGGGGTTTCCACATCCCAGAGCAATGTAAATTATACCAACAAAACTGCTAGTGTAGACATAGCCAAAGAGTCTGGAAAATACAGCAGCTGCATGAAATCAGGTGTCAGCATTTTACCAGCAGGCACCCACTGAATCTGAGCCCTGATTCGGGTTGTCTTTTATACAGTCAGTATCCTTTCTCTTCCCTTATTTTCTTTATTTGTTAGCTCATCTTTAAAACATCTAACCATTTAGGGGTCTATAAATGGAAGTCTATAATAGTTGATAATTTAGCCAGTCAAGACCTAAGAGATTTTTTAATTTGTCTAACCTTTCTTGCTATTTTGTTCCACCTGCATAATTAACATAACAAACCAATGCCATTTGAATAACTAGGGTGTCCATTAATAATAAAATACTAAACCAACTGTGTCCAGTTTATGAGGCAGTAACTGATCATTAGACATACTGAAATAAGCTAACTTGGAGACATGTTGCAGTAAGTCTACCATCTAATTTATTAGTTCCCTGCAACTCTCCTGAATTAGTTAATTAGTTCTCTCAGAAATTCTGAAGTGCTGCATCACACTACAGCCCTTATTGTAAATGAGCCATGCTATTGCCTGTCAGAAAATGGCAAGTCAAACAAAAAAAATGGCACTTTCCTGAATTTATGGCATTTCCACCCTTCACCCCCAAAATATACAAATAACCTTCCCCTACTTCAGGTTTTATTCCAATTCCATAAAAAAGGCAATCAAAAGTATGCACAATGCCTCAGAAGTTGGTTCAAAAAGTACTGATATTTGATACCAGAGCATTATAAACATAAAACATGTTAAATGGAAGCATCCTGCCTTGCCTTACAATAATATTTTATAGTCCTGTGTTGTTTTTCATCAGGAGATCTCTTTGTAAAAAGTCAGTATAATTAATTTCCTTTAACAAAAGTCCAGAGAGGTGAAGTGAATTGGTCAAGGTCTTACCCTAGAGACCAATGGCCAGACCAGAAATAACCCCCCACATTTTCAGACTCATCAGCTAGTGCACTATTCATTAGACTACACTGCCACACTCAAAATAGACACAGGGGGGGAAAAAATCACAAATATCCTGACAGAAAGTTTGCATCCAGCTTTCACCAAAGATTCTTAGACATGAACAAAAATTGTGCAAATCACCCGTTGTTTGTAAAGAGAAGTCAAAGCCAGTCAAGACAATATTAAGGCCACAAAAGCAATTTATTTTGCTGTGTAGGAAAGAAAGGCAATATGGCAAGAAAACTACCTGGCTTAGCCAGGAGATCTTGAATGATCTAAAAATCAAGAAAGCGGTCCTGCAAAAAAAGTGGAAACTGGGTCAAATTATCAAGGATGAATATAAACAAATAACACAAGTACGTAAGGACATAATTAGGAAGATTTAGATGCAAAACAAGCTCAGTCAAGCTAGAGACATAAAGGGTAACAAGGAGACATGCTAAAAATATATTAGAAGCAAGATGATGACAAAGGACAGGGTAGACCCATTATTCATGAAGAGAGAGAAACAATAACTGAAAATGTGGAAATGGTAGAGGTGCTTAATGATTCCTTTGTTTCAATTTTCACCAAACCCTCTCTCACCACAGCAGCTTCAAGCCAGGTGAAAAGTGCTTCTCCATAGCCTCTGCAGCTCCAGTGGCCACAGCCAGGGGCGGGGTGCATGTTCCCTGGCTGGGGCTGGTTTAGGTTCATGTTTATCTGCCCCCCACGCTCTCCAGCCAGAATGAGGAATGGAGCAAACTGTGCATTTCCCCCTAGCTCCCTGATGAAGGGGAACAGCCAATAATGTTCCCATATGAATGGGGTGTTGCAACCCCCCCCTCCACCTCCTCTAAAGGGCACCTGGGGGTGGGAGGCTTTGGGCTGGGAAAGTCCTGGATGGGATAGGCACACCCAGCAAGTCCCTTTCACCTGCCTGGTGAGTCTGTCTCTTTTCTGTATGTTTTATGTGTCTCCATACACATGGGAGGGTTGGAGGGGGGAGAGAGCTTCATTCCCCCATGCACAACCAAACCCTTACCTTGCTTTAAGTTTGAAGAGGAAGCTGCATACCAAATTTGTTGGTCCTAGCTCCTTTAGGAGGAGTTCTTGAACAAACAGACAGATAAACTCGCTCACTCACAAACCCTCTCAAATATATAGTAAACTAACTGATAACCTTGCTTCATAATAATAAACCTTTGTAGTTTCAGGTGATGGCAAGGGATTAAATGAGTTTAGTAAATGAACTCTCCTCATTTCTAAAGGCACTACTGGCAACATCAGGTGTAAGCAGATGATAGGGGTGGTTGAGGAGGCTTTCTTTATTGACACCCATGTTGTAACTGTCCTGTAGCTAATCAGAGACTTTGCAGGCCACTACATTTCAGAAGCACTAGGTTTTTTTAATAACATTTATGAGATCTTTTAATAATAAATAGCAAAGTAGGTCAAGAAAAATGAAACCACTATCAAAAGTTTGTGTGTTCAGAGTGAAATCTGCTATACTTATGGAGATATATCTATCTCATAGAACTGGAAGGGACCTTGAGAGGTCATCGAGTCCAGTCCCCTGCCCTCACAGCAGGACCAAGTACCATTCTATCTAGATCTTAACCACCCAAGCTGTTCTAGATGCAGGATTAAAGAGACAGGAGATGAGTGAAGGTTAGGTGATATAAAGCCACCTTTCCTTTCCCCCAATCCTAAGAGCTTCCAGGGACCTCTCAGGCATCTATGAACCATTACATTACACAGAGATCAACCCAGTGACACCCCTTTCTGCTATCTGCATGGGGGGATGGGCAGCAAGTGGGTAGATAAAACTGAAATAAGCTAGATATATGGGTGCCATGGAACAAATCCCCAAGTTACTCATCTGGGGAATTTTCCGGGAAATTACTATCTAATGATTTGTCCCAGTTTTTGTAAGGAGGTTAATTACATACCTTTTGAAAATGAGCCTGCTGGCTATTTATTATCTGAGTAATTTACAGTGGAGGCTGTTGACATCTAACAGCACGGAGACAAATTGGCATTTAATTGGCTAAGGGGCACTCAGAGACATTTCACAGTACAGGCTAAAGAATCGTCTCTGATTCAAACAGACTAGGAACCTCCACTGGTAATTTACCATTCAGTTTACTCACCGACATAAAACGCAAAGAAATTTTCAAGCCTTGTTATTTGCAGAAACAGTGTTAGCAAGGAGGGGAGGGGGAAGCCCTCTTTACCTAATCCTTCACTTTGATTGAACACCATCTTCACTGTTTGACAAGCAGATCCATCTCCTAGGCAAACTCCACATCGATCTTCAGTTGCATTGGAATTTATTTCATAATCACAGCCAACAGCCTAAAGAGAAAGATATTTTTAACATAAATATTCTATCTATAATTAATCACTCCAAACTCAACATGCCACTGACTCAGGTGCTGTGTTCTAATCTGCTGCTTCAGAAGGGGAAGTGAACTAATTTCATAGAATGCAAATATACTTTGCGTGTAAACATTTAGTACCAGAGACTGTCACATTTATTTTAAGTACATACTGTATTGCACAAGAGTGACAGCCATAATTTGCACAGTATATGCTATGAAGCATGCAATGGTAAACAGAAACCACTTTGTTAACAGAAACAAACCTTTCAATTAACCTGAATTGTCCAGCCTATCCTGGATTTTTTTCTCTACTGTTGTACTGCATACAGATATCCTAGGTTTCCGAAGCAACTGCTTTGCCAATTGAACTAAAAAGTAGCAGTGTTAGTGCACCAATATCATATCTATTAACCTTTGCAAGCATATTACTGACATGAACATTTTTTGACAGACCTGAAAGACACATTCTCTGATGGCATAAAACTTTACACCAGCGAAGCCAGCTTCTGTAGTTCCCCAACACAGGAGAACATGTCAGAGGGCAAGAGGGTGAGGTGTAGTGGAACTACACCTAGCCAATCATCCATCCATATATGGCCTATTAGGAGTTGGACCATATTCCAATGACAGAACAATCCAATTTGTCTTAGATGAGCTTTGAGATAGTTCAGAGTATATTATAGGCTCAAAGAGCTGGAACTTCTTTCTCTTGCACAGAGCCAAGCTCAGATGCAAGGGAAACTCTGACCCCAGATTATCTCAGAAAGAAAGAAACGAATACAGAACTAAAGAAAAGCTAGAATGTAATATACAATATATGCAATACTTTGGAAACACGGACTATTCAAACACCTATGTTGAGATATGGCAGCTACTAAGGACCCAGTGTATCAAATTTATAAGAGTTATGTGCAATTTTATAGGCTGGCTAGTGACTGTAGCATGGCTCAATAGATCAACTAAAGCATATTTCCTGCAGGAACTAAATCCCCTAGGGGCAACAAGTCTGGAATGTTCATATCTGCCTCTAAGCTGCTCTGTTAGAATGGATACACTCCTATGTCTATACTACGTGTTTTGTCAGAAGAGGCAATGCAAATGAAGTGCTGATTAGCATTTTCTCATGCTTCATTTGCAAAATCTATTCCGATCTGTTTTTGCGCAAGAGGTTTTTGCGCAAAAATATGCAGTGTGGACGTGTCCATTTTGAGAAAAAACCCCTTTTTATGCAACATCCTCTTGCCACTCCAGGATAGGTAGACAGGTATATGCCTGAGGCAAACGGGACAGGCCTCAGACAGGCATATAAAGGTTCTTTCACCTTAGTGGAATACTTTGCCAAATATGTCACCCCATGTAAGAGGAGTACCAAAGATGAGTGGGAATATGACCAGAAGGCTCTGGGCTCCAACAATCCCTCAACTGGCATAACAGTGCATAGAAGGCCACAACACAGCAGCGTAATTCCAAGCAGTCTTGACATTGCTCTAAATTTCATGGCTAGGCAAACTAGTTCTCAGCCAGCCCCAGCAAAAAGGATGAGGACAAAGAGTTGCAGGAAGCCTTCCTTGTCTGCAATAGCAAGTGCTACTGGGACATATGTCAGGATTTAGCCCTTGAGGTTTAATTTCACTGTTTGATTACGTGCTTCACCACATGGCATAATGGATGTATTCATATGGGCATGTGACTGTAATTTGAAAGCCTTTCTACAAGAAGAAAAAACAATTGATTTCCTGTCTCTCAGCTTCAAAAAGGAAAACAACCTGGAGTGTTTCCCTTTTGTCTCCTGATACCATTTTCACAAGGAGAGACCTGGATGTCACGTCAGCACAGTTAGCAGGAGGTCAAAATGAAAAATCACTCCTTCAGCTGTGAGATATGGACACAAAAGCAAACTGAATTTCAACATTGCTAGGGCGGCACACGATACCTTTACAAGCTTCTCCTTTCACTTGTGTCTCCCTCTGCTGCTTCAACGGGGAAAGCGACACATCCTGGTGTATCTATTTATCTTGATACGTGTTTAGCCGGGAGGGGGTGCGGGAGGGCAGAGAATTGATGTTCTATTGGACTGACAGTGGAAGGGTAAAAAGTGGAGGCCACAGCATTAAAGAACTGTGCTGTTTCTGCAAGATTGAAACATGCACTTTGATACCTTACATGTTAAAACCAAAACCAGAACAAAAACAAAACAAAAACTCCCAAAAGCGCAACTTAACTTTCCTTTTCCTCTCCATATGGTATTATTACCCTCCAACAAGAAGATATTAATAATACATCTTACATCATGATTTTAAAAAAAGAACAGACTATTCTCCTGGCTGATTGAATATGATTTGAAGGGAGACAGAACATTTTAGCTGAACCTATGTAGACTAAATCTAATTTTCTGTAAGGAGAGAAGCAAAATTCCCACCTATCAGTTTTTATAGCGAATCTCACACACACATATGCCAACCAAACTCTTAGTTACAGATAATGACACACATCAGATTAAGTCAACTCCCTTTTTGTTACCCAAGTCCAGGAAACGTCCATATCTGTCCCTCTCACATAATCCTACTATGGTGGCAATGCCTCTTTATTAGTGGTAATAAATATTTATGTTCTGGTAGCACCCACATGTTCCAATAAAGATCAGAGATCATTGCAAAATGCACTTTAGTACTACATTTGCCTACCTCACAAGACTATGATGAGGATTAAAAATTGTTTTCATATCTACTGATAAAAGCACTATGTACGTGTTATGTTTAATTATACAGTAAAAGATGAGTTATTCGGCATGTTACCAGCTGGAAAGCCCTATAAACTGCCATTTCTGATGCTCATTGAAAGTGTGGTTTATAGTCCAGCTGGCACTGGGCCAGCAGGTTTCCTATCTGGCTCTATGTGGCTCCCTGGAAGAGGCTACTGGTCCCTAAGCTCTTAGGCAGAGAAACAGACACAGGAGCTCCTAGTGCTGCTCCGCCCCACTAGCTCTGCAACTCCCATTGGCCATGAACCATGGTTAACAAGAGCTGCTGGGGCAGTGACTTCAAGTGGAGGCAACACTCAGAGTCACCTAAACACTCCTCCACTTGCAGGCAAGCAAACATGTCCCTGCTTGCAGGGAGCCACCCAAGGTGAGCACCACCCAGATCCAGTATCCCAAAACCTCCCCCCCCAATCCCTGTCCTGAGCCTTCCCACACTTAAACTTCATCCCAGAGCTTGCACCCTGCACCTTTGCCTGTGCGCCAAACCCCAACACTGAGCCCCCCTCCAGCACTCCCTCCTAGAGCCTGAACCTTGCACTCCATCCCACAATATGATCCACCTTGGCCCCAGCCTGGATCCCTCTCCTGCACTCCCAACCATTCAGCTCTGGCCCCACCCTCAGCTAGAGCCCTCACCGCTTCCTGCGGCCAAACCTCTACTGACGGATCCCCCTCCCACACTCTGAACCCTCATATCTGGCCCTACACTTTTAGTTAATCAGATTATTTAATTTATTCACCCCCCCATACCCTAACATGATGTATAACAAAGCTTTTATTGTATATATGAATAAATGGGAAGCTCCATACGGTTTCTAATCCCTAAGATGGCAGTAGGTGGACACAGTCAAATATATAGAACAGATACATTCCCCAGTCCAGTCCTCATTCACTTTTTCAAGCCCCAAGAGTCCATCAGCACATCAAGGATAGCTCCAGCACCTCTCACCACACGGCAGCTCTCAAGTATGATGCTCAAGGCCCCTCACCACACATCTCCCCTCCGCCGCTCCAGCTGGGGTGCTTTCTCACCTCATTTCATTCTCAGGTCTGGTTGTAGTTCTTGCCTAGAAATACCAGTGAACTCACCCCCTCTTTCATTCTCCTGCTTTCAGCCCTCTCTAGCCATCATCTCAGACAGCTGGCAGGCATCCCACTGCTGCTATCCCTATCTGGCTGAGGCTTTTTGGCCTGCGGACAGACCTCCTGACTACCTTCCATTTTCACCAGCTTGATCTGGCTCCACTGCTCAACTGGGGAATGCTCATTGCTCCCTCCTTCAGTGATATCCTCTCCTTAAAGCTCTCAGCCCAGCTCTGTTTCTCTTCTGAGTTCTGTGCATACTCTGGACTCCAGACTCGCTCGGTTGCCTTTTGGCTGTTTCTCCCTGGGACTGCCCCAACCTCTTCATTACATCCAAACTAGGGCAACACCTGGAGGGCAACAGTTACCTTCTTACAAATTGTTTGCCCTTTGGTACCTATGTTTGAAAGCATTGGCCTTGGTCTTTGTGCCTCAAGACACACCAAATACACATGGGTATCAGATATAAGATCATATAGTACCCTACCATTGTTATTTCATATTTGACTTCAGGCCAGTATGAAACATTATTTTAGCCAAAGGAAACATTCTGTGAGAAATTCAGTACCTAGAATGTCTGATTAAAAACATGATCAGGGCTTACTATTTCATGTTCAAGGACTCCTTTTTCAGATTAGCAATCTCAATATTCACCTATTATTCCAGTACCAGAATTAGCCCTGCACGAACAAATGTATTTTCAAATACAACATGTATTGCATTCACTTGAATTGAACTAATATTGTGCCAAATTATTCTGCGATGTTTGAAAAGGTTTTTTCCTCAAGTGCGTAAGCTGGATACACATCATATATATAGTAGCCCAGTGTCTGTGAGCCTGTAACGCTGAAATGCTGGCTGTTCCCTCTGGGTGGCACTGTTGCCTGAGTCACGTCCTTCACCTCCTACTGTGGTGCTCGGCTGACTTCTGCACCGCTCAGCCGGGCTGCCGCGGGGGAGCAAGTGGTGCAAGCGGCCATTTGGGCCCCATGCTCCCCATGCAGCACCCATGTACGTCACCTTCACGCCCCCCTTCGCCTCCTGCCATGGCACTTGGCTGACTTCTGCGCCACTCAGCCAGGCTGCCATGGGGGAGCCCAAACCGCCACTTGTTCCCCCACGGCGGCCCGGCTGAGTGGCGCAGAAATCAGCCAAGCTCCACGGCGGGAGGCAAAGAGGGGCGAGGCGGTGACGTGCAGCGTGACAGAGGCTCCAGGCTGTTTGGGCTCTGCAGTCCCCCAAGTGAGAGGCAAGAGGGGAGGAGAAGAGAAAGAGAGAGACAGAGAGAGAGAGGCAGGAGGCGGAGGAGAGCTGAGAGAGTGGGAGAGGGGAGGCAGTAGAAGGAGGAGAGAGTAAGAGAGAGAGAGAGAGAGAGAGAGAGAGAGACGGAGCGAGAGACTGGAGGCTCAGGAGAGAAGACTGACGTGGAGGAGAGACCTGAAAATCCCATCTTATGATGGGCTAATTGGCTAGTTTTATATAAAACGTGTGCTACCATTCAGAGAAGAGGCCTGCTTTAGTTACCTATTAATCATTTCTTCCAATCCTTGGAAATTGACGGATTACATACTGCATCACATGATCCTGGCTCTGATTCATTCTGTTTGTTGGGTGAACTGAAACTATAGCTTGAATGTAAATGGGCTGTCAACTTATAGCACAAGTACACCAATTCAAAAAGCAGCCTCATTTCTCCCGAATCACTTATGATAATACATGACTAATATTTACAAAATGCCCCTTGAAAACAATCATTATCTGTGAACAACTCAGAATTTCATAGGTTCATGTACCATCTTCAGAAAAAAATGATGCTTGAAATACCATATGCAAATTTCTACTGTTTACACACATTTATTTTAGGCCTTGATAGACTAAGCATTGAATTGCCTGACAGACATTTGCCTGGGGAATTTGGAGGAAAAGTCAGGACGGGGAGGGTTGGAGGAAAGGAAGTTAAGAGTTAAAACAAAATTCATCTTTGATCAGAAAATGCCAATATGTCCAAACTGAAATCTTATGAGAATCTGCTGATTTTGATGAAACTTTCACTAGGAAATATTCTTAAGTGCAAGATGGAATTTCTGGTCAAGGCCAGAGACATCAATCTGGTGGCCAGGGCACTCACCTGGGTTGTGAGAAACTCACATTCAGGTCCTTGAAGTAGTGCTCTGTATAGCCTCTCTCTAGTCCAATATAAGTTATTACCTCATCCACCTAGTCTCTTATTCACCTTCTTGCTCTGCCTGATTCAGGTAAGTGCACTGACCAGACTGATATTGAATATGCTGGGCAGGCTGGGCCTCTCTTGCTGGGTTGTTGTGAACATTGAGTGGTCTCCCTTTTGTCTGGGAATTTTTTTTCAAATTACAAGAAGTTTCACAAGAAGGTAAAATGGATTCCATCTCACCATTAATGAAGTTAGACTAAGAATACAGATTATGGATGGAGAACGGAGTGGCCTGCGGGGTCAGCAGGAATATAAGTAAAAGGAAGGGAAAGGAAAGAGTGGGGAAGGCAGGTGGATAAGGGCAAAGAGAGCCCTGCTGTGTGTATGGGGAGAGAGTAGAAAGGCAAAAAGGGCCCTGGTGTGCATGTTGGGGGGGAGAAGAACAGGGAGGACCCTTGTGTGCATGCGGGTTGGGGAGAGAGAAAGGCAAAAAGGGCCTTGGTAGTGTGCGTGGGTGGGGGAGGGGAGAACAGCACTCTGGTGGCATGTGGAGAGTGAAGAAGGAGAAAGAGCAGGGAGTTTCTGCTGGCGATGGTGACTGTGTGTGTGGAAAAGAAGCCAGAGAAGGTTCGGAGGGGAGAGCCAGAGGGCTAAGGTGCCTTGACTGGAATTTCACAGCTGTGGGTAATAGGCATATTCAATTACAATTCACCTTGCTTCAGGTTTCTGAATCTCCTCCAGCTCCCTTTGAACCAGGGTGCTTCACTTGTCCCAGTGCAACCTTTGACCTCTCTGGAAAGTCTTTTCTGTAGGTCTCCTCTTGCCCTGGTCTCCAGACTCACAACTATGGTCTCTCATAAATTAAGGGATTCCACAGCTTTCCTCCCTAGATCTATGACGTGGTTAAAGCAGGGCCCCTTGGCCCACCAGAATTTGCATTGCAGTTCCATTGCAAAGTCCTGGACCACACAACTCCTTCCTCTTGGTGACTCCTTTTTGGGGCTGGGCTGTGGTTCAAGTAGGTTCCCCAGCCCCGCTGTCTCCCTTCTGGTTCCTGTCTCAGGGAACTGCTCTTCTGACTCAATGCTTCTCTGAAATGTTCCTGTAATCTTAACCTTCCTGTAAGATATCACACAACTGGGTTTTCAACTGAAGGAAGCAGTGACCGGGTTAACATCTGGATCTCATTCCTCTGTGCAACTGCTGCTCTCCTCCCTTTTTTTTTTTTTTTTTTTTTTAAGGATTTTGTCATGGAACAGGGGTTGGCAGGGTCCACTATTCCTTCAAGAGAACAATCCAACCTTTTGCCATAGATCACTTCTAACATGCTCATGTACCAGTTTGGGAACCTCTAATATACATGCTAGAGCTTGTGTTTAACAGAGTTGCATCTGTTCATCCTTGCTGATTCAAATGAATTTTAAAAGAACCAGCTTTGGATAAACTAGGCATATATCTGTAGTGATGTGTGAACTGCCAAAGCTTGTGAGAATTGATATGAATAAATCCCCGAAAGCTTGATGCTTAGTCATGCTGATCTCAATCCCTTTTACTTAGAAACCAGAGTGAAAGTCTCATGAGATGAGTGTTATAAAATTTGAGATACTATTGGAGCTGCATCAAATATACTATGAAAATAGCCCTCGTAGAGTAGTCCTGCCTGGAGTCAGGAGGCATAGAGATGAGCAAAAAAGAGGATGATCACCCATCCTATTTTGTTTAGCACAGTACCTTTGGGACAAATCCCCACTGTTATCATAAAGCACGGTGCACAGGAACATGTGGGGAGGTGGGAGTTGGCGGGAGTGGGGGAGCAAGTGGTGATGCCAGCCCCATGGGAGCGGGGAGGACGGAGGGAGACCTAGAGCTAGAGTGAACAATCGTGCCAGCTCCAACCTTTGGGAAATATGGGCATCCTATCTAGTGTGCGTATCACAGCTTGCTCCAATCCTGTCTCCCCTCCTCCCACTGTATATAAAAGGGGGACTCTGGTGCATGGTTTTGATCAGCCCCACACAGAGGAATGCGAGGTGGGTTGGGTGAGCAGCTTGGACCACTCTGGAACAGATGGAGGAGGGCTCAGTCCCAGCCCCACATAGTGTCCTGTTTTCCCTTTGGGCAACATGATCACTCTAGCAAAAATACACATTTGAAAACATGTACCAAATATTTTCATATCTTAAAAAAAAAAAAAAAAAAAAAAAGATTTGTTTCAGCACATCTTCAAGTATGACTTCAAGTTCCCCCTGCTCATCCCAGCTCTCTCTCTCTGAAGGCAAGAGGAATCTTTGCAATGACTCCCATGGAAGTTGGATCAGGAACTCCATCTTGTCCTAAGAATACACTAGTACAAGTGTAAGTACTGTATAAAATATTAAGAATTAACCCTTTTGTTGCTCATAAATGTGCTGTTCTTTCATCCTCTAATAATTCCACCTAGCAGAGTAGACACATAGCAAATACATGACTTGGTATTCAGTTGCTTAAGACATGCAAATATCCCCCCAGGAAGATGATAAAATTAATTTCCACCAGCAACTAACTGTTTTCTAGGGACCTTAGTCCTTCTTTTGCTCCCAACAATGTCACTGGCCAAATCTCCTTTGGGTTTCAGCAAGAACAGGTTCTCCACCTCATATTTTAAAAAAAATGAAAACTACAGCTAGAACTCTTCCATAACACAAAAACATATTCCAATATATTGCTATCCCATTGAAAAAAAGAACTCAATTTCTACGACAATGGGATTACCTTTTCTTCTGTATAACCATTACCCCGTATCTCAGGAATTGCATGTAGTTTAAGAACACACCAACAGAAAATTGTGGCTGCTGGGCTTAGTGGAGAATTATGTCAAAAGAGTAATGTGGCTACAATTGAGAAAAAAAACCACTTTGGTACATACACTCATTTGTTTGCTTTGGTTACCTTTGTAATTAAGCCGGCGTTAGAACATTACAGAAGCACACATTCAGTGCTCTGCCAGTTACCTTATTCTATAAAAACTACTTGTAAATGTCATGCAGTTTCATTGTTTCTATGCCTGAAAGTCCTTCAGTGTGTGATTAAATACTGCAAGTGCAATGGATTTAATTCTAAGCTGATGAATAACACATGATTTCATACAATTAGGATCACGTTTTCAAAATGAAGCTATGTGGAATGGTTAAAACTAATTGTGTCTCCAAAATGTATAATCCTCTGTGAAAACAATATCTCCATAAGAACAGAGCAAACAGACATTCTTAAACTGATTCTGATAATAGAAGAAACAACACCCAGGGCAATCTATTGAGTAGAAAAGGTCAAGGTAACTCTAATGTCCATTAACTTGTTTCTATTATAATTTAAAATACAATGAAATCAAATACCCCATGCTGGTAGCCTCTTAAATTATTTGGGAAATAGTTTCCCATGAAATTTTAGAGAAGGAAACATACAAACATACCCAATACCTTACACATGCCATTTATACAGATATCTCGGGCGTTGCTTCTTTCAAAGCAAGGAGTACCATCACTCACTGCATCCAGCATTTTCTCGGAAAACTGGCCGTCTATGGGGCGGCAGTAGAGTTCACAAGGATTAGCTGAAGGAAAAAAACATATACTTTCTCAGAGTAGCAATTACTGGATGCAGTAACCATGTTCTGAAATAAAATATGCAGCATTCTGATAATCTCTGGTACCTCAAGGTATCTGGAAGATGAAACGTATGGAGAACCTCTCATCTCAAAAATGTATTAGAGTCAGATACAGGACTGAAAATATTTAAAATGAATTTAGTAGTCATGAAAAATATTCAAATGACAGTCCCACTGTTGAACAACAGTGGCTAATGTTCTTCATAGTGGATCTAAGGCCCCAGTCAAGAAAGCTTCAGCTTCCAGATATTGGATTGTGTTATGGCTCCTTGACTGAAGAGCCCATTATTAACTGTTCCCTGAATAGATACTTACAGACTGTGATCAAGTTACTCCTTAATCTCTTTATTAAGTGACATAGATTGAGCTCCTGTAGTCTGTTACCATAAGATACTGGTGAATAACCTGCAGCTTGCAGATGGCTCATCAGAGTAAGCTACTGGTGGGTCACCAGACAGACAGATTGTTTCCTGGCATCCACAGGTATTGGTGCCCATAGCTTACATTGGCTGTGATTTGTCATTCCTTACCCTGACAAGCCGCAGGTTGCCCACTGCAGCCATCAGACTTAATTTCTAATCCTTTATTCATCCTTGTGGCTCTTCCTGGAATGCTCTGAAGTTTATAAAATTTCTTGCAGGTACCAGAGTTGGCTAGACAGAGCATTCCAGCTGCCATTGCACCAGTGCCAAGTATGGAGATAAAATAACCTCTTTACCCATATTTGAGTTCCCCCTTTTCTACGTCCATGGAGCATTTTAGCCCTCTTGGCAATAGTGTTGCAGCTGGAGCTTTGCTGGATTGAAGGTTTAAATCTATTACTACTGACAGACCCATGAGAAGCAAGTCAACCAAAAAACGAAGGCATTTATGCAGTTTAGATAGGCATTTATTAAACATTTCAAGGAATATTCAACTGTCTGTACACCCATCTCTGCTGAGAGCCTGAACCAAAGCCTAATGACGTGAATATTGCGACCGCTCTCACTTTCCCACATCACTGTTTTGTTGCACTTTCATCATCTAATGGGGCAGCAATATTCAAACATGCTAGGGCAGGGCCCATGTGCAGTGCAATTTTTGGCACTGTTTAAAAACAAAAACAAACTTATACTTATAAATGATAGACGAGCAAGAAGGTAGCTCAGTCTCTATTTCGTGTTTGAACAGCACGGGCAATATGTTCAGCTCTGTGTAGCCAGGCCTGCTGATGGGGTGGGGGAGGAGGCAGAGGAAACGGCAACTGCCCCAGGATCTGGTGATTCAAAAGGGCCTGGGAATCCCAGCCACTGCCACTGAGGCAGCAGTGGTGGCTGGAGCTGCAGACCCTTTCAAATCACCACTGGAGCCCTGTGCAGAGCTGAAGTGCAAGACGGGGAAAGCTAACCCCCCAGCTCTACCCCTTTCCTGCCCTTTCTGCCTCCTTTGTCCGAGGCCCGGGCAATTTAACCCCTCCATGTGTAGCACACACAATAAAAGCTGTCCCTTCCCCCAAAGAACTGGAAGGTCCTATTCTTGCAAAGTCTCAACTTAGAGCATGCAAGAAATCCCATTCAAGTCAATACAGATTTTGGAGAATTGGGGGTCTCAAAGACAAAATCAAATGAGACATTCCAGGAAACTCAGAAACGTAGCTGGTTTTGGCTAACTGTACACGATGGTAAAAGTTGGGGTTTTTTTAAGCGGGACTTGATTGAAAAGAAGGTCGTGGCTTGGCAAATGGAATGAAGAGGAGCATTCCACTTATCATAGGCATGATTGAGATAGGAGTGTGCAGAGGGTGGATGGAATTGAGCTTTGAACCTGGCATCATTCAAGGAGGCAAGTGGCAGGAGTTAAGGTCTGGGATGTAGTTGGGGTGGAATTATGTAAGGCTTTGAAGGCTTGGATGAAAAAATTAATCCCTGTTCAATCCTTAACAGTCTGTGAAGTTTGCTAACTGGGGCAATCAAACAATCTTCATTTTAATTCTGTTCTTTGAGATGCACAAAAGAGGTCTGATTTTTGTTTTTTTCTATTTAAATTCATGTAGGAGCTTTCTGCCTGCTGTGGTTAATTTCAGTACCTGGTGCTAAGATTGATTTAGTATTATTTCTGCTACCATCAAAAGCACCATTTTCAATTAAAAAACACCATGTTTTCTAGGAAACAAGGATTCTGGAATCCCACCTCATCTTTGTCTCCTGCTCTAAACTGATCTTGTCTGACCTGGAAATTTTGCAAAACCCTTTTTCTGCTTTCAAGCCATTCCTAAAGTGTAGCATAGAAGTTTGACTTCTCAGTGGAGAAGTGTATGGAATTGTGCAAAAATCACCAGGTGTCTAATTTCATTTCTGGAAGTTCTGAGCAAGAAAGAAGAGCACAGCAGCAACTGTTAAAAAATGAAACAGACATATTGGGCATGAACAAAAAAAAAAAATTGTGTTCTCCACTGAAGTTCACTGAAAATAAGAGTAGTTCCTGTTCCTACCCCACAGTGTCAATTCATTATTCAACAGACGGGCACTTTAACTCCAGCAATGATGTAAGTATTAAGGTTCGGTCTTTCACATTCAGACACAACTGACTATGGACTGACCACTGCAGCCATTGAAGAAATTGCCTATTATCCCGGCCACGTTAATAGCCATTTGTTTTCCAGATTATGATGTATACTAGATAATCAGCCCGTCATAAGACGGGATTTTCAGGTCTTTCCTCCACGTCGGTCTTCTCCTGAGCCTCCAGTCTCTCGCTCCGTCTCTCTCTCTCTCTCTCTCTCTCTCTCTTTCTTTCCTCCTCCTACTGCCTCCCCCCCTCTCTCTCAGCTCTCATCCGCCTCCTGCCTCTCTCTTTCTCTTCTCCTCCCACTCCTGCCTCTCACTCGGGGGACCACGGAGCCCAAATGGCTGTTTGGGCTCCACACTCCCCATGCTGCCTGGGGAGCGCGGAGCCCAAACGGCTGCTTGTGCCGCTTGCTCCCCAGCGGTGGCCCGGCTGAGCGGCGCAGAAGTCAGCCGAGCACCACGGCAGGAGGTGAAGGGGGGCAAGGCGGTGACATACATGGCCAGGCCCCAGCCCCTGGCCATGTACGTCACCGCCCCGCCCCCTCTCCCCTTCCGCCGTGGCACTCGGCTGACTTTTGCGCCACTCAGCCGGGCCACCGCGGGGGAGCAAGCAGCGCAAGCAACCATTTGGGCCCTGCACTCACCATGCAGCACGGGCTGCCCAGAGGGAACAGCCAGCATTTCAGGCAACAGCGCCCCCCAGAGGGAACAGCAGCATACTGGTGTTACAGACACTGGGCTACTATATATATGATTACTGTAGTGTCCACAGGCTCTAACTAAGATGAGGGCCCCATTATGCTAGACTCGGTACACAACCTCATAAAAAATAATCACTGTCCCAAAAGAGCTTATATGTTAAGTAAACAGGATAGAAGCAAGGAAGTACTATTATCCTCCTTTTTTAGATGGGGAACTGAGGCACAAGAAGATTAAGAGACTGCCTGGGTCATACTGAAAATGCACAGAAAAGCCAGATATTGAACCAACATTTCTTAAGAAAAGTACCTATTTTAAGCAACTGGTTAGCAAGGAATTAAAAAAACAAGAGCTTTCAAAATATGAAGTCTATAAGCAGAAGAGAAGCAGCAAATACCGAGAGCTATAGCCCAGACAATATTCCTATTTTAGGTCATAAAAACACATTAGAGAGCCTGATTCTCCCTTTCATACAGAAAACACACAAAGAGGCAGCTCTTGTGGTAGGAAAACATCATAAAATTTTCTTCAAATTGTTTTAGGAGAAAGAGGATTTTTCCATTCTCAAAACCTATGGATCTCAGGGGTCTACATATGGAATGAGTTATCTGCAGGGAGATTCGACTTTCATTCCTGTAGCACAGCATCCCATTCCAACTTAGCTCTGCGGCAGATTGTCTTCAATTGGCACCCAATAACACCAGTGGAGTTTCTCTGTACATCAAAATTATTAATATAGTGGTTTAAATTATTTCCTTAAAAATTTACTCCTATTAATTCACACCAAAGTACGCCTATCCTCTTCAGGTGAAGGTGCACATTTACCCAAGTGGCAAATTACATGTCCTAGTTTTGATCAAATCAGTGTACCAAAAAAAAAAAAAAAAATCACAGTGTAGTTGTAGTGGCACAATCTATGGGACCAGCCAGATATCTGAGGCCACAGGTTCGCTATTACTCAGGACAGCTAGCCTATTCTGCCTCCCTTACAAGGGCTCTAGTATTTTGAGTGCTTTAGCTTGATCAAAGTTAGCACATGTGGGTTTACCTGAGCAGGAAATTATACCTTTAAGAAAAGGATCCACTCTCACCTGATTAACTAGGTGTTTGAGCAATGTGTGCTGCTGCCTAAAGACAGGATTGCAATATTTTTTCCCCTACAACACAAGGAGTGACTCTGCATTTCTGTTGAAATCCTGGCCCTACCGAACTCAACAGGACTGGGACTTGGCTAAGGGAAGGTTGCAAGAGAAAAATCAACCACACAACCTCTACTCCTACTGCAAATACACTGGTCATCAAAGGGGGTAACAAAGGGCAAGAGTAAGGCGGCAAGCGGGTGCTTTAGAACATCAAGCCATCCTTGCAACATTAGTTTCTGCCTGATTACAGACTAATGGCGACTGGAGATCTGGAGAATGAAGCTGTACAGATCTGATATGAAACACAGGCATATTGCCTTCTGAAGTCCTATGAGATCCGTCACAGTTTAGTTATGTAACCCCTATCCTCCAAAATTTGAGAAGAGGCTAAACAGACAGGTGAGCCCATCACTGTCACAGATTGGTTAAATATAATGTATCCATATAGGATTATTTCTATTTCTAGCCTTTATTTCATAACCTCAGTGTAGCCCTTACATTGAAATACAGTTCTCCAAGAAACTAGCGGATTTAGATAAGCTTAACTGTACTCCCCTGAATAAAATAAAGCAATAAAGTAAGCTAACCTGCATATCACTTCCTTATCAGAGATAGGTGGATTTAATACCATAAGGATAAACATTGTATCCTGGTTTAATTACCTCTGTCACAGTGGCACTAGTCTGCCAGTTTCCAAGAGAATTACCTGTGGAAAATGAATAAGACTTTTTCTTCTTCAGCCGGATATTTCTGTATTTATGCTTTTTTATATATAATGCTGGAGAAACTGTAACTGCATATCCAGTATTAAGAGAAACAACCTCTGCTGGGCTTCTCATCTCTCTTCAAATCTAGGAATTGTCTGAGCACTGAACTGAGGGAAGAATAGGATGAATTTGCTCTTAAAAAGTGAAGGTATAAGACTACTGAACAATTTAACAACTAGACCAGTGGTTTCCAAACTTTTTTGATCACGCACTCCTATCAGTAAAAAATTTTCGATCACGCACTCCCAATATATGTAAATGTATTTATTTATAAATTATATACATGTACTACTGTACTAATATATTATGTACATTATAAAACATACACAAAAAATAGAAATTAAAAAAGGATGAGATAAAGATGAAATAAACAATATTTTTAAAATATTTTTTAAAATGTTATTTATTAATGGTACAGAAAACCTTTTTGCTCTCACTAAAAAAATATTATTATTAATAATAATATTTTTACTGAGAGCAATGTGATTGAATATGCTTCATTATTTTGAAAATCTTGGTTTAACACTTTGTGATACAGCGATCTGAAGGTCTAGTTTTAAGTTCAGTTTATTTCGATACTTTGTTTTAATGGCTGTCATAGCTGAAAAAGACACCTCACAAAGATACGTAGATCCAAATGGAAGAAGTCCTTAATTGGCTGCACTTACTAAATCATGGTACTCCTTTTTCATCCCATCCACCAATTATGCAAAGGTTTCTGTTGAAATTCGGCTAGTAAATTTCCATCTTCCCTGATGTCAATCAGTTGTTCTTTCAAACTAATCGGAAGGTGTTGCATTTTTATATTTTTAACAAATGGGTTCAAAACCCACTGAAACTCTTCATTTGGAAGATTTTTAAATAGGTTAGAAAATTCTGTTTCCAAGTTTTCTAAGTGTGCAGATATGAGAGTTTTTATAGGTGACACACTTACATCATTTTCGATGGAAACCTTTCCAAACATCTATTTTCAAAATGCTCTCTCCATAGCACGAGCTTCTTTCGAAAAGCAGTAACTTGCTCACTTATTGTTAAAATGTCACCTTTACCTTGAAGGGACAGATTAAGTGTGTTTATTTTTTCGAAAATATCTGCTAAGTAGCATACTACTGATAGCTACTTGTCATCACAGAAAAGGTCAGCAAATTTGGAACACTTGTCTTTTTGTAAAAGAAAAATGCATAACTCATCTTTAAGTTCGACAACTCTTTTAAGCACTTTGCCACGACATAACCAGCGAACCTCTGTGTGGTACAAAAGATTTTCATGGTCACTCCCCATCTCATTACAAAGTATTGTAAAGATTCTACTATTTAAAGGTCTTGTTTTTATAAAATTAACCATATCGATGACATCCTGTATCACTTTGTGCACTTCTGGCTCCAACTTCTTTGCTGCAATAGCTTGCCTATAAATGATACAGTGAATGAATTTCACGTGTGGTGCTATCTCTGTAACTTTACTCCGGAATCCTTTTTTTGCTCCAGTCAAAGCAGCCACTCCATCAGTGGTTACACTTACACAGTGTTTCCACAGAACATTGTTTTTATTGAAGACATTTACTGTTGAGAATATATCTTCTCCAGTACATCTTTCCTTTAGTGGCACACAAAAAAGTAGTTCTTTGTGTATTTCATTATTGAAACAGAATCTAGCAAATACCATAAGCTGAGACATGTTAGAAACATCTGTACTTTCATCCAACTGTAGAGCAAACCTACCACACTGCGTAATTTGTTCTAATACTTGTTTCTTCAAATCTTCAGCAATGTTTTCTATGTGTTTTCCAACAGTATTTCTGACAAAGGAATGCATTTTAGTTTGTCGCCATATTGTTTTCCGTGGATTATTTCAACCATTTTTACTGCGGCAGGAAGAACAAGTGTTTCCTCAATGGTATGTGGCTTTTTGTCTTTTGCTATTAAGTAAGAAACCTCAAAAGAGGCTTCTAAACATTATTATTAAGTTTAGTGAAATTTTGTAAAGTACTGGATTGAATATCTCATGACTTGAAACATCGCTGAAAAAATTGTAGAGGTTTGTCTTCATGTTCTGGATGCTTAGTTTTTAAATGTCTTGCTAATCGTGATGGCTTCATACTGTCATTAGCTAATATCTCAAGGCACAATATACACTTAGGGTGAGGTTCATTGTTAACGATAGCGGATGTAAATCCATATTTCAAATAGACTTCTTGATAACTTCGATTTTTTTGGCCAAATTCTTGTCAGATCTAATTAGATCATCATTTTTTTTACCTCGTAAAGTGGCTGACGAAGAGCTCATACTAGGAGTAGGAGAAGTGTCAGCTCTGCCATTTTCTTATTGTTCGCTTGTGCTCGCATTATTAGTATTACCTTCAATCCGCGGTTTCTTTGCAGGAATCTTTTTAAGCCACTTGTCCATTTTCTGAGGGTTAGTTTAGTTAAAACAAGATAATATAATCCGTAAATCCACTTAACTGGGCACATGTAAACTGCAATACGTTGCAATACGCTCAAAGCGAACGAAGGAGTGCGGGCGCCACTGTCAATCCTTCTGCATTGTAGAACTCCCACTCTTCCCTCAGGATACCTTGCGTACCGTACGTGACACGTGACCGTCTGGCATATGGATCGAGTGAGGGCACCAGTGTCAATCCGTATATTGAATATTAGTAAAGCTTAATTTCTTTCTTATTTTTTTAGATAAATACATATAAATAAAAATTATAATATTTTCTCCCCGCACTCCAATGGATCATCTTGCCCACCCCTTGGGGTGTGCCCACCCCACTTTTGAGACTACTGATCTAGACGATCTCTCTCAAAAGAGGCTTTTTTGAAAAGTTCTTTCGAAAAAGCCTCTTTCGAAAGAGGCTTGTACTCTAGATGTAGCCTCAGACCACAATTTTCAAACTAGAATACCTAAAGTCTATCATTTACTACTTATCTTTCAGAGGTGTTGAACCCCCACAAAATCCATTGAAGTCAACAAGAGCTACTGCAGCTCAGTGCTTTATAATATCAGGTTACAGTTTAGTGTGACTTTTGTTCCTAATTATTGATTTGGGGGGCTTATTTTAGGCTTCCATAATTAGAAAATGTTGGTTTAAAATCCTCTTTCAGTTGCTCCAGGCTCAGTTATTCTTCCTGTAACTTACCTATTATCTTTTTCTCTCTTCTGCCTAAACCCAGCTGCCACAAAATTAATCTGGATCATACAATAGACACTATATAGGGGGTTGCATTGATAGACTGGAACTGAGTATGAAGCATTTGGTTTAAAAGATGCAATTCAAAAATAAATCATAGCATTATTTTCCTCATCAGTGTTCACGCCTGAAGAAATGAGCTTCATATTGTTCAACATCTCTTTTCACAGTAGTTCTTATTTATAAAATTATACCCAATAGAGAGTTTGGTTCTATCAGTTCTATCCGCAAACATTCTAGGCAGAATCCTCTGGAGTTGCAGAAGGACACTGCAGGTGGGTAGGAAGACCTAGCAGCAAGGAACTGCTTCAGGCAAAGCAGCTCTAGTCTGCCAGTTTCTGTATTTCATTCAAGTGTTGTTTTTCGAACAGCAGCAACATTCATCCCATGATGATGCCACTTCTTGCCCAGTCCTGGTAATGTGGGGCAGGGACACTCCATAAGCGTACCACTACTATATTCCCGAGCTTCCTCCCTGGCTCATGAAGATATCGGTTGGATTTTGCATTTTGTCACCCATTGTTTCTTTCTTCAGTCCCCCTTCCATCCGCTCTCCTGAATATCTGCCCCTTCTTTCCTTTTCCTATTTCTTTCCTCATGTTAACTCCCCTCCCTTCCTGCTATTCCCCAAACTTTCCACTTTGAGTGCCATCATTCAATTTAAAATCTGTGTGTATTGAGGGGAAGAGGGAAGCAAAATAATTTGGAACAATCAAGTTATACATACACGCATTTGTAGCCACAAAATCTCATTACCGCTGCTCCCCTCTTCTTTTCCCTCTTACTATTTATGTTCATTATTTTAAATTAGATTGCAAACTCTTTAAGGCAGAGTTTGTGCTTTCCTCTGAATTTGTTTAGTGCCTTGCACAATGGGGCCTCTAACCTAATTAGAACCTGTAGGTGCTAACAAATTATTAATTATTAATTATTAATTATTATTATAATAATAATAATCAGCACAGGTCTCCAGAAGCATTAAATATCTTAGTTTTTTCCCACAGATTTAAGGTCAGAAAGGACCATTAGGATCACCTCATCTCCTTGCAACATTTAAAATGCTTCCTTCACGGTGAAGCATAAAAAAGACAACAGAAAAAAATCCACGACAATTATGGCGTTGGATTTCATCTCACTGACAAAGGATTTCCACAGAAAAGAAGTTGGCTGCATTTAGTATTTGGGAAAGCTTCATGCTAGGAACTGGGGACTTTTTAACCTAAGCCGTATACATAAATGGAGAGCTTTGATAAAACAATACCTGTTGATAAAACAATAAACCAAACTCTTAAGGACAATCCTCTTGACAGCAAACTAAAATGAGGCTGAAATTCCTTTGAAATGAAAAGACAAACTGAACTGGGTGGCTACGTCTAGACTGGCATGATTTTCCGGAAATGCTTTTAACGGAAAAGTTTTCCGTTAAAAGCATTTTCAGAAAAGCGCGTCTAGATTAGCAGGATGCTTTTCCGCAAAAGCACTTTTTGTGGAAAAGCATCCATGGCCAATCTAGACGCACTTTTTCGCAATAAAGCCCCGATCGCCATTTTCGCGATCAGGGCTTTTTTGCGGAAAACAGTACTGTGCTGTCTACACTGGCCCTTTTGCGCAAAAGTCTTTCGGAAAAAGACTTGTGCCTGAACGGGAGCAGCATATTATTTCCGGAAAAGCACTGACAATCTTACATGAGATCGACAGTGCTTTTCCGGAAATTCAAGCGGCCAGTGTAGACAGCTGGCAAGTTTTTCCGGAAAAGCGGCTGATTTTCCGGAAAAACTGGCCAGTCTAGGCACAGCTGATTAGTCTCAGAGTTCTATAAGAAAGATAAGGGATCAGATACTCATCTGGTCTAAATTGAGATAGTTCCTTAAACTTCAGTGAATCTACACCAATTTACACCAGCTGAGGAACTGGTCCAAGAATCCTTGGAACTGTTCCTTTGTTTAGAATTTTGTTTTGTTCCAAACCAGGCTCTGATTTGGAAGATAAGTGGTTAGCAAACTGCCTCACCATTTACAGAAGGTGAGGATTCTTCTTCTCATCTGATTATGCACACAACTCATGAAAGAAATACATGAAATTACCCAGAGAATTGTTTCACAAGCCACAGGAGAGCTGACAAATACTCTTGTTTAATGCACAAAGCAATGCATGTAAAGTTTCCTGAGTACTTCTAGTGCAGAAAGGTGAGTGCTTGTGACTGTTTCAAAGTTTTACTTTTTTAGCTGCTATCGTGGCACTTGGTATGTAGCTCCAGACTGAGAAGCTAATCTCAGGTCAAATTGTTAGTAAACAGGGCAGGAATAGAGAGAGGTAACAAGTGGTGTCCCCCAAAGGTCCATACTGGTACCAACCCTATTCAACATATTTATAAATGATCTGGAGAAAGGGGTGACAAAATTTGCAGATGATAGTAAACTGCTCAAAATAGTGAAGACCAAAGTAGATTGTGAAGAGCTTCAAAAGGATCTCACAAAACTAAGTGATGGGGTAACAAAATGGCAAATACATTTTAATGTTGATAAAGGCAAAGTAATGTCCTTAGCTCAGGGGAATCTGGCACAGAGGTCTGTGTCAATAGGGATGCTCTCTTGCAAGGGTATGTGGCCTAATGGCCAGAGTCAATAGTGCTGCCCTCTCTTGCAGGCTCATGCAGCTCCCAAGTAAGAGTCTGCAGCCTGGAGCTTCAACTGATCTTCCCCTGCCAGGGTGCTGGCACTTCCCTCAAGCCCTTCAAGGACTCAGTTCTTCCTCCTTGAGCTCCCAAGATGGAACTGATTCCTCTGCCCTCCTTATATATGGGCCTGCTCTGCCATGACTAATTGTACCTTGCAGCCCATCCCCATTCTGATTAGTTGCCTCCTGCACAGCCTCCCAGTGCAACTTTTAACCCTTTCTCCACCAGAGTGGGGTCGATGCCCCATTACCACTCCCTTGAGGTTTCTTAACAAAGTTGGGGTTAGGTTTATTCTTAAATCCTACCTCCTTTATGACTCAGAGTTTACATCCCTCTTGTGCCCTAGATTCAACATACTCATCAGCAATTTCTGCTGACATCAAAACTGTGGAAGGTTTTTTGCCACAAATGGCTGCTTTGACATGATCAGGAACCACTGAGGTGTAACAACTGCTTTTGCATCACCAAATGTAACAGCTTATCAAAGCTGCCTTCAACACTAGCCCCTATTTTTTTCACATAACAAAGCGGCTTATGCACATGTTCCGTATAAGTTGTATTGTCAGACTTGAAGCAATAAGACTCAGGGATGACTGTAAACCTTTTCAGTACAGCTTCCTTTAAGCTCTCATACACCATAGCGTCACCCTTCATTTCATTAAATACCTGACTGGCTTTTCCAGTCAATCCAGCTAATGAGATAGGCATCTGATTATTCTCTGAAATCTTGCAGATTTCATAGACTCTCTCAAAGGTGGATAGGAATTCCTCTGTACAGTCAGCCTGAGTCAGCTATTCTTTGTGCTTGTCCAGGATGTGTGTGAGCTCCTGCCTCTCTCTGGTTTGCTTCTTTCACATCATTTGGGCTTCCTTGGATCTCTCCTCAGCTTCCTTCTCCATCTCAGTCATCTGGGCACTTTGACTGGCTTCCTTCTCTCCATCTCATCAACTAATTTTTCCTCTCTCATTCAGAGTTCATCATTTTAATTTGATGCTCATGTTGTGGCTCAGCTGCCAGCAAATGAATATGGATCACTCCTGCATCCAGGGCATGAGGATGCTCAGGGACTGCTTTTTGGCCATAGCCCACGAGCATAGCTCTCAGCCCCTGATCTGGGGTATCCTTCTTAATGTACAGAAAGTAGATGACCATAAACTTTTAAGCTCCCTTGGTGTCAAGACTTTCATATGATTGTAAATCATCCATTGTAACTAAGCTTTAAACCTTAAAACTCTCAATGTCAAATTTAAACTTTAGGGCTATGTCTACACTGCAGGCTTCTTGCACAATAACTGTTTTGCACAAGAGTTCTTGAGCAAAAGGTCTTGCGCAAGAGCACGTCCACACTGCCATGTGCTTTTGCACAAGAGATGTGCATTTGCACAAGAGCGTCCATGGCAGTGTGGATGCTCTCTTGCACGAGAAAGCTCTGATGGCCATTTTAACCATAGGGGTTGTGCAAGAAACCCCTGTTGCCCGTCCACACTGCTTTCTTGCACAAGAGCTCTTGCGCAAGAGTGCTTATTCCTCATGGGGAGAGGATTAACTCTTGTGCAAGAAGCCTCTTTTCTGATGCTTTACTGTAAATTTACTTGCCTAAGAATGCACGTGCAGTGTAGATGCTCCACATGATTTTGCTCAAGAACAGCCATTCTTGCGCAAGAAGCCTGCAGTGGTTTGGGGTTCTGACCCTAAAGCCCAATTGACCTGTGGCAACCGTATCCTGATGGGTACATCAGATTGTCACATTGCCTGGCATGTTGCTCACAATTTAGAGGCTAATCTCAGGTCAGACTGTCATTAAACAGGACAGACACCCCAAACTGGGTGTATACTCTATGATGATATTTAACCAAACCAGCAGCAAATGTCTACTCCTAGATCACTATTCTAGCTTACAATGGAGCCACAGACTGTCCCCTTAGATACACTTCAGTCTATATTGCCATCCAGACAAACTGGACTTCAGTGATGACAGCTTATTAACACTCAAAATCACCACATATTAGGTACTTCCTGCCACAAAGAGCTAGTCACTTACCCCCAGGATAATGGATGCTTTTTTCTTTTTTTCTGTCCTTCCAGCCCCACTATCCCTTACTAATCCTGATACATACTTATCCAGAAAACAGTAAGGCTAATTTTTGACACTGGTTTTCACCCTTTTTTAAATAGTTGAGATAAACACTGATACTTTCTCAGAAATGTAAGTAAATAAACAGAAATAAAAGCCCTTATTTATTCATAGACCACCAGTCCACATGGCCTACAAAATGATATTTTTCCTAGGCAAGACAAAGGCTTGTATTCATTTACATCCCTTTCACACATTATCGATTTGTAAGTACTATGATTTTGACTGTGTTACGTCTTACCTGTGTTATAAACTGGAATCCACTGGTAGAATTCATTCTTATAGAGAACTGTGTCAAATTCACTGCATTGCATCTGACGAAAGGTTGGTGTGTCTCGTCGACATGGCAGAATGTTACACATGCGGTAGCGTTTCCGTTCTCCAGTGCAATACCTTCCTCCAAACTGAGGCCTAGAAGTAAAGTGTGAATTTTTGGGGCTGCTGTAGTATGATAATGAAGATGCTCTATGCCAATGGGAGAGATCTCTCCCATCAAAATAGCTAATCCACCTTCTTAGAGGCAGCACCCCTTCTGCTGACACAGTACTATATACAGCAGGGGCTGGCAGGGTAGCTCAGTATTACTACATCACTGAAGGATGTGTATTTTTCAAACTCCCAAGTGATGTAACTATGCCAATATAGGTCTGCAGTATAAACAAGACTTCTGGCACTTCAGAAAATGTTACATGTAGTATTACATATTTAAGGGTATGTATACACTACCACCCTAGTTCGAACTAGGGTGGTTAATGTAGTCATATGAACTTGCAAATGAAGCCCGGGATTTGAATTTCCCGGGCTTCATTTGCAAGTTCGTATGGCTACATTAACCACCCTAGTTCGAACTAGGGTGGTAGTGTAGACATACCCTAAGAGAGTAACATATACATAGTTCATCATAGACTCACCCATGTCAGGAGCTGATCACTCCTTGGAGTCAAGTGCCTAACTATGTTTAAAGATCTGGGCCCTAAATGTTTCTGCCCTTTTTGAAATGGGACAATTTAAAAAAAGGCCAAAAGATACCTATGTCTCTAGATTCTTAAAATCCATCTCCAGAATCCCTCAGACTTCAAATGAAGCTGATTTAGGATCATATGTGAGTTGCTCTTGGGAATAGGTCATTAATCTTTACCCCCGCATAGTTATTGAACATATTGCAAATTATCCAAAGTACTTTTGTTAAAACAATGTTTTTGAGGTTTGTACTAAACCCACAGGTGAAAATTTCATCTCCCTCTGGGGGCAATTTCCAAGGAAGATAGAAGACTCAGAAGCAAGATGTCAAGTATCAGAGGGGTAGCTGTGTTAGTCTGAATCTGCAAAAGCAACGAGGAGTCCTGTGGCACCTTATAGACTAACAGATTTATTGGAGCATAAGTGAGTGATGAAGTGAGTCTTTGCCCACGAAAGCTTATGCTCCAATAAATCTGTTAGGGTATGTCTACACTACAAAGTTAATTCGAACTAACAGACGTTAGTTCGAATTAACTTTGATAGGTGCTACACTAGCGCTCCGTTAGTTTGAACTTAATTTGAACTAACGGAGCGCTTAGTTCGAACTAGGTAAACCTCATTCCACGAGGACTAAGCCTAGTTCGAACTTACTAGTTCGAATTAAGGGCTGTGTAGCCCCTTAATTCGAACTAGTGGGAGGCTAGCCCTTCCCAGGTTCCCCCTGGTGGCCTCTCTGGGCACAACCAGGAAAACTCCACTCCTCTCCCCCAGCCCCAGGCCCTTAAAGGGATAGACTCTGGCCAGACGGCACTTGAGACAGCCAGCCCTGCCAGCGGTCTCTGCCCCTGACCCAGTGGCCCCACCATAAGCCAGGCAGCCAGTGGCAGCGAGCCGTCTCCTCCCCAGTCCCCCAGCACCCAGGGGCCCGCCAGGGGCCGTAGACGGCACACGGCCCCCTGGACTAGTGCGGAGGTCATGGACCTCATTGAGGTTTGGGGGCAGGCCCCCAATCTCCATGATCTGTGCACTAGGAGGAGGAACGTGGCTGTCTATGGCCGCATAGCGATTGCCATGGCCTGAAAGGGACACAGGCGCTCCCGGGAGCAGGTGCGCATTAAAGTGAAGCAGCTGCAGCAGAGGTATGCCAGAGCCACCAGGGGCGGTGCCACTGCAGGGGCTGACACCTGCCCCTACTTCCCCGCCCTCGACAGACTCTTGGGGGGTGGGGCGGTCCATGCCAGCCCGGGGGACAGCGAGCCGGGACCAGAGAGCCCTGACCCGGGCACACCGGAGGGGCCACCGCAGGATGTCCCAGCGTCCAGGGAGACCGTACCGGGTAAGTAGTTCGAATTAAGTAGTTCGGGGGGGGGAAGGTTCAATTCTAAAACATGACAAGCACTTTAGTGGGAATAAGGAGTGCTCAGGTCCTCTCAGGAATATGTCTTTAATCAGGTTCGAATTAACACTGTAGTGTAGACATACCCTAAGTCTATAAGGTGCCACAGGACTTCTCGTCACTTTTGCAGAAGCAAGATGAAGATTATAATGGGAAGGCTGGTGTATTCTAAACAAAAGTGTTTTTATTGGATGAAGTGGGTTCAGTGATTGACTTGCAGCAGTAGCTGTTGATAATATTGTGAGAAACAGAAGCGTCGCTATCCTCACAAATATGCCTCAGATATCTCATACACCTTGCATTATATAGGAAAGGCATTCAAAGAGTTGGTGATGGACTGTGCACTCAACTTACTCTGGATTATTGCAGTGTCTTTCTGCACTCTGAACTCCTGCCCCACATGTTCGTGTGCAATGGGACCAGGAGGACCATGTGCCCCATCCACCGTTTATCATTTCTGGATTCTTTCCCACTGGAATGCACTCCGCATTGAAGCACCACTGATTAATAAAGAAATGGCAAATACAGAGGATCACAAAATCATCAGTGCAAAATAAAATGCAGACTAAGGAATGCTTAAATAAAAATTGAGTCTGCTGTGTGTGTGCAGAAAACCAATTAGTCAGCTTGATGACCTAGAACAGTGGTTTTCAACCAGGGGTATGTATGCCCCTGGGGGGATGCAGACATCATCCAGAAAGTACCTCAACTCATCTAGATACTTGCCTATATTTACAACAGGCTACATAAAAAGCACTAGTGAAGTCCGTTCAAATTCAAATTTCATACAATGTTTTATTTACGTTGTTATATTTGCTATGCATTGAAATGTACATGTAGTATTTATATACCAATATATTTTATTATGTGATAAAAATGAGACCCTCCAGCAGCAACTCTAGAGCATTTGTGAATTCCACAGGTGGGAGGACAATTAGTGGTGATGGAGGAGAGAAGCTGTGAGACAGAACTGACTTAAAATGAAGCAAATGTATCAGGGGAATGGTCCTTCTCTTGTGGGGAACTTTCCTGGCTTCTATACTACCTAGGTGAAATGGGCTAACGAAAGGTTCGGAGTCCCCGCTACCACTTCTTGTACCCAGAGGTCAACAATGCAAGGGCTCCCCTTCCACTCTACCATGTGGCAGAGTCCTTGTAACCCCAGTAAGACTGGGCCCAGGGTTCCTGGTGTGGGGGCCTCAACTCTCAACTTCCAGCCTTCTTGTGGGCACTCAGGCTACATCTAGACTTCAGGATTCTTTCTGAAGAAGCTTTTTTCAGAAGAGATCTTCCAAAAAAACTTCTTCCGAAAGAGAGCATCCACACTGCAAAAGCCCATCGAAAAAGCGATCTGCTTTTTCAAAAAGAGCTTCCAGACTGAATGGATGCTCTCTTGCATTTAAGCTGTGATTGCTATGGACAAAATGGTCACCAGGCCACCTGTGCTGTTTCCTCTTTCCTCTTCTTCTGAAAAAACTCCCTCTTCCACATCCACACGCCTTTTTGTGAAAGAGCTCTTTCACAAAAAGGCTTCTTCATTGTAGAATGAGGATTACCAATGCGGGAAAAAAACACTGTTCTTTCGGTTTTCTTGCAGAAGAACACAACTGCAGTGTGGACTTTCCTCAAGTTTTGCCATTTTTCCAACAAAACTAGACATACCTTTAGGGTGTCCCTGCTCTGGGTGCTCTCTCCAGGTGTGTCTAGACTACAGGGTTTTTTCGAAAAAAACTGTACCTGCATCTAGACTACCATCACGTTCTGTCAACAGTAAATTGAAAGAAAATGGCCGTTTTGTCGATGGTGGTAAACCTCATTCTATGAGGAATAATGTCTTTTTTCAAAAGTCATTTTTTAAAAAAAAGCGCTATTGTTTGAAAACAGGGCTTTTCCGAAAGAGAGCGTCTAGACTCTCTTTCGAAAAAGGGAGTTGCTTTTTCGAAAAATCTTCTTGTCTAGATGCTCTCTTTCGAAAGAGGCTTTTTTGAAAGATACTTTGGAAAAAGCCTCTTTCGAAAGAGGCTTGCAGTCTAGACGTAGCCTCCCTGACCTACTGAACATTACATACAGTTCAAAGCAAGTACAAGGAGTTAACAGCAATCAATTTCAAAGGAATAAGGAAAATGGGAAAGGTTTGAGGAAAATACATGACCCCACTCTGTTGCATGGGACATTGCAAACAGCATCTCTGGAATGTAAGGTCAGTTCACAGTCTGTTCCTCACATGTCCCAAGGCCTCCCTCCCTGGGCCTGGGTGTGCTGCAGGGATGCTGTGGAATGGACACTACTCTGGCAGTGGCCACATGCCTTCTGGCTCTAAATAAGTAGCAGGGCCCTTTCCCCCAGCATCAGTCCCCCCCCCCATCCCTCACTCTCCCCAAATTCTCACTGCACCTGGCTCCAGACTGCTCTAGCACCAGCTTGTAGACAGACACACCCTCCCTCCCCCCCTCACATCCATCTTATTTGCCTCTCTGAGGTTCCTGAAGCATACAGGGCAGAGAAGGAGCAATAAAATCAGCATAGTCTATGCTGGCTCATCTGATCCTGAGAAGCTGAAAACATAGATATGAGGAGAGAGCGATTAAGGCAATAAGCTGAGCTCGAGGCTGCGAGAACTGCCTTGGCTGGCATCCATGTTGATACGAACACACAGCCGTCCCTGGGAGAGGAATTTCCCACTGCAAAAAGAATGCCCAGTACTTCCAATTTAGTTATCTCTCTTACAAGTATAAATTAAGTTCACAACTCCCTTGTAAGAACTGGTCTCACAAAAGACAGACCAGCACCATTTGGCATCACAGATAAGAAAGAGAAATATGTGACCCAATGGGTATAAAGATGGGTCCAGCAGCACACTCACTTTGAGTGTCAATCTACCATCTGCCTGCTGGTCGGGTTAGGTGTTTTGACCTCCCGAGGTTCCATGGGGATGCCCACCTCGTATTTTCGTCTTTCCTAGGAATTGAGGGACCGGCCCTGGCCTGACACGCTGGAGTTGAGAGGCACAGAAGGGGGTAAAAATTGTACCTAGATGTGGTCCTTTGTCTTAAGTGTACACATAGACTTAGAGCTCTTTAAAGATTAAGCTGTCACTTGGTACCATTATTTCTATTTTCTATCTTTATTTTCTTTGTAACCATTTTTAAGATCTATATTTGCTAGCAGTTAAGAAAGAGAGCAATAGCCATTGTAACCATATGATTTATAAGCTTCTTTAATAAACCTGTAAGGGTATGTCTACACTACCCTCCTAGTTCGAACTTTAACGAGGTGTACCGGTAGTTAGGAATAGGAATCCTAGTCCGAACTACCTAGTTCGAGCCCCGTGTAGCCGCGCTGCACGGGGTTCGAACCAGCGGGGTTTTAAAAATGGCGGCTCCCCGCTTATGCAAATGAAGCCTGGGAAATTCAAATCCCGGGCTTCATTTGCAAGTGCGGTATGCCTACATTACCCCGCTAGTTCGAACTAGCGGGGTAGTGTAGACATACCCTAACTGTTTAAGTTTTAACCTGACTCCTTCAGTTGCTGTAACAGAACCAAGCACAATTTAAAAGAACTTCAGCCGGTCATAAGGGACAGGTATAGGAATACACCCTGCCCTGACCATCGTCCGACACAGCTCCAGCTCCACTCTCTGCTACTCTGCCTCCAGCTCCCTTGGCCGCTTCCCTGGCCCCTCTGGTTCTGTGGCTGCAGCTCTGCTCTCTGGGGATGTGTCTCAGGTGCTTGTTACTGCAGCCCTCTTTCAGGACAGGATCTGCTCTCTCAGCTATTCCTATGGTTCTCTCTGTCTGGCATGTCTCTGCTCCCTAGCTCAGCCTGGACCCTGCTCGCTCCTTAGCTCAGCCCCACTCTGTGTCTGACCCAGGCAATTACAGCTCACATGGAGGCTAGAAACCCCTCCCCCCCGGCCTCCTGACTCCCTCATTAGCCCACCAGCTCTGTCAGTCAGGCTCACCTCAATGGCCTCTTCCCATTGTTCCCCGAGTTCTGATTTCCCATTCACCTTTTCAGTACTGGGAGCAAGCTAACCAAACCAAACCAAACCAACCCCACTGAGTTTTAATGAGGAGCCAACAGTCCTCTTCCACAAACATAATTTTTTTTAATTAAATTATAGCAAATATACAACTTCTGTAATTGCTTTCAATGATTCAGCAATAGAAAGTACTGCTGTTGTGTCTTTCAATCCCCTTCTCTGTCTATGAAGATGTCTAGCTAGTTCAGAATCAGTATTTATTCTGATAGTCTTGGTATCCATTCCCTGTGTATACTATACTTTGATTTAAATAAGCCATTGAATTCTAGGTTCTAAGGATCTAAACGCTTTCCTGTGCTGTCCACCTTAGAGAGACCATTCCCATCTCAATAGCTCTAGGCTATGTTTATATCTACTATACTCTCCGCAACAGTGTTTCCCATCCATTTAGATAGATACCTAGCATTCCATTGAGAATATCATATGAATCTATATTCCCCCAACCTTTCCTTCCTTGCTTTCCAAATCCCCACTCTTGAAGAAAACCCTCTCTCCTGTGGTCACCTGCTCCAATCCATTAGTAGTTCAGTAATCATTAGCCCCACACTGATTCACGCTGTTATGCTGCTCTGGCTCAGAGGCATTCTAGAGTGAATTTTGCCATGGCAAATCACCATTCAGCACCAGGTGATTTCTTTTCCTTGCCAATGGAGGATTTTGCCCTACAGGGTATTTACAGGAACTCTGAAATGTTATTATTCAACCACACTGTTTACTGCTCCTTCTGGGAAAGTATCCCCAGATAAATAGCTGATTATCCCCGCACTGGTCAGGAAAACTTTCCTGATATTCTGCTCTGAAACTTTCCATTTCTTTCATTTCCTTTCAGTCCTCTTATTTAAACTGCAAATTCATTCTATGAGTCCCAGTATTGAACCTTTCTATAAAGGCTTTCCTCCAGACTGGGAGGTTGGATGGGTCCTTCTTCATTGGAACTATTGACTTGTCTGAGCAACAACAACAGATGGGGCAAACCTGAACATCTTTCATGGTCTGTGGAAGTTATTCCAGAATAAGATAGGGTGCAAATGTGAAGTGGATGAACTATTTGGAAATAATGATGTTGACAACTCCTCATAGGCAATTTGAGGGGGGCAGCCAGGGGAATGGCCCTCTTTACCACAGAATCACAGCACCAAGAGTTGTTCAATTAACAAGACGGAGAGGAATTAGATTCATCTCATGAAATCCTGATTAAAGACATATTCCTGAGAGGACCTGAGCACTCCTTACTCCCACTAAAGTGCTTGTCATGTTTTAGAATTGAACCTCCAAATAATTTAATAACTATGCATTTCACATCTTCCTGTACAAGACAGCTAGTGCAATAGTGACAACACCTGGGTCATGGAGATGGAGTGTGGTGCTTTGGATTCCAGCAACAAGACAAATTCAGAACACCTCAGAGGTTTCTGACTCCCTTAGCAAGCAGAGGCCATGAATCGCATTAAAAAGTATTGAGGTCAGATCTTACAGCCCCTATGAACTAGGACGTTGAGCTCCTGCTGGCTAGCAATAAACTTTGATCAAAAAGAAAGCATAGTCCCCTCAGTTGGAAGAAAAACAGTAAGGTAATGATAATAAAAGCAAGCGGAGAAAGGTCAGGGTTTAAGATTAAAATCAGAGAAAAATGTTACTACGAGTGAACTCCATTAAGCAATAGAAAACATGAAATGCTGGAAAAACTCAGCAACACAAAGATATGAGACATCTCTCAGTATGCCACTTAGTTTAATCTATGACAATGACAAAACCCATTGGCTACGTCTAGACTGGCATGATTTTCCGCAAATACTTTTAATGGAAAAGTTTTCCATTAAAAGCATTTGTGGAAAAGAGCATCTAGATTAGCAAGGACACTTTTCCGCAAAAGCACTTTTTGTGGAAAAGCATCCGTGCCAATCTAGACGCACTTTTCCGCAAAAAAGCCCCGATTGCCATTTTCGCGATTGGGGCTTTTTTGCGCAAAACAAATCTGAGCTGTCTACACTGGCCCTTTTGCGCAAAAGCTTTGCGCAAAAGGACTTTTGCCCGAACGGGAGCAGCATAGCATTTCTGCAAGAAGCATTGATTTCAGACAGTAGGAAGTCAGTGTTCTTGCGGAAATTCAAGTGGCCAGTGTAGACAGCTGGCAAGTTTTTCCACAAAAGCACCTGCTTTTGCGGAAAAACTTGCCAGTCTAGACGAAGCCATCATGTTTTCTTATCTTCATGTTAATATAAAAGAAGCCTGTAAATCACCTTGTTTTCTCCACATCTAGTTCCATCTGCAGCAGCCTCCAGTTTTGAGCGGCAGGAACCTTTCACTGAGCACCAGAGCGTCTGGCAAATATTCTGTAAGAAGGAGAGCGAATTGGAGTTGTCTCCAGAAGAGTTGAAACTCCCAGGCTGCAATTTTCAAAAGTCATCAAGGATTTGTGGGTATTTTAATTTGTGATACCTTTAAAGGGCTTGACTTCAAGCAGTCAGGTTACTTAGAACTTTTTGAAAACTAGGCTCCTTGAAAGTTATTGCAAGATCAGATACACCAAATCTCTAGTCTCTGTTTAAAATTTTAGCCACAGAACTTTTACTCATCATTATTGTCCTGTCATGGATCTGTGTACAAATACAAAATTGTGACCATACTGGCTGTGTCTACACTGGCAAGGCGCTTTTGCGCAAAAACTTGCCACCTGTCTACACTGGCCGCGAGTTCTTGCGCAAGAACACTGACGTTCTAATGTAAGAAATCAGTGCTTCTTGCGCAAGAACTATGACGCTCCCACTCAAGAATAAGCCCTCTCGTGCAAGTGTTCTTGCGCAAGAGGCCAGTGTAGACAGGCAACATGAATTTCTTGCGCAAGAAAGCCCGATGGCTAAAATGGCCATCGGAGCTTTCTTGCGCAAGAGAGCGTCTACACTGCCATGGATGCTTTTGCGCAAAAGCACCTCTCTTGCACAAAAGCACATGCCAGTGTAGACGCTCTCTTGTGCAAATATTTTAACGCAAAAACTCTTGCGTTAAAAATAGTTGTGCAAAATTTTGCCAATGTAGACGTAGCTATTGTGTCCAGCTGACTGAATTAGAGTTCTCTTGAGAGTTTGAAAGTTCTTCCTGCTCTCTCAACCGGCGTGCCCCCTAACAACTGAATGTTCATTTGAAAAAAGTTTGAGCATATTGAGCATATTGCAGATGCACAAGCAGCCTCAAGAGGAGAAAATGTATGATGAGACCCACTGCTGACTAGACCATTAAAAATCTGGTCAACTGTGCTGCAGAGCCAAGTAAGACTAGTCCCCACCTGTCCTGGCACAACACTGCACCTCACAAGCAGCTAACAGGTCTGGCTAATAGCTGGGAGGACCACAGAACTCCGCACTCTGCCTCTGTCCCGTGGACCAGTCCTCAACTAATGGGAGCTTGGGGAGGGGGAACAGTAGCTGGGGGCAGAGGCAGCACATGGAGCCTCCTCCCACCCCCATAGTCTAGATGATGGACCGACTGGCTACTTCCAAGTGCAGCATGGCACCAGGATAGGCAGGGAATCTATCTTAGCCTCAAGGAGCCATTGGTCGGGAGCTGTGTCAGAGGTAAGCCCATGCCCCAACCCTGCCTCCCCAAGCCCACAGCCTACACCCCTGTTGAAGCCCTCACCCCCTCCTGCACCTCAGCCTCCTCTCCCATCCCAATGAAAGTGAATGAGGGTAGGAGAGAGTGAGCCACTGAGGCAGGGGGAATGTAATGAGTGTGCTCAGGGCTTAAGGGAAGGGCTGGTGCAGGAGCAGGGCCTCGGGGAAAAGGCATGACTGGAGTGTTCAGTTTTGTGTGATTAGAAAGCTGGCAATCCTAGCAAGCACCCAGACATTTCAGTGGGCACTCACTTGCAAAAAGACTGTTGAAAAGTAAGTTAGGACCTCAGGTTTGGCTGGTATTTCTCCTTTCTGGACTGAGCTGTCATTAGACATTTCTTATTGTTGTCTAATATCTGTAATTCATATTTAGTCCGATGCACCTTAATTTTCATCCCTTTTTAGTTTTATTATAGTATATGGGTTTTTTTCCTACTGAGCAATTGTGTGTGCGCGCGTGTGTCTGTATAAATAAATGGTCATTATATATAAATAGCAACTGTACACAAACACATGTGTTATTAAAATTAAAAATGAGCTTTAAGGGGCAAAATCTGGATGTAGTTCAGGAATTTAAGCCCTCCCAGCATACATATTACAAGTAAATTTCATATCTAGGGTTTTGGTTCAACCTTTTATAGAAGTGAGGCCAAATTATCAAAACAGTTCAGCACACACTGTTGGTCACAGATTTTCAGAAAAGCTCAGTTACTATTTTGGCATTGGAAGGCTGTGCCTACATTGGTGTGATCTTGAGCAAAAGCAGCCGCTTTTGCACCAAAACTTGCTGCCTGTCTACACTGGCTGCGAGTTCTTGTGCAAGAACACTGATGTTCTAATGTATGAAATCAGTGCTTCTGGCACAAGAACTATGATGCTCCCTCTCAGGAATAAGCTCTCTTGCGCAATTGTTCTTGTGAAAGAGGCCAGTGTAGACAGGCAACATGAATTTCTTGCGCAAGAAACCCCTATGGTTAAAATGGCCACTAGAGCTTTCTTGCGCAAGAGAGCGTCTACACTGGCACGGATACTCTTGCGCAAAAGCACATGCCAGTGTAGATGCTCTCTTCTGGAAGAGTTTTTGCACAAGAACTCTTCCGCGAAAGTGTTCGTGTGCAAAATCATGCCAATGTAGACGTAGCCTGTTGGTAAAAATTTTGTTAACATTATATCACTTATTGCTCACCTTTATACATTTATACCGTATGCTCTCCATGTTTGAACACCACATTGTGCTCTCCACTTTTCCTTTTCCATTGTGCTTTTGTGGAAAAACTTGCCAGCTGTCCACACTTGCTGCTTGAATTTCCGCAAGAACACTGACTTCCTACTGTCTGAAATCAGTGCTTCTTGTGGAAATACTATGCTGCTCCCATTCGGGCAAAAGTCCTTTTGCGCAAAGCTTTTGCGCAAAAGGGCCAGTGTAGATGGCTCAGATTTGTTTTGTACAAAACCACCCCGATTACGAAAATGGCGATCAGGGCTTTTTTGCGGAAAAGCGTGTCTAAATTGGCATGGACGCTTTTCCGCAAAAAGTGCTTTTGCGGAAAAGCGTCTGTGCCAATCTAGATGCTCTTTTCCGCAAATGCTTTTAACGGAAAACTTTGCCAGTCTAGATGTAGCCTATATGTTTTGTAGTAAGGACCCCTCTTTCCCTTGACATACTCTGAACTTCTCCCCTTGGTAGGAAGTGTTTTGGTAAAACACCTCTTCTCCCATCTGCAGTGTCATCTGGGCAGTCAGCCTTCCTCTTAGCAGGGCTTGGGCTGGTAATCTTTTCCTGGGGTAGGGAAGCCCAGTTTCTCACTTACTGGTTGTCTCCTCCTTCAGTAGCTGTTGGTGTTTCTGTCTACCTGTCACTCCTATCCTTTCCAGCTAACAGGAGAGGCTTTTAAAGGTCTCAGGCAGGTCTGAAGTGGAATCAGCTGATCCTAATTGTTCTAAGATAGAGCTGACAAGGGGTTGTCTTACCTGGGATAGGGCTTCCAGCTTGCCCTGCAGTAATCCACTTCTAATTAACAGCAGAGTTGTCTTTTTACCCAGCTAGAGCTGCCTTTTCCCACTCTATTGCAGCCCTCAGGTTTGACTTTGTCACAGTATGTAATCATTAAAATTAATATTTTTTCTTAAGAAGTATTAACTGTGGAATGCAGCACCAATTGCAGCTGCACACGTGGGCCTCGGGGGGGGGGGGAAATCTGGGAACCCCATTTTAGGGAGCATTTGGGGACACTACATTTTTTGGGATGTAGTCACAGAATTAAAATCTGTTCTGGATGTCTGGTCTACCAGGGTGCATGGAATTTTTGTTTTTCATGGAATATGTTTTGTTCTCTGTGTGAAAGGTACTCTGCTACTATATACTCAAGAAGAAATACAATCAAAAGTGTACTTTTTATCTTTCATCCACTAGAATAGCTTGCTGGATTATTAGAAATGGGCTTTAAAATGAGTACATCCTGCTGCTGGCAGTTTCATTTTCACATTGGGAAAAAATCCATAGATTTTATAGACAAATATTTTCTTCCAAAAGTTAGGGTATGTCTACACTACCCCGCTAGTTCGAACTAGCGGGGTAATGTATGCATACCAAACTTGCTAATGAAGCCCGGGATTTGAATTTCCCGGGCTTCATTAGCATAAAGCTGGCTCCGCCATTTTTAAAAGCCGGCTAGTGCGAACCCCGTGCCGCGCGGCTACACGCGGCACAGGGTTCGCACTAGCCGGCTTTTAAAAATGGCGGAGCCAGCTTTATGCTAATGAAGCCCGGGAAATTCAAATCCCGGGCTCCATTAGCAAGTTCGGTATGCATACATTACCCCGCTAGTTCGAACTAGCGGGGTAGTGTAGACATACCCTTAGGGATTTAGGAAGGAAACTCATTAGCTTTCATAGAAGCTTTCCAAATAAGTCATCATGCATATGAATTTTCCCCGTCATTAACAATGCTAGGCATACCACACATACCATAGAAGATACAGCACAGACAAACAGATAAACGTTCCCAAATATATAGTGGATTATGTATCCGCTAGCAACCTAAATGACTTCTAATTTCAGAGGTTGGAGATGAACATAGGAGATAGCTGTGTAGAGAGTCTCTGGGTTAAGCTAAAAGGGGTAAAAAACGAGGGTGATATCATGCTAGGAGTCTACTACAGGCCACCTAGCCAGGTGGAAGAGGTGGATGAGGCCTTTTTTAAACAATTAACAAAACTATCCAAAGCCCAAGATTTGGTGGTGATGGGGGACTTCAACTATCCAGACATATGTTGGGAAACTAACACAGCGAGGCACAGGCTATCCAAGAAGTTTCTGGACTGCATTGGAGACAACTTTCTGTTTCAGAAGGTTGAAAAAGCTACCAGAGGAGAAGCTGTTCTGGATTTGGTTTTAACAAATAGGGAGGAACTAGTTGAGAACTTGAAAGTGGAAGACAGTATAGGGGACAGTGATCACGAAATAATAGAGTTCATGATCTTAAGGAAAGGTAGAAGGGAGACCAGCACAATTGAGGTAATGGATTTCAGGAAGGCAGATTTTGATAAGCTCAGAGAACTTGTAGGTAAGGTCCCATGGGAAGCAAGACTGAAGGGAAAAACAACTGAGGAGAGTTGGAAGTATTTCAAAGGGACGTTGTTAAGGGCCCAAAAGCAAACAATTCTGCTGTGTAGGAAAGATAGAAAATATGGCAAAAGACCAGCTTGGCTTAACAAGGAGATCTTGCACGATCTCAAAATAAAAAAGGAGTCATATAAAAAATGGAAACTAGGACAACTAACAAAGGATGAATATAAGCAAGCAACACGGGAATGCAGGGGCAAGATTAGAAAGGCAAAGGCACAAAATGAGATCAAACTAGCTACAGGCATAAAGGGAAAGAAGAAGACCTTTTATAAATACATTAAAAGCAAGAGGAAGACCAAGGACAGGGTAGGCCCACTGCTTAGTGAGGAGGGAGAAGCAGTAACAGGAAACTTGGAAATGGCGGAGATGCTCAATGACTTCTTTGTTTCGGTCTTCACGGAGAAGTCTGGAGGTGTGCCTAACGTAGTGAATACAAGCAGAGAGAGGGTAAGTTTAGAAGATAGGATACACAAAGAACAAGTTAAAAATCACTTAGGAAAGTTAGATGTCAGCAAGTCACCAGGTCCTGATGAAATGCATCCCAGGATACTCAAGGAGCTGATAGAGGAGGTATCTGAGCCTTTAGCTATGATCTTTGAAAAATCATGGCAGACAGGGGAGATTCCAGAAGACTGGAAAAGGGCAAATATTGTGCCCATCTATAAAAAGGGGAATAAGAACAACCCAGGAAATTATAGACCGGTCAGTTTAACGTCTGTCCCAGGGAAGATAATGGAGCAGGTAATTAAGGAAATTATATGCAAACACTTGGAAAGTAATAAAGTGATAGGGAATAGCCAGCATGGGTTTGTGAAGAACAAGTCATGCCAAACTAATCTGATAGTTTTCTTTGATAAGATAACGAGCCTTGTGGATAAGGGAGAAGCGGTGGATGTCATATACCTAGACTTTAGTAAGGCATTTGATACGGTCTCACATGATATTCTTATTGATAAACTAGGCAAATATAACTTAGATAGGGCCACGATAAGGTGGGTGCATAATTGGCTGGATAACCGTAGTCAGAGAGTGGTTGTTAACGGTTCTAAATCCTGCTGGAAAGGGATAACAAGTGGAGTTCCTCAAGGGTCTGTTTTGGGACCCGTACTATTCAATATCTTCATCAATGATGTAGATATTGGGATAGAGAGTACGCTTATTAAGTTTGCAGATGATACCAAACTGGGTGGGGTTGCGACTTCTTTGGAGGATAGGGACATAATTCAAAATGACCTTAGCAAGTTAGAGAAATGGTCAGAGGTAAACAGGATGAGGTTTAATAAAGAGAAATGCAAAGTGCTCCACTTAGGAAGGAACAATCAGTTCCATACATACAAGATGGGAAGCGACTGTCTAGGAAGGAGCATGGCGGAAAGGGATCTAGGGGTCATAGTGGACCACAAGTTGAATATGAGTCAACAGTGTGATGCTGTTGCAAAAAAAGCAAATATGATTCTAGGTTGTATCAACAGGTGTGTTGTAAGCAAAACTCGTGAAGTCATTCTGCCGCTCTACTCTGCACTAGTTAGGCCTCAGCTGGAGTACTGTGTCCAGTTCTGGGCGCCACATTTCAAGAAAGATGTGGAGAAATTGGAAAGGGTACAGAGAAGAGCGACAAGAATGATTAAAGGTTTAGAGAACATGACCTATGAAGCCAGGCTTCATGAACTGGGCTTGTTTAGTTTGGAAAAAAGAAGATTAAGGGGGGACATGATAGCGGTTTTCAAATATCTAAAAGGGTGCCACAAGGAGGAAGGAGAAAATTTGTTCCTCTTGGTTTCTGAGGACAGGACAAGGAGTAATGGGCTTAAAGTGCAGCAGGGGAGGTTTCGATTGGACATTAGGAAAAAATTCCTAACTGTCAGGGTGGTCAAATATTGGAATAAATTGCCAAGGGAGGTGGTGGAATCTCCCTCTCTGGAGATATTTAAGAACAGGTTAGATAGACATCTGTCAGGGATGGTGTAGGTGGAGCTTGGTCCTGCCTTGAGGGCGGGGGGCTGGACTCGATGACCTCTCGAGGTCCCTTCCAGTCCTATGATTCTATGATTCTATGATTCTAGGTTAAGCACCAAATTCCAATCTCATTACAATCGATGGGCATTTTGGAGATAAAGATTCAGTGACAAGACATTAACTACCAGTTTTTCCGAGGTGCAGATTGCCTGTCGCTCTCATTGTTTCAAAGGGAGTGGTGGGGTGCTCTGCTTGTTGGAAAAAAAGGCAGCCCATTAATGTTTCATTTTCTTCCTCAGTATAGTGGGGATACTGTCTACCCGCTTCACTTGGTGCTGGTTATAAACCCTGCTCAAAGTGTTCATGTCAATATAGAAAGAAAATCCTTAGCCAAATTCAGGCAAATGCAGCTAAGTGTAAGCAGACACATGGGAATTCGCTAGACCTGTAAACAGTAGGGTAAGCTACACACTGAGTGCAAGTTGGTCAGAAAGCTGGCATTAAAGCAGGAGTGGCAAAAGCTCCCTGAAAGTGGGGGGCATAGATGCCCAAACCACGGCCACATCTCCCTAACTGCCCCTTTCTGCTGAGGCCCCACCTTCTCACCTACGTGAGTAAAGACATGCCTGAGGGGTGTGGATATGCACCTGAGTACCTACCCAAGAGGACTCTCTTTCAGCCTAAGCTCTGCTTCCTGACTACATTGTTATTTTTAGCACGGTAGTATTCTACTGCCTCCCTGCCACAGGGAAAGTTTCCAGCAGCGGGGAAAGGATCCAGCAGCAGAGAATTGCTGAAACCTTTCCCAACAGCTTCGCCTCTGCCAGAGCCTTTCATTGCCACAAGCCTTTCATTGCCACAAAGTGGTTGCACATCACAGCATGGATCATTGTGGCATGCAGTCACACGTGCCTTGCAAGTCAACTAGAGTTAATTTTACATGCCCTTGACTCTTCAATCTGTGACAACATGATGGTAAATTATCCTTTCATATAGGCTTGCATCCCCAGGACACAAAACCATTTCAAGATAATCAATGTAAAATACCCACTTTTTGCTGATTTCACTGTAGGATTGAGCAGAATATGCAATTCTTTGCTCTTTTGTTACCTGAAAAATAGAGGCCTTGCAGTAAAAACATTACAAATTAATTTACTGACATATATTTATTTATAAATCAACTAGTCAAGAGATACCAAATGCAAAGGCCTGTTTGTTCACTTTAAGCAGAGACACAACTGACAATGTAAAATACTTTAATTTCCGATCTGTACAAAAAGAAATTATAGCAGTAAAGAACAGCTGTGAAACATGTAATGAACACATTATTTCAATACATGATTCAGCTTCAATTGCTGCAATTCAGCACTGTAACCCATACTGCTCATTATGACTGAGAAGATTAATCAGCAATGTATAATACTGCCAATATTAAATAATAGTGAGTAGATGAGGATAAATGTAGTGATCATAATAAAAAAAGTAATCAAGATGATTTTTGCAAACCACTGTTTTTAGGTTAAGGAGTGATACTGGATGCCTTACTTGGTAAATCACCTATTGCCTTCAATTGTCCACACAAGTGACTTCCTGATGCGTATGCAAATGAAAGTTTTTATAAGCATACCTATTGCACCTCTTTCCTAAACAATTTAGTCCATAACAAAAATGGGCAAAAGTAAGGAATACAAAGCCAAATACTGCTCTGAGATTTGTTCAAATGATTCTCACAGAAGTTGAGCAAGTGTAGCCAATTAATGAATTTGACCAAATGATTGCTAGCCAATGGGACAGATATGCCAAAATGCTTAAGCTGCTTTTGAAAATGGGACATAGATTTCTAAGTCATAAAGATTCTGTTTATACGCTTACCCAAGAGTTATAATGTATATTTACCAATTACACCACTTTACCATTGAAATGCAGTCACATCTGCACAGAACATAGTAACCATTCAATAATATTCCAAGAAAACTACAAAACAAAATGGGACAGCCATATTCATTTGAAACTGGAGAAGAACTTTAGGTAGGCAGAATAGAATGTCCCCAAACTACAATTTAGTTAGGTCACACTAAGAAGTAAAAACTTGAATTCTTGTTAGTAGAATAGATGAAAACAAAAAGAACTCACATCCATCTCTTCACAGAAAGTAGCTGTGGGGCCGTACTGCAGCTGGCATTGGTGATGTACATCATAGATTACTCCTGGGGCAATGAGTGTTGACTTTAAATCTTTCTTTTTTGGGATATCATCTAGACAGAATCCCCATCCTCGACTAAAGATCAAATTGGAAATTAAATGAAACCAAACAATCATGTGCTTGTAATTGTAATTATAAATTTTAAAAAATAATTCAACTTTACATTTCTAATCATGAATGGCATTTTCCCATATGTTTTTTCAGAAACAAGACTTCTAGATTTCAAGATGGACCTGGGGAATTTTGCAAATAATTCTTATTTTCAGTAATGTTTTAGGAACCTCAGATAAAAGCAAAGAACTTAAAAAAACCTGGGAGGACCTGCCATTGAGGAGCAACCTGGGTATTAATACTTGGTATCTTCACCCACCCATAGCATATAGAAGGGACACTGAAGTCTGCAAAGGCAGCAGAACTGGTGTGGTTCTCGTTGGTGGGATATTGTTGCTCTTGTGTGACCTTCTCCGCAGCTCTTTCCTTCTCTGAATTATGGTGAAGGGCTCTGCCATAGCTCTCCCCAGTTCACCTTGCAGAGGAATGTTATGGAGGCAGAATGTAGTCTGTCAAATTGGAAATCGCTTCAATCATTGGATGACTTCAGGGAGAGCTGCAGCCACATTCAAAAGTCACATCAGAGTTGTCAATAGTTGGGTACTCAAAATGTGAGGCTCCTCTAATAAGAGGTCACTTTTGAAAATGTGAGCATAAGTGATTTCTCCAAGATCTCATCACCATATATCTTATCTGTAAGACGATCTTTTCTCCCAATAACTGTATGATATCTTCCGGTTACACACATTTTTAACTCAGGTTGTTGAAATCTACATCCAATCCATACATTGCACAATGTAACAATTCTTCCACTATCAATTGACCACTATTTGGTTAGATTAGGGTGTGGCATGACATGGGATCCATCAACATACCTCAAAAGGATAAAAATAATTAAGAATTCTTCCTGAACTCTTTGTTACCTTACACAGCATTCCGTTATTCGAGGTAGACATAATATTCTAATCACTCACTCGAGGAAACGTGTGATGTATTCCTTGCTGCAGGGTGACCAAGTTAGTGGAGAAGGATCATACTGCAGCTGACGGGACATAATGTATGGATGTCTTCCGACAGGCTCACAGTCATTCTCTTTTCCATCATGCTGGATACCAAAACTATAAGACATATTACCAAGCATATGAAATAGTTATTATAGCTGAAATTTACATAGCAACTTTCTTCCAAAATGCTTAGGAAAATATACAGGTATCACTTCATCCATGGAATAAAAGTAGACAAAGCCAACAGAAGTCAACACTCCTGTTAACTTCAGTGGGCTTTAGATCAGGCACACAATGCACAGCAATGTTCCATGCAGAAAGCAAAGAATAAAACTTCCTGAGTTGAAATTGTGGGAGAATGTTAGGAAGCCAAAACATAATCATCTGATTTGACTTGTGCCGGGCCCCATAGTTTATACCATGCTTAATTTGTAATGAAAGAGATGGCAAGAATCAAGCAATCAGGTGCCGGGGCCCAAGCAATTTTTAAAAAACTTTTATAATGGATACAGCAAGCCCAGAGGCAGACAATGCACTGCCAAGTCTAGAGATACTGGGGCTCAGCCCTGGCAAAAATTAACCACTGTTTATATCCTGACTCTAGCTAACAGTTCCAGGGGATTTTTAATAACCGTAGGTCTCGTGCTTTTTCCTTCATCCACTTGGCAGTGTCCATTAGTACCCTGCAGTCAGGTTTGCTGACGGGGGACACAGAGGGCAATTGCCCCAGGGTTCTGGGAAGCTCTTAGGGCTGTTTGGGGAGGCGTGGAATATTCTGTAAAGCACTGAGGCTGGCTGTCTCCAGCCCCTCCCATTCTGCCCACAGCCCCACCCCTTCTGCAAGAGCAGAGTTGGACCTCACCTTGCTCAGGGGCCCAGAAGTCGGCCCCTCACCCCCACAATGAAGTTAATTTGGTAATGATTTGGAGAGAAGGATGGTGCCTGGAGAACATGTCTAACACTTCCTGCAGCACTTTGTTCTTAAGGCCAAAACCCAGCATAATCTATTAAATTGGATGAGCTCACAGCACTGAGCAGCTTGGCTACAGGTCTGGGGTTTGCTGTGAGAGACTTTTCAAAGACAAGACTGCAAGTAGGGAGTCTGGAACAATACTGAAAACAAATCTCACAAAAATTACAGGCAACATTTTGCTCAATGATTGTGTTGCAAATGAAAATAACCCCATTCACTTCAGAATAGTTATATCTGACTCACATCAGAATTTGACCCATTAATTTTTCTTGTAATAATTTCTCTGGTTACAAAACTCTTTCTTTCCTTCCTTCTTTCTCAAATAACTTCAAGGATGTCACTCTAATTTGATTTAAACAGAGGTGCATTGTAACAGACCATCCCCAAAGCAGGTCCTCCCACAACTGTTCATAACTCAGTCTTGTCTAACCTCAGCAAAGCTTTTGTCAATCCTTGTAAGAGATTTACTACTCAATAACTTTTAACAATAATAAACAAGCACCCCACTGGAAGAGCAACGTGAGCAAACTGTCACTGTAGCTCAGTACAGCCCCAGACATGGCAACTGTCCAAGGAATTAAAACCCCCAATAACTTTAGACATGTTTATTTTTTGAAGACATCACATTTAAATGACTCCAGAGCTTGGGTGGCTCTTTTCCTCTTCCACAATCTTGGAACTTTTTTTCTTACAAATTTTTTCTGTGGGTGTATGCAAAAATGAAGGCTGAGACAATGCAGGTACAGTTGTAAATCTCTGCCTAAAATAATTTCATAGGGCACTAATTAAGGATTATGACTGTCAGGCTAGAAAGCTAGAGCTGGTCATGAAGCTTCCATCTGAAGGATTTTTTACAAAAAATGCAATTTTCTGCAAAATTGAAATTTTCCACAGACTAATTTTGATTTGCCAATTTTGCATCAATTTTTCATTTTCCCCAAAGGGGAAAAAAGAATAAAAATGCTATGGCCCCTGCTATTCCAGATTACTACGATGGTCCCTTTGAATCTAAGAAGGAAATGCCATGTTAAGATAAACACATAAAACATTAAATTTGCCCCTGGCTAGACTCTACATTTCAGATCCAACTATACCTGTGTCCAAGCTCATGTGCAATAGTGAATGCCAAAGACAGCCCAGAATCTTCATTAATATTACAGCTGCGGTGAGGTTGGCACATACCAGATAGATGAGACAAGCCTAAGGTTTCACAGGGCCGATTCATGCCAGCACAAATGTCCTTTCTGTAAGCACAGCAAAGACTTGTAGGTAAGTGAGTTTGAAACTGTATTTAGTGCTCCTTACTATGGCCAATAAACCTCCGTATCATCATGCATTGGCGTTAATTTGAATTTTAAGCAAAAACGGTACAGCTGCCATTTATACCAGTATATATAGGACTTCTTATAAGTAAATATTAGTGGTAATGCCCAAAGATTGGGGTCCACTTTTGACAGGCATTATACAAATAACGAGAAGAGACATCACTCTCACAACCTCAGCAAATGGACAAAAAGAACGGGATGAGGATACAATAGACATGCAAATGAATAGAGTAAAGAATCAAACTTGCATAATTAGTTGCATGGATTGCAATTGTTTCACTGAGTTTTAACTGGGGCTGGAGCTAAGAAGGAAGGGAGTAGGAAGAGGAAAGAAGGGGGAAATGGCTGTAGTCTATATATGATCATTAGGCTGGCATTTGTAGGGCTCATTGTAGAGTTTATTCTTATGGAGGGATCTGAAGGAGGATAAAGTGGTGGCTGTATAGATTTTATCACAGTTTTTCCATGGCTGAAAGGGCAGGCAACATCAGACACAGCATGGTAGTGTTTTAGAAGCTGACTGGTGGTAGCCAAGGCTGCAAATGCAGGCAGGGAGCAGACTGAGTGTAAATTGGCATCATTTTAAGTTGCTTTCTCAGCTTGGTGGCAGGAAGTTAAATTATAAAGGGACTTGAATGTAAAGGCTTGATTAATTGGAAATTACACTTTTTTTTCCATGCAAGTGGCATTGTAATCCCTGCTGTTGGCTCAAAAAGTTCAGCTATTGTGGAGCAGAATCTTCCATTTGATGCTCAGGATAAGGTTAGAATGTGCACATCTGAGATTCAAAACAGTGAAGGTAAATGTTCCTTCCCTGCTCATTTTCCATATCCTTGTGATCATCTGTACCATTCTAAAAGGTTAGCTAGAGCTCCTCGTGACTAGCAGGTGAAGACTACATAACTAAGTACTTTGAGAACTCCCACCCTCTATGGGTATTTTTACACTGGAGCTGGACAGTTCAAATGGCAGGGACTAGCCACTCTGAGTATGATTTCACACAAATTTTTAGGTACAAACTGGGATAGCTAGCACATCTGCCACTCACACCAATATGGCTAAAGTTCTGTTTTTAGCACACTTGCTCTGATTATGTCAGTATGAGTGTGTCTACTCCAGCTGAAATGTAAACCTTCCAGCTCTGGGTTAGACACTCCCTAAATGGAAGTGAGCATGGGCTGGGCATTATGAAGTAAAGGGAGTATTATCCCAAGTCTCTTCTTAGGCAAGGACAATACTTTACTTTTTGCAATATGTGGTTTAAAATCCCTGTCTTTTGGAAAGACAGGAGAGAATGGCAACTGAATAATAAACATGCTGGGAATATTCTGTGCAATACTCTCTGTTGTAGCATCCACGATCCACTTAGTTCTTTGGAATGAAAAAAATCTTTAAATTTTTGCCTATGACAACATTCAGTGCATGACTCTGTGGATCCTCATGTTGATTACTTGAAGCTTGAGGGGTTCGTCCCTGGTATCACAGGAAGAGTCATTTTCTTCTAACACTGAACAGGGATATTTATTAGAATAAGGTAGAGTGTTACCCTTAAAGCTACTCTCTCATCCTCCCACATTAGGCCTTCTGCTTGGAATTTTCCTCAGGTCTCTTATTGCCTGGATCCCTGCTATAATTTTAAGAAAAAACTGTTTACATCAGCTCATTAATCTGGACAAGACAATTTCACCTGGAGCACCACTCAAGGACCACAGTTGATGTGGTGCTACAGGGACAGCAGCAAGCCACAGCAGGTAGCTAAATTCCTTATAGGCATCTAAGATCTGTTCTCAGCCAGCAGGGGAGTGATAATGTTCTCTGGCTAGAGATAAACAACTGAGTTCTGTAAACCAATAAAGTCTTTAGCCAAGAGACTTAATTATTCCTTCTTCATCTAATTGGATGAGTACAGGAGACCAATGAGAGAACAGAAAGGTTATTCCCCCTATGCAGTAATGGCACTTCTTTGATATATGTCCCCCGTGAGTGCTCCACTGTCCACCCACCTTCCCTTCTGCTTTGGAGTTTCCTTCTGAAACTTGCAAGCAGAGAAGGAACCCAGGGGGAACATGCAGCCTGATGCATCCTTGAGGGTGGGGATAGGATGATAGCAGCAGCACAGGCGTGGTCCGAATGGACCTGGCTAATGAAACTCTCTGATTGAAGGCATGCAGAGCATCACTAGAAGTGTGACAGAAATAATATTTATTTTTATTCTGGACATGAAGAGCTACAGTACTAACCCCAAGGCATGCAATCTACAATGGAAAGAATCAGCAGGTAAAATCAGCTCTCATCCTGTGTGGTATCTGGGATAGGGTAGTTTCCATTCCCTAGATTCCATGCGTGAATGTGTGCGAGTGTGAGTGTGTTACTGTTAGGTTGTTATATAAAGCTAGTTCTTTTTGGCAGATTAATCAGCTGGAGACCCTCTCTGTTGTCCTACTTTTTTATATGTACTGATCCTTATTCTATGCATCTGTTAGGAATGGTTACTTTGGATATGGCTACACAGCAAACAAAAACCCCCAACCAAATTAAAAACCCTATTGACAGCAAGTCACAGGGCCCGGGTCAACTAACCATGGCTTGTGCTGCAGGTCAAAAAATAGCAGTCTAGACGGTCAAGCTCAGGCTGGAGTGTGAAATCCTCCTTCCCCTCTCACTGGGATTAACAGCCCAGGTTCCAGCATGAGTTTGAATGTCAACTATTTTTAGCACAGCAACAGGGAGTCATGTGAGCCTCAGGCAGTTGAGCCAGGCTCTGAGACTCATTGCTGTAAGACTGTTTTTTTGTTTTGTTTTTGTTGTTTTGCTGTGTAGACATACCTCTTTTGTCTGGACTGATTAAGCTAAGCATGAGTGGTTTTGCTTTTACATCAAATACTTTTATTTCAGTTGATGAACAATGTAGGCTGACTAGAACTTTAATTTTCCTTTGGAAGTTTTGCATTGGCCTTATGATGTGGTGCTTAGGGGCCAAATCAAATAAAATATATTAAGTAAATGAAGCAAGTGATGTGCTGGTAGCGCGCACACACGCACACACATGCACATACACGTAATATATATAGACCTGCAAACAGCATCAGATTGCTAATAATTACAGTAGTAGTCAAGAAACTTCAATTACCAAAACTTACATCATTGTTATAAAAGTCCCAGACAAGAGCATCCTGAAACTTTGTAACAAACAGTAATCTGCAGCATCAAGTGTTTCATTCAAGTTTGTTTATATTCAAGGAAGGCTGGCCATAAAATTGTTTTTCGACAAACAAAGGATGCTTACTTTTGTACAACTGAGAAACTAAGGCCCCCATCCCTCAAACACACCTAAACACTTTTACCTTTAGAGAAGGGAGCAGTTCTGCCAAGCTTACAAGATTAGAGTCTATGTGCTTTAAAAGGTTGGACAGTTTTGTTTATAAGGCACTAGAATGGGCCTCAAGAAGGCTGGAGTTGGTTCCTTGTTCAATGCAGACTTCTTGTAGAATCTTGGGCAACTCATTTTATCTCTCAGTGGCCCTGTTTCCCATCAGTGAAGGCAGAGTGGAGGGGAATACCTTTTCCCCTACTCCAACCCTTTGTTTGTCTTGTTTCTTTAAACTATGAAATCTTAGGGCAGAGACTGTTTTTTACTATTTCTGATGTGTCTAGCACAATGGGGCCCAGATCTTGGGCTAAGCATGATCTTCCAAAGGATATCAGCAATGCAGAAGGAGAGAGGGAGGGAGGGAGAGAGAGAGAGAGACTAAATCTGTCAGACCGGTAATGGACACACTGCAGCTTGCTGATCTCTGGTTTGCCCCTTTCTCATGCATCTCTCGTGCACTGGAGCCCCGCACTTCCTACTCCTTCTCCTCCTTCCCAACACTTTCAGAGCACCACAAATCACCTGATTCACACTTGATCCCAGCTCCTCCCCCTCCTTCCCAGAATTGGAATGCCATGAATCAGCTGTTCCAGCCTGTTCAAGCTCTAGAATAGAGGGAAGGGGGGAATGGAGATGGAGCACGAATCAGGTAATTTGTGGTGCTGCAAAAGTGCTAGGAGGGAGGAGGAGGAGGAGGAGGATGAAGTGCGGGGCTCCAGTGCATGCATGAGAGATGCATGGGGGAGGGGTCCGACAGGAGGCCACATATCTGCTTACAGATCTGAATCTCCTGGCGAGGACGCACGTTTAATAGAACACCCAGAGACATGAATACATTTCCAAACAGATGTAAGCAATCCAATATAAAGATACAGTGGTTTAGCTTTGGCACCTTACAACCATGACACTGTGCTTTTATATAACAGCTCATAAACTCCGCCTGTACTACTAGCATCTGATGCACTCATCAAGCAAACTTATTTTTGTACTAAGATGGGCACAACAGTTTACATGGAAGTGTGTGTTTTGAGGGGGGGCAAAAGGAGTCTATTATCCTGTAAACATGTCCTCGGTGAAAGAAATATGAATAAAACAATAGTTGACAGTTTTTCTCCAGGGCTGTGACCATACCTTGTTAGAAGTACAGCTACATCATGATGTATAGGGTTGTTATCGTTTTGGGGATTAATGCTTTTCTGCCACTTACAGAAGCTAGCTAAAGTTTTATCCGCATGATGAACGATTTTCAAGCCTTGCTAAAGAAAAAAAAAGAAGAAAATATTATTATAAAGACTGCTTTATATTGCCATAGCAGAGCAGAAATGTTAATTATCATGCTTACTACTATCACTGAAATGTGACTGGTTACGTTTTTGCCCAAAGCTAGAAACATCATTAGGCACAATGGCAGCTATTTGTCTAATGCCTCAAATCTTAAATTAAAACTTTGTCATTTTTGCAGCTAGTGTATCTAGAGAGAGAAAAAAAGAAGTATATCAAAGAAGGGAAATAGTGTTTTTTGAAAGTAAACAAAATCAATAATTGCATTTTTTCAAGCAATAATATTTTGTTTCCCTCTTGGAAACTAATATTCCTCCTGACACCAAGAAGATTAAGATTAATTAGCAAGTAACTTGAAGAAAGCCATTTTCTATCATGCTTAGTACCGTTAATGCAATACGAACAATCTCATTTTATGCTCCTGCACGCCGTTTTTTAAGCTGAAAAAGATACTCAACAGTAGTCTTATGATCAGATAGAACAAACACAAGTTAAAGAAGAAAAATATGTTTTGCAAATATGCTCTATCAACAACCTGTTTCCTTCTTTGTTGGGTTTGCCACCTACTCTGTCTCACTCTCAGTATATTATTACATAGATAAACATTTTCCAAAGCATTGGTGTGCCATAAGCACCTAAGTCCCATTTTCAAAGGTGCATTAGGCACACAGGAGCCTAAGTCACATTGAAAGTCAATGAAGATTAAAACTCTGAAGTGTTTATGTCCATATTGAAAATGAAACTTAGGTGCTTTTGAAAATGTAACCTTGATATCCTTATCCATAGGGTTAGCTGAATAAAATTAGGCTCCTATCCTCCAAATTATTTTCACTTGTGCAGGTTTCAACTCTTACATAGACACCAACTGATTTCAATAGCACAGGCTTCCACCTGGTTTAGGTTGATGGATGATAAAGCCTTCTGAACGGAGACCTTATTTTAAGGCTATACCCACTGAAAGCTTTGCGTAATTATGATGATTTGAAATCATCCATTAAAATTATAATAATCAGCATTCATTTAGGGGGTAGTTACAGCATTTCTGAGACATGGAACATGCAATAAACTGTGTGTGGTTAGTTCACAACAATGAACATTTTATAGGTCACTGTTTCTTTGAGTTTTGTAAAAGGAGCTTGTAGAGAAAATAATCTGTCCTGCAGGTGTATGATAGTAGATCTGCTTCTTCAGAGCACTCCACAGGCAGCTGCACTGTACTTTAAGAATGTGTTATGTCATTAGATTGTGGATGATTCATTTGAGTATCCTGTTCATTTGAATTTCTGTTCCATAGCAAGCCACCTCAATCTTTGGAAGTCCTCTCCCGGTGCTGAAAAGTTTCCTCCTCATGCACAATTATCCTAATATTTGAACTTTTTAACTCAATTTTATTTTGGGAGTTGATGTGCAAACACCTGCAGTGATGAGTTAAATGATGTGCCATCTCGAACAGCAGTTAACCATAAACTGGCTGTGCCAGAGTCAAGAGATTAACAGAGGAATGGAATGAACAAAACATTTTAAACAAGCAACCCTTTGTCTACACAAAGTGGGTGCATTCATTGCTCTCAATCAATGTGGATCTAAATACCTGCTGCAATGCCCTGCGTTCCCAACCCTTCATTGTAATTTTGGGGGAAAACAGTATCTCACCTCTTCCTCTTCAAGAAGAATAAGACGGACGAGCACAATGTGGATTGCATTGCCAATACTTGGATCATGGAACAATCCTGTAACCTGTGTCAGAGCCAGGAGGTATGAAATTAATAACTCCTCTACATCATGGCAGAGATTTAAAGAGAAAATATGCAGGTTATTTCAAGCAAAGTTCCCTCTTTGTCTTCCCCACCCCTATACACTGTACTTACAGAAAGTTCACTTTACATTCTGAAACGTAATAACCATGATTAACTACAACAGTCCAGTCAAATGATAAAAAAAAATTCAGTAATTAAAGAAGTTATTAAAATGTTAAGCAGAAAAAAAAAATGTATGACCCATTAGAAAAACTATTTTAAGTTCACTTTTCTCAGGGTACAATCCACTATTGTTCTACTTCCAGCATAGTTGTTCACATCAGTGCAAGTTGATTGTAAAACACTACATCTATGTCTAGACTACATCCCTCTTTCGACAGAGGGAAGTAAATTAGACACTTCAAAATTGAAAATGAAGCAGGGATTTAAATATCCCATGCTTCATTTGCATAATCACGTAATGGCACTCTTTCAAAAAAAGGAAGATTTTGAAAGTAAAACCGCAGTCTAGATGTGGTTCTTTCGAAAATGACAGGCTTTAAACCTAATTTTTTGAGGAGTACAGGATCTTTTGAAAAAGCCTGCCATTTTTGAAAGAACTGTGTCTAGATTGCTTGCTTTCCAAATGACGCTTTTTCGAAAGAGCGCCATTACACTATTATGTAAATGAAGCACGGGATATTTAAATCCTCACTTCGTTTGCAATTTTGACATGTCTAATTTACATCCCTCTGTTGAAAGAGGGATGTAGTCTAGATACAGACTACCAGTGCACAATGGTAGCATTTTACATCAACTTTGAACTGGTGCAAATGATGACCAAAGATTCGGGCAAGAGCAAATGAGGTATTAACAGTTGGGTTCTGTAGAAACTCCATGAGGACTCTGCTAGCAGAAGAGAAAAAAGTGGAAGTAAATATTAGGCAAATAGAAGGGCAATAAAAATATATATACAGTAATATCAGTGGAAAAGTGGAGATTTCTCTTCACTATTGCCTAAATTGGCACTCAATGCAGAAGGCATTGATTTAGTGGGTTTAGTGAAGATACGGTACCTTGATGGCAGGGCACTCTCCCATCAACTTTAGCACTTCACCTTCCCTAGCTGCAGAAGCTATTCTGATGGGAATGCTGTAAAACAATCTAAGCTACTGTAACTTCAGTTATGTAACTTATGCGACTTAACTAACGTATCTGAAATTGTCTTATCTCATTAGTGTAGACCAGATCGGAAACTAAAGATAAAATGATGATGCAGTTAGACTTAAAAATAACAAAGGACCCAGTATTGAACTCTTGAGTCCTCCTGGACCAAATGATGATGTTAGAGAGTGTGATTAGACAGGTGGAAATAGAACTAGGAAAAGGATAGAGATGAAGGAGTTATTGAAGTTTTTGGTTTGGGAGCCAAAATGAAAGTCAAAACATAAACTAGATCTGTTTGAATGGAAACTGAATTGTTACAGCTTTTCTGTACCAGAAATGAATTTTGTTGTTTTGGGTTTAGTTTTGGGTCATTATGGGGGGTGGGGGTGGGCAGGTTCCCTTTTCTGTTTTTTGTTTTTGTTTTGTTTTTGTTTTTATCAATTAGATAAATCTAAAAATTAAATGCTGCTTTGAAACAAAAGGTTACAACTTTTATTTTGAAATGGTGGAAATAGGTCACATCACTTTTTTTGGCTAAAACTACTTGCAGAATTTAAGCAAAATTCACAAAGACTTTTGATTCCCTTAAAATGCATTATTTTGTGAGTTTATTATTAGATGAAAAAAAATGTCCAGCTCTAGACAGGAAGGAACTAGAAATGCTTGCATACAATAAGTGTGGATACGACCTAATACAACGGAATGTTGCTTGGAGAGAATGAGGACGGGAAAAGGAGCCATCAGCAAGAGGAAAACTGTACTTAGGCAGAGCTAAACCAGCTAAAACAATATGGTGTTGATGGCTACAATGAAAGATAATTTCCAAGATTTTCTGTGCGACTCCACTGCAGATGTGTCTCATTGGTGCAAATTATATAAACAAAAATCTAGGAGTTATCTGAATGGCATTCGCTGAATACTGTGGGATGAAAAAAAATATATTGTGCTAGCTCTTAATTCTTCAAAAATCTCTCAAATGAAAGATAATTGTTTAAATAGTTTGCATTCATTAGCAGCTGGCAAAAAGGCTATTCCTAGTGGGGCTGGTTGATCTAAAAAAATCTGTCACACAAAGGAATATTGAAATATTATGTACTTATTTTTTTTAGTACACATCAGATGTTTTCTGGGGTTATTAATACACTTCAGTACACAAATATTGATGGAAGAGAAGGATTTTGAAGGGGAGGAGGAGAGATCTGATTATTTAAGTTATTTAATTTTAATTAAAAATCAAAACCTCAGCTCCATCACCCATAGCATTACTAAGACTCCCATTAACTGTAAGACCAGGATACAAACATCTGATGACAAAATCTGACATTGGGAAGCACCCTCATTAAGAACTGAAATTAAAACAGATGTTTCAGACATAGGCATGGTCCATTCTACACAATTAGATTAGTTTAAATACATTGATTAGTGATGTGAAAAATCCCATTAAGTCCCCATGTATAGTCTGACAAAGCAAGTCTGACAGAAGAATTCTTCTGGTGACCTAGCTATTACCTCTTGCAGAGGTGGATTACCTTCACTTATGGGAGAACTCTTCTCGTTGGTATAGGCAGTGTTTTTAGTATTTTAGTTATAGTATTTTAAGTAGCAACAAGCCCTAAAAAAGAGCTTGCATCTTGCTTACAAAAAATATAGCCATGGGACTTTTCTCATGACTAAGGTTGTCAACTTTTTAATTCCACTGCCCACTCACTTTCCAGAGGCCCCACCCCTTCCAGAAGCCCCACCCTCCACTCTCTCTCCATTCCTTCCATTGCTTATTTTCTCCCACCCTTTCTCATGTGCTCATTTTCACTGCCAGGCCCAAGCAGGTATGTTTATTGAATAATTACCATACATTGCACATTTGAATCAGAAACTCGTAAAGCTTCCATTACTATTTCTGTAACTAATTTGAATTATTTTGTGATTTGTAACAGTAAAAATTTTCTTTGCACTAAAAAGACAGTTGAATAGGTGACTGGAATTTAATTTTGTTAGGAAATATTTGTTATGAACTTTAATCATAATAGTCATGACTTTCTTCCCAATGAAAAACATAAATAATTATGGTATCATGAGCTTTCATGGGCATAATCCACTTCTTCAGATGACTAGAATATTAAAAGTCCTTGGATCTGGACTTTTAATACTCCAGTCATCTGAAGAAGTAGGTTATGCCCACAAAATCTTATGATACCATCTACATGTTTTATTAGTCTTTAAGGTGCTATTAGACTATTAGTTGTTTTTTAAGTTTTTCTAATTATAGACTAACTCAACTACCCCTCTGAAGGTTTTAAAAATAATTATTTAAACCTTTCATCCAGCATATTCTGGTATAAAAAGTAGTTCATTCTGCTAATTTAAGTGGCAAGATTGTTTGTGCAAAATTTGGTATCTGTAGCTAATTGGGAAATATGACTTTATTTTGCACAAGCCAATCCACAAACAAACTCTTCAAAATATATAAGGGT